>NW_006399885.1:7544340-7564664 GCF_000299155.1 Elephantulus edwardii | reverse complement strand
CCCAATGCCAGCCTCATTCTACAACAGTGGCACCATATAGCATTTGTCCCTTTGTGACTGAGATACCTCACTCAGCATAATGTCCTCCTGGCTGGCTCGTTGCTACCTTTACACATATTTTTAAGCACATGATTCAAGCCATAGCTTCTTTCTCAGTCAACGTCCTTCTGTCCTTTGATGTTTTCTCTCCATTTTCTGTCCTTTGTTGTTCTAAACTGTTGAGCTGATTCCTTTCTAGCCTAGGTATAGAGATTAAGTGTACAGTTTTGGATTACAAGTGTGTGATGATTTCAAAAGCACCTTTTTGAATAAATTACAGGAAATGATATTTTTATGAGCAGACAAAACTATACTGCTTCATTATTAATACTGAAACCAAGCCAAGCCCATGGCCATCTAGTTGATTCTGATTCACAATGACCCTCCATTGGGTTTCTGAGACTGTAAGTCTTTATGGGAAAGATAATCTCATCTTTCTCCTCAGAACAGCTGATGGAGTCAAATGATTAGCAGCCCATTGATTACTCCCCTGTATCACTAGAAATCTCTTATTACTGTTAAATAAGAGAATAAATTAAAAAAAATAAGCTAACTCTAATTATCTCTTGGTGGATTCTAAAGCAAAACCAATATTTGCATCAAATAAGAATACAAACAAGAAAAGATATGTTCACAAAATCTTTAACTGGCTTCTAAAACATCTAATGGAAAATTAGCACTTAAAAAAAAAGGCAGCAGAAGGGAAGAAAAGTTGGCAACCCAATCTTTAATTCCAGTTAGCTGAGTAACAGCTACATTCTACACCTCATATCTCAATAATTCAAAACTATTAAACAATGCTAAAAATCTAATGTCAGTGTCTAAGTGTTTAACACCTCATTATTCTCCTAACCAAACCTCTTCTACCCCAGCTAGCTTCTGCTCATTTTCTATGGACTAGAAATCCCACAGGCAGCTGCTGGGATCTCAAGTTCACAGAATTCATTTTTCTACACATTAAGTAAAGAAATCATTCAGCGAGGCCATGAATCCTGGCCAAAGGCAGCTCAGTGGCCAAATCAGGGCAGGTACAGAACATCTCTCCCATAAGGAGCCCCTTTAGTGCAAAGCAAACTGTTAGCCCAGGTGAAACTCTGCCTTCCGAATAAATTAGGGGCAGGGAGAGGAATGAATCTTAAAAGATGTTTTAGATTTAGAATGTGTTATCAGAAAACTCTTGACAGTTACTTGAACCTAGTAATAATGAAGATACCAGTCACATGTCTTTCAAGGAGCTCTAGCGGTATAATGTCTTTTGTCTTGGGCTGCTAAATGAAAGCTTGGCTGTTCGAATCCAGCACCTTCTCTGATGGAAAATATGAGTAATCTCCTGCCATAAGCTTATAGGCTAATAAATAGAATAGAGGGTTGCTATGAGCCATAACTAACTCCAAGGCGTGGGTGGTAGCCACTTGTACTAGTTACATAAATGCAGGGGGAGAAAAACCCCATTTCCTTTTTATTTAAATGTTAACACAAAGCTATCTAGGAAAAAGTCTAACTAGAATTATGCTATCTGACCCAGTACACAGGGTACACTTAGAGTTGTGCTGTTGTTGTTGTTGTGTGCCATCAAATTGGAACCAAACTGTAGCTGAAGTCTAAAATCAAGGTGAGTGGGTTTTGCCTCGCTCTGAAAATTCATAGCAGAGTTTCAGGGACAGTTAATGAGACAGGAGGAGACTGCCCATCCTTCTCCATGGAGTAGCTGGTGAATTCAAACCATACCTTTGCGACTTCAGTGCCACCGGAGCTTCCTCCTAATTGATGGAGCTGGTAAAAAACAATTCCTTGTCACTGTCACCCAGTCAATTCTGACCTATAACCCCCCCCCCTCCATCATGTTTCTGCACCGTCAGCCTTATAAACTGGAGGAAGCTGCCCATTTTTCTCCCTTGGAACTGCTAGTAGATTTGAACCTCCGGACAGGCAACCTTTGGGTGAGCAACACCAAGGAATATCCTATCAAAGCTCCTTTGGCCGTCTTTCAATTTTATACTCTCTAAGTGTTGTTATTATTATATTTAACAGAGTCAGAACTGACTCAGCTGATTCTCCAGCAGCTGTTGCAGAGGAAGGAAATTACACGAGAGGAGATGGCCCATCTTTCTATAAAAGGTGCTATAGGCCACAGCCAGGGAAACTTCGCACATAAGATCAGCTCTGTTTTGCATTTCACTCTTCATTTACTTGGTTCATCAGATCATGGGGACCATTACATAGTGTCCACATTATATCATTGCATACAGGTATTTTGAGGAATACACAACTCAATGCATGATAAAATGTACCTTTATATGCATTTCATCGTTGTTGTTATGTACCATTGGGTCAATTGTGACTCACAATGACTCTATGCACAGTATCTCTGACCCCTGCCCTACCCTCAGCCAATCTCACACTCTCCAACACACCTACCCCCATTATCCCAGTTACTATGTCAATACATCTCATTCAGGGTCTTCATCTCCTGCACTGTCCCTCCGTCTTGCCAAGCATGATATCCAACATGCCCAAATTATGTGAGACAGAGCTTCGAAATCCTTGCCTCCAAGGAGCAGCTTGGTTTCACCCTCTCCAGGATAGGCCCATTTTTTTCTTCTTTCCAGCACCACAACTAAAAGGCATCAATTCTTTTTCCGTCATCCTTAGTCATTGTCCAGCTCTCTGATACATAATAAATGATTGTGAAGACCATGGCCTAGATCAGGCCCATCCTACTCTCTAGATTAACATAATTACTCTTCAGCATTCTGGAGAGGTCCCTAACAGCAGACTTTGCTAATGCAAGTTATCTTTTTATTTCCTGACTGTTGGTGCTAAAAGTGTTAATTGTGAAACCAAACCAGCTGAAATTGTTAACAATCTCTATGTTTTCTCCATTTGTAATGGTGCAACCAATTAGCCCAATAGTGAATTTTTGTTTTGCAGATATACTCAAACATCTTTAATAACACATAACAATGATTTCATGTATGTCAACAAGGTAGTGTCCATCTGTTATGATGAAACATTGCATGTAACTCCAATTTTTAGTATGATAGACTTCACCGAGTTAGGAGAGCTCTGGTGGCCCAGACTATAGGGAGTTGTGCTGTTAATAAAGTCACTGTTGGCTCAAAAGAAGAAAGACAGGCAGTCTCCTCCTATGTGGTGTATAGTTTTAGAAACCTGAGGGAGAATTGATTGCTATGTCAATTCTGATTTGACAGCAATGTGTGAGTAATGAGTTATTAGGGTAGGTTTATAAACGAATTAACTATAGGTTTTATGTAAATCAGAGGCTTATAATCTGGGAACTACATGCCAATTGCATAAAAGTTCACCAACAAAACATTCAGTGAAGTACACAAGTACTTGTTACTTCTTCCAACACATCAGTGGAAGTTCTTGCCACTCTTCTCAATGTTTGGAGTTGGACTCTCTTACAGAAGATAGACAAAACTTCCAGAGAAATGAAGACGTGATATTGTGTGCAGACAAAAACAGAACCCTGGTCGTGCAGTACTTTAAGTGCTGGCTGCCAACTGAAGGTCAGTGGTTTGAGCCCGCTCTGTGGGACAAAGTTGAGGGAGTGTCCTCCCATAGAGACTTACAGCCTCACCCACCCTACTGGAAATTTTTACTCTCTCTCACAGGGGGGCATGAGTTGGAATCAACTTAACAGCAGTAGGTTTTAGTTTTAGACAGACAAACACAGATACAGGGCCAAACATACTTATCAGATGTATTTTCTGGACTATAAGAACACCACCAACAAAATCAATCCCATGCAAGACAAACAAGAGGTGATAATATATTTTCAACAAGCTTGTTCAATAGTTAACCACAGTTTCATATAGCGATTCTAGGAAAACCCTCACAAGCTTGAAGGATGGGAATAATTTCAGGCCTAGATAGTGGGAGAAAAGGACATATTTGGGGTTCAGCTGTTGGTCTAAACAAAGACTTGAGGCAGAAGCAGCACATATAATTGATATGAATAAATTCAGCAAGATAGGTGCTCTGGTGGCCAAGTGGTAAGGAGTGACTCTACCAACCCAAAGATGTGGTGCGAATTCATCAGCTGCTCCACGGGTGAAAATGAGCAATCTCCCATGTGATTGGCAGCCTCTGAAAACCTGCTGGAGGGTCAGTTATCAATTGATTCCAACTTGCTGGCAATCAAGTCAACAAGAAACCTAGTAAGACCTAAATAAGCTTTATACAAAGTATATTAAACAAGCTGTTTAGTAATATATCTAATGCCAGTGGTTTGAATCCAGCAAAAACTAAATTCACCTTTTAGATTTTTCAAAGCATACAAATGGAGGGTCCGCTATGAATCTATTTCTACTCAAGGGCCCATTACAATAACAATACCTTCTTCAGAGGGAAATGATGAAACTCTGCCTTATATATTCTGGGCATGTTGTTAGACCTTGGAAAAATGCACCATGCTAGGAAAGAGAGGAAGATTCTCAACAACATGGACTGACTCAGTGACTGTAACAGTGGGATCCAGCATGGCAGTGTTCATGAGGATGGCACCAGACAGGACAAGGTGAAGACCGGTTATTCATAACGTCACTGTGATTCATAGGGAACTTGATGGAACAGAAGAACAACAAATGCTGTCTGGCTAAGTCTGACTCAAAGCAACCCTGCAGGATGAAGTGGGTCTCCCCTTAGAGTTTCTAAGGCTCTAATGGTTAGGGAAGCAGACTGCTTTGTTCCTCTCCATGGACCCGAGCACATTGCCAACAAGATTCACACGTCTATTTTTTTAAAAGGGGCCCTGGTCATACAGTGACAGGCTTTTAATAGAAAAGTTATCAATTTTAATCCACCAGTTGCTGGTGAGAAAAAGATACAGTAGTCAGCTTTCATAAAGATGGACAGCTTTGTTTATTCTACAGGGCAGTTCTCTTCTCCTCTATTGAGTCTCCTAGGGTTGCAATGAGCTCTATGGCAGTGAATTGGGGGTTTGTTGTTTTGCTTTTTAAATTAGAGTCTTGTCATTTGATTTAGTTGAAATCTTAATAGATTGGTTAATTGATGAAACAGTCAAAGGTGATACAGAAGCATTTTAAGTCGGAATATGTACGTGGACATTCATTCATCTATCTTTCGTTGTAGAGCCAAGCAGCGCTCTCCTGGTTAAAGTTCCTCTTCTCTAAGACCCACACACCTCACCCACACAGGCTCAATATTTTGTCAGTTTCTACAATTTCCAGTTTCTGTGTTTGTGTGCTTAAGTGAGGAGGATATTTGCAACGTGAGCATAAAATCATCCCAAGTTTTTTTAATCCTCTGATTATTCAGTCATTTCTTTCCTTGCCTAATTAGACAGCTTTACAGAAAAATAAACTCACCTTTGAGCTTTTCCAAAGCATACACATTAGTTTTCATTAAAAACAAAAACCTCCATTACATTTTGCATGTGTATTTCATCATTTCATTCAATGGTTTATGTTATGTGGTTAGAAAAACTTGCACCCCGAGCAAGGAAGGAACCCCTAAGGGGCACATGGGAAAAAAGGGAAATGAAAACTTCCCATTTCCTTCATCACAACTGGAGGAGATGGGAGGAATTTCAGTGTGAAAGATTAGAGGCATACTTTTATGATGAAATTCAAAATAAGTCCATTTTCAAAATTAGTTACTGTTGAGTTCCTACTTAGCATGTAAGCACTCTCTTTTAGAACTAAAATTTTGTTTAAAAATAGTCAAGAATTTGTGAAATACTACAAAACATGGATCAATCCAGAACAAATTATGCCAAGTGAAAGAATTCCGTTGCAAAAGGACAATTATGGTATAAAAATCACAGATAGCAAAAGCTAAGGAAAGGTTTGCACACAAACACAACAATCTTGGGTTGCTATCCAACAAATCTGGATAAAAAGAGTAAGAAAAATGAGAGAAGCATGTAAAAATTCAGGAATAGAACGGGTGAAACAAAAGGCAACGTGCAATGAGAGTTTGTTTAGACATTATAAAGAGATCAGGAGATGTGTTGCACTGGGAAAGCCTGTGGTCAGAGACCCCTCCAAATTATTGAAGAGCAATGATGTCTGTTTGGGGATTAAGGTGTGTCTGATCCAGGCAATGGTCCTTTGAGTCACTTGCTGTGCATTTGAGAGCTGAGCAATGAGTAAGAATAACAGAACTTGAACCTTTGAACTGTGGTGCTGAAGAAGAGTGCTGAATATCCGATGGACTGCCAAAAGAACAAACAGATAGGTCTTGGAGAAGGTACAGCCAGAGTGCTCCTTGGAGGAAAAGATGATAAAACTTTGTTTCACATACTTTGGGAATTTTGCTAGGATAGGTTATTCCTTGGAGAGGAACATCATGCTTGGAAAAGTGGAGGATGACGATGAAGAGGAAGACTCTCAACCAAGAGGACTGACAGTGATTGAAACAATGGGCTCAAGTGTGTTGGAGATTGTGAGGATGGCACACGATAGGATAGAATTTGGATCTGTTGTTCACAGGGTAGCTAAGAGTTGCACTAATAGTAAAATGAATTGTTTTGGAAAAAATTTGACACAACAATTCATTTTAGTATTATGGAGAAATAACTGGATGCTTGAATTAGAAAATGCCATAACCCTAAGTAGCCTTCTTACCTTCCCAACTAAAAAATTTGTTGCTACTATGAGAGTCATCAAAAGAGAGGAAGACCTTCAATGAGATGGATTAACCTAGTGACTTCACCAGTAGACTTGAGCAAGGCAAAAATTGTAAAGACGGTGCAGGATCAGGCAATGGTTTGATCTATACATAGGTAACTATGAGTCAAACTCAACTCAATGGCACATAACAGCAACACCACCAAGCACTTGCCAGGCATTAGATCCTGCTTCTCATGATCAAGAGGGAGAATGTAACTGGTAGACTTTTGGGTCCTCATGAAGTTTCCATTCTAGAAAGTGTGCCTCAATTACTGTACCTTAATGATTTGTTTCATTGTAATTACGTATCATGTCTGTTTGCAGAAAACAAGTTCCACAACAAAGAAGTTACGCTAGCAATAAGCAGAAGTGTCTCTATTACAGAACATAATTTTACCAACCTTTATCACTCAATTATTCTATAATCAAAAAATGCATCTTTAACTATTGCAGGTTATCAATGGACTCAACAAGATGGAATGACAACAGTGGCTGCAACAGTGTACTTGAGCATGTTGAAGATTATGGCAGAGAATAGGGCCAAGTTCTGCTCTGTTGTTCACAGGATTGCTATGAGTCAGAGTTGACTCGATTGAACTCAACAGCATCATCAATGGACTTAACACATCAACCACCATGAAGATGCTGCAGGATCAGGCAGCATTTTGTTTTCTGGTATATAAAGTTGTCATGGATCAGAGCCAACTCCACAGCAACTAACAACGTCCACGTCACATAGCTCAAATGATCGATGTTTATAGATTCTAATGACATTTATTCACATCCAACCATTTAATTAGTGTCAAGGTTCAAAGCATATTTTCCAATCTCCCCACAGCATATTTAAGTTCTCTAACAAGCAGGAAGAAAAAACTGCAGAAGCAATTCCTCTGTCTCACTCCTACAGACCACCACCCATGGACAGGGGTGTGGGAGGCAGATGTGAAGAGTAGCTCTCATTAAAATTTACAGAATTATATGTTTGGCCCATGGCTTAGGACTATGGAGCAATATTGGCATCTCAGAGCATTTGGCTGGAAGCTGAGAAACAAGGGGAAGCATTAGCCCATCCCAGCATGTCTGGGCAGCCCACCAGACCTGGAGGAATCCTTGGCCATGAAGATGGACGGTCTTGGCTGCATAGTCATCACGTTGCTCCACACAAACCTGTCAAATGCTGGTAGTTTGGGTTCAGACAGCCAAAAAAAGGCTCATGATCCTAAAATAATAATAAAATCTTCCTTAAAAACTGTTGCCAATTTTATTCAGCCTCAGCAGAAGGAGCAAAAAATATTCTTCAGAGTAAAACACTGCTCAGATTATGAACCTTAGAAAGACTGCGGTTCCATTCAGCCACTGACCCTCACTGTGCACCTTAGTTTTGCTTGCTTTACTGAGGTCTGTCTGTCTGGAGGAGGGACATCCTACAGGCACCTAGAGAGCACATTTCCATTCCCTTTACACACAGTGGTTTTCTTTCTGCCTGTTATCTGAGTGCATCTTATCAGAAAGCGACTGGTGTTATAAAGACTAGTTACCAGTTGTCATTGAGCCTATTCCAAAGCACGACAACCCCAAACTATGCTCCATAGAGTTAGTAACGGCTGAGTCTTTGGAATGAGCACCAGGTCTTTCTTCCAATGCACCTCCAGGTGGATTCAAACCATCAGCAGTCCAGAGCACAGTTTACTCCACCTGAGGATGCCCCTCCTACAGATAGACAGAAAGATGTTGGGAAAGCAAGCAAAATGAGGGCTCAGGGTTGAGGTTCAGTGGTTGAACTGAAAAGTACAGTTTTTCTGAGGGTCAAAATTTGAGTAATTCTTGACTCTGAAGAATGTTTTCTGCTGTTCTGCTCAGGTTGAATACAGTTGGGAAACTGACAGTTTTTAAGGAAGATTCTGGGATCATGAGGCCCTTTTAGCCAGATGGACTATGTCCTAATAACATTCTACTGGCGTTCTAGCTTGTCGTTATTAAGTACCTTGTAGTTAATGCAGACTCACAGTGCCCCTATGTTCAATAGATCTTGTACCATCCTCACAATCTCTCTACTTCACATATGTTAGTTAAACTCTCAAAGCCTCCCATGAGATGGGGACACACGATAAAGCAGGGCTCAGATAAAGGAAGCTCTAGGTAGCTGGGGTACTGGGTACTTAGAGACCCATAGATGTTCTGTGAGAAGGTGGGTTTCTTGGTTCAATAAACTCCTCTCCAGGGAGAATTGTTTAGGTAAAAACTCATATAGTGCTTCCAGGTTCTCAAGATATGATTCCTTTAAAGTTTAAATGAGTTGCTGTACCTTAATTGTATATAATTTTTTAAAAAAAAATTACTGGCTTATAATTAGCCATCTGGGTCTGATTCAAGATTCTGCATGCTACTTTCAGATGCAAGCATCTCTGGGTAGACTTCTCAGGTTTGACATGCTATCTAATCTGAGTTGTACATTTTTAACAAAATTGAATCTCTTTCCTATGGTAAGGTAAAGAGCAAGAATGTCAGTTTAAAGACTAAGGTGTGCTTGGTCCAAGCCATGATATTTTCAATAGCTTCCTATACTTCTGACAGTTGGATAATGAATAAAGACAAAAGAAAACTAGATAGAGGCCTTTAAATGTGGTTTTGGCTAAGAGTATCAAATATCTCACGGACTGCCAAATGAATAAACAAATCTGTGATGGAGGAGGTGCAACCAGAGTGCTTCCTAGAGACAAGGGTGGTGAAACTTTAGCTCACACACATTGGGCCTGTTGTCAGGAGGGAATGAACAGTCCTTGGAAAAGACATCATGCTGGGAAAGACTGGAAGATCATCAACTAGATGAACTGACATAATGAGTACAACAATGGGCTTGGAGGTGACAGATAGTGCCAACATCACAGGCTAGGGCAAGGTTCAGATCTGCTGTTCATAGGTTCATGAGTTCATGAGTTGTAGTCGGCTCCACAGCACATGATAACAAACCAACATTCTGCACAGCAATGACGGCAAATGAGGCAACATGTCAGATGAGAGGAACACTAGCTGTGCAAGTTAAGGTTATCTGTCCCCTCGGCCAGGCTGTGCTTCTTGGGTTTTGGCAGTAAATGGCACTATGCAATGACATAGTTCTATCTCATTTTGTGCTCTTACATGGTCATCTTCCATTCTCTCATAATATAGTCAGCCATCTTCTTATTTTCATATAACAACCTGGCCTTTCAAGGCTAATCATGTCAATAAGTGAAGAGTGGGGATATCTTATTTTTTCTTTCATGTTTTCTTGTGTCAAAGGAGAAAAGGGATATTTTAATTTGAGAGCATTCTCTTGCCCTACTCTTGCTACTTTGAATATTGGCAGCACCAAATGGAATATTTGCATCCCAGGTGTAAGTTCAAAAAATCCTTAGAAATACAGAGAGGAATTTAGGGGAGAGAGAGAAATTCCATGTATATCTGAACACTGGTTTGGGATAAGTCTCATTTATACCTCCTCCAGGCCCATTCATCTGTAGGGTAAAATTTATTTCAAACTACTCTCAGGTGAAAAATTCGTGTTACACCCAATAAAATTACCCACTAATGCTTCACTGTTTGGAGAAACAACAACAACCACTGCCAGTTGAGTTGGTTCAGAAGCCTGCCTCAAGCCTTCACTGGGTTTCCAAAGCAGCGAATCTTTACTGGGGAAGACTATTCCTCTTCCTCTTATGGAGCATGTGGTGGATCCAAGCTGTCAACCTTTTAGATGGTAGTCCAACATGAAACTCAAGTCAACAGAGAAGGTGGCGTTTTAGCATTTGGACTCTGGTAAGAACTCACACGTGAATGCCATTTAACTATCACAACTACCTTGTGGGGCCAATTAAGTCCCATTTCACAATGAAGACACTGAAGTGCATGAAGACTGTGCTTCTGGAGCTTGAATCTACAATTCACGCTTGTTGCATTAGGAAACAATCATGCCTCCTCCATATGCTGAGTTTGATATGATTCTTAAGAAAGACTTAAGATTGCTTGACAAAGTGAGTCTCCACTGAGGATGGGATGCCATTTATAAACTCAAACTCACTGTTAGCTTCAGGTTGGAACCAAGTCAGTGCTGATCCTTTGTTGGGCTTCCAAGGATATAAACTTCTAGGGAGCAGATGACCCATCTTTCTGCTACAGGGCAGTGGTTGATTCAAACCACCAGAGAGATGTAACCTTTGAGTGAACAGTGCAACTCTCTATGGACTAAGCCACCAGAGCTAGAAAAAGAACTCTACAAATGAGGAAACTGTGGTCTCTGGTAGGCCATTTGGATAAAACCATTCTACCAAAGTGTATGACTTTTACAGTGAATGCCAACAACTGTGTGTTCCAAATCACCAAACCCAGACGCAAGCCTCCCACCTACCTGTGTCCTTTCTCAGCACACACTCACACAGTCGAGGAAGTTCTTCGGAACTTGGTGACATTTTTCACCACATGTTCTGTGAATCACTGGCCATTATATGATTAGCATCTTCACGCAGAATAACAATGGTTTCATGCAATGCAAACGGAACAAGCATGGTCTGATTTCCATCTGGACACTTATTATATGTCTCATGGTGGTCACTAGGAACCTTATGCCAACTGGAAATATCCTCAAGGGCAAAAAAGACACTTGCATTGAGACAGTCATAGCCCGAGTGAAATTAAACCAGGAAAATTACACGATGTTAGCATTTTCTTGAAATAAAATTATTCATGGGCCACAAGAAGGCATTCATTATTATTCATTACAATTTGTACAAATTATAAAAGAATCCAAGGCATATTTATTTTTAAATAGATCAAATTTAACCATAGTACCCTTCTCATTGACAGCCATTCCTATGTCAGATAGAATCAATTTGCTAATTCCACAGCATTTTCCATTTAAATGATAATTAAACAGGAAGACCTCTAATGTTTATACGATAAATTCAATTTGAAATGTTTAGCAAAGTCTAACACTTCAACACGTACTATTATGAGTAATAAATTTATGTTGAAACAGCTAATAGAAGACTTCACCTACAAAGAGTCATGTCATTAAATAAAACTATAGTGAAAACTGTTAAGTGCCAAGAGCCAACAGGAATGGTAGCCTAAAAATATGGTCTTGAAAAATATGGTCAGAAATGTGGCTGGACATAGAAGGATTGGATTTTGTACCTTTAATGTATCTTATTAATCACATTGCTATTAGTGAAAATGATTTGAATGTTCCCTGTTGGACAGGTTTCCAGCTAATATAGATTCCAGCTTTCTCAAGTTTTATATTAGTTGTGGTTGTTAAGATGCACCATTGAGTTGGAAACGAATCACAGCTGACCCTCCAGCAGGTTTTCAGAGGCAGTGACTCACACAGAAGGAGATTGCTCTTCCTGTGGAGCAGGGACTGGATTCAAACTCTGTACCTTATATTTTAGCTAATGGCTCTTCAAAACGTAAAGGTACAATAGGAAATGGAGCTAAAACTGAACAAAAGCTTCAGTAATAACAAGACCCCTATATCAAACATCTAGGAAAATATATGTTGTTGTTGTTATGTGCTGTTGAGTCATTTGTGACTCATAGTGACCCTTTGTACAAGAGCCCTAAATGCTGCTCCATCCTGTAGCAACCTTGCCATCTCTGACACACTCATTTACACCACCCCAATCATAGAATCAATTCATCTCATAGAGGGCCTTCTCCTTCTGCACCGCCCCTTAACTCTTCCAAACATGATGTCCCTCTCCAAGGACCAGTCCCTCCTTGTAACATGCCCAAAGTATGTCAGACAAAACCTCAGAATCCTTGACTCCAAGGAGCATTCTTGGAAGATTATGGTCTTCCTAATGGCTTGCTATACATCTGAGAGCTTGAAAAATTACTAAGGATGACAGAAGAATCAATGCCTTTGAAATGTGGGACTGGAGAAGAGTATCGAACATAATACCACAGACTGAAAGGAGAATAAAGAGATCTCTCCTGGAGAGGGTAAAACCAAGGTGCTCCTTGGAGGTAAAGATTTCAAAACTCCATCTCACACACTTTGGGCATGTTGACAGGAAGGAGGAGTCCATACAGATGGACAACGTGCTTGTCAGGATGGAGGGTCAGTGAAGGAGAGAAAGACCCTGGATGAGATGGATTGACAGTGTCTGTGGCAATAGGGGCAGGTGTGTTAGAGACAGCGAGACTGGCTCAGGATAGGGCAAGGTTTAGGGCTATTGTTCATAGGGAGTCACTGTGAGTTGTAGTTGACTCAACAGCATATAATTACAAGAACATTAATAGTTAAATGACGTCATGGTGGGAAAAGTAGAGTGTCAGAGAATATGAGGAAGACAAATGAGACAGATAGATGCTTGAACAATCAAAGATGGTGAGGATGAGGCTGGTTAGGACAAGGTTCAGCTCTGCTGTTCACAGAATTGCTAAGAGAGTGGTTAGCATGATGACAACTAACAACAACGATAAACACACAGGGCATGTCAAGTTGTGAACTAAAAGGCCAATGGTGAGACTCTACCAGCTGCTTTGAGGGAGAGAGAGGAGCAACCTCCTCCCATAAAGACTTACAGCCTCAGAAACCCAGCGAAAGGTCACCACCAGTTCAAATCCACTCTATACAGAAGGAGCTCTTACGGCGCTGTAGCTAAACTTTAGGCTGCTAGCAGATTTTGGCAGCTCAGGTCTATCAGTCACTCCCAGGAAGACAGAGAAGTCTGTTCTCATTCATACTTAAAGTCTTGGGAACCCTCTGGAGCAGCTCTACTGTGTCCTACAGAATTATGAGTCATAATTAATCTGAGAGAAGAGTGGGTTTGGGGGTTTGGGTTTGGCACTCTCAGTTCAGTGAGGAAAGAAGGGGTTGACATCATAACTAGTGACGGCACATCTACTGATCCAGTTGGAATAAAACAAAGTGGGAACTCTGTCCAAGTGGTTAAAAATTAATTTCAAGCTAAAAATCCAATTAAAATGCATTCTACGTGGAGGAAAAACAAATGGTGATAGAGCCAGACACTAATGGAGCCAGATATTAAGGGCTAAATTCAGTAAACAAAGCAACTGCCTACGGAGAAGTAGGTAAACTCTATCCAGCAGCCTTAAAACAAACAGCAGGTAAACATACAAAATGTCCAAATCTAAAACCACCATAAGTTGCTTTTCAGGGCAACTGGTCACCTTGACCAGAGAGAGGCCACTTACCCTGAAAAACCATCCTTCATAAGTCTGTAAATACAAACTTCCTTTGTGAACCGATTTCAGCTACCTCCTTACTTGCTGCAAGAAATAAACCTGCCTCTGCATACAAATCAGTTGACTCTTGCCAGTCACAGTGAGAGTTACAGAGGTGGATGAATCCACTGCATTCATTGACAGTGGCCCCGAGTGCACCTGGGTTTTCACATGCAACAATTTGCCTCATACCCCTTGCATTTAAAGTGCTTCTGAAGAGCAGATCTCTTGCTGAGTTTGTCCCTCTGTCCCCATTTTGTCTCTCAGTAGTGGCTCAGCATCACCTCTCCACCTTCATTACAGTGACAAAGTTCTCAATTTTTTTTTTAAGTTCCCAAATCTTAATAAAGCGTCTCTCAGAAAAAAAAAAATCAAGACCCTGCTGAAGCTTCCATTGCTATTACAATACAAGAACATGTTAAGGTCCTCCTTCTTCTGGCTCCACTTCACAAATCAACATAAAACAATCCTTTGTTTCCAGCTACCAACTTTTGATCCAGCATTTTCCTCTAAAATGTGGCCTCAGTTATAAAGTACAACAAAATAAACTCAATTTTGGTTATTTTTAATGTTTCCTCTGTCTTGGGCCAAGAAGATGAAGGTACATTTCCGTACTCTTTATTCAGCATAAATCAACAAGGTATGTTGTAGCAGAAGGCTGAATGTCTTCCTGCAAACTCCAAATTTCCTTTCTTATTTGCTTAAGAAGCCTGATACATAATTGCTAATTACAGTGACCATAACCCAAAAAGGAAAAGAGAACCTGCAAATTTGACACATAGCATAAAAATCCACCTCCCTATTCCCGTATTACCATGAAATGCTCACTTAAAAATCATTCATTGCCGCTAAAAATACACATCTGAGACCATCTCTGTCGATGTGCTGACAATCTGTCACCCTGAAGAAATCCCTGCAGCTGTCATTAAGGAGGTTTGGAAAAGAAACTGACTAAATGTGTGCTAACTGTGGGCACCAGGGGTTTTTGCATGTGTGGTTTATGACTTACTGTAATATCTATCCTTGGATGTTAAGGAATGTTTAGGAGCAGGAACATGTTAATTGTTATTGTGTGCCCTGGCGTCCACGACGATGCATAGCAATCCTATGAACAACAGATCGGAACCCTGCTCCATCTTGTAGGGACTAAGCAAATATTTCCAGAAGAAAAAATTCAAAGTACACGTTTTATGAATTTTTTAAAAATATAAACTAGCATTCATTTTCATTTCTTTTTTTTTTTTTCTTGGAGAGACTCAGAAAATGAAAGCTAGGAGGTATAGATTTTGAACTTGTCAAATCACTTTTAGGCTCTGTGGTTTAGTAACTAAATGTAAAATAGAAAGACCTTTCAGTTATTTCTTTCAGAGGCCATTGAAGATGAGTGCTAAAGATCTGCCCTTGTAATAAGAATTAAGGGAAATTATTTAAGGAAACATTAAGGGAATTAAGAAATATACTTTATTCCACTTGAGCAATTAACGCTAAGGAAAGCCCCCTAAAGAGTGTGTGTGAAGCACTCTTCTGACTTTAGTGTGATGTTGGACGGGCACGCTGAGGCCATGGCAGCTGGATGACAGTGGCAGACATGCTTGAGTGAGGGCCTGAACAATCTGTGCTCCATCATGATTTCACTGTCTTGCTTTCCAAACTACTGTCTTAGAAACTTGGAAGCAGGAGTGTCATCCACTTCCTAAATAACATGCCTCCAAAAACTCTATGAACTTTGATAACTGTCTATAATTGTAGAAGGGCTTCAGGCCTTTTGTTCATAGGTTTGCTATGAGTCGTGCTTGACTTGAAGGCAATCAACACTAACACCAACACCAACGTGTCTTGGAAATACTAAATAGAAAATTGAGTGTAAAGTGATGAAGAAAATTGAGTGTAAAACGATGAAGATTTTAACTTCTTACGAATTGGGGTTTTTTTTTAACTTTGTATTGGGTTTTGTGTGAATATTTACAGAGCAGACTGGTGGTCCATACAACCATTCACACTTGGCTTGTTTTATGACCTTGATTCAACTCATTCACCCTTGAGTCAGAATGGGCTCAGAGCTCACCCTCCGGCTGATTTCCCCAGTGCTGTAAACTGCACTGGAGGAGACTGTCTATCTTTCTGTCATGGAGTTGCTGGTGGCTTTGAACCATTAGAAAGGCACCACCTGCTGGGTGGGGAGTATAACTCCTCATGGACTCCACCACCAGGTTCCCACGTCCCAATACCGTATCATTCTCTCTCTCCCCCCACCCCACCCCTGTCTCTCTCTCCTCTCTTCATTAAGAATGTTTTACAAGCACATTTAACAAACTGCTATGTAGCTGCAGTAGAAGGGGGTGGGCACCCACAGGGCACATTCAGATTCTAGCTCCAAACATTTCTTTATTTTTCAGACGGATTAAGATTATCCTCTTTGCAGACTCACCCAAGATGATAAAGAAAGGGAAAAAAAGGGGGAGACCAAGATAGTAGGTGTAAATGACCAGGAAGTGCCCAGGGAAGCTCAGGAAGGCTGTGGGGTTGGGAGGTGCATGGGAAATGCCTTGATAAGAAGTCTAGACTATCTGCAGTTTGCTGATTGTGAGGAAAACCAGGTTACTAAGAAGCTTTGTGAGGTCAACCTCTCTGGTTGCTTAAAATGCATGCTAACCCCAGGATCGCACATGGGAATGGGGGTTTCCGTACTGCTTCATTTCTATCCACCACGCTACTACTGATGACCCCAAGTGACACTTAGGAGTTACTCCTATCAGAGGCGTCAACCGCATGGAATGGGGAGGGACACACTTATCTAAGGGTGCAGGGGGAAATGTCACAATAGAACCACAAAACCATTACATGCAACATGTAAACATTCTCCTCCAGAGTGGACTGACTTGAAAGTTACAGCACAGGACAGACAGACAAATTACAGATTATATTTAAAATTATTATTATTATGAACTATAACTTCACCCAACTGTACACAACTCCAAATGTCTCTGGAACCTGCTGCCTATCACATCCCTAGAGACAGAACCTTCTGTGTTTAATATAAACTGATAGGACCTTTCACACTAAGGAGTCCCATAAAATTTAGAACAAACAGATTCGTGTTCAGGATTTTAACCAGATCTCTCTTGACAGCTTGTAAGTTTCTTCAAGAATGCCCTCGCCTACAGCAATCAGCGCTGTTCTGGCCCACGGGCCCTTGTGAGAACCAGGAAAGGCATCCCTGTGTAGGGCACACTACCTAGCCACCAGCTGTCTGCTATGCAAAGCAGTAGCTTGACCGAGTTGAGGACACGAAGGTTGTTGTTGTTGCTGTGTATCACTGAGTCAGAAGAGGTCCAAAGGACCCACCAGTTGGTTTTCAGAGGCAGTAAATCACACAGGATGAGACTGCCCATCTTTCTCCCATGAAGCAGCTGGTGGATTCAAACTGTGTATCTTTGGGTTGGCAGTACAATTACTTCCCAGTAAGCCACCAGAACTCCCTGATATGAAGGTGGGAAGTTCAAATCAACCAGCTGTTCCATGGGAGAAAGGGGAGGCAGTCTGCTGCTGTAAAGAAATGTATAGGATTGAGAATATTCTGAGGTAATTTGACACTGTCTTATAAGGTTACTATGTGTTGGCATTGACTTAACAGCAGTGGGTTTGGCTAGGTTTGATGCTGCTGAGGATTAGAGACATGGAGGCTATACTTCAGTCACCACTGGCCTCATTGGCGAGGGAGCCTGTGCAGTGAGCAACCTGCCTGACTAACCTGGGAAAATCAACGGACCTTGTTAAGTTGTGGGTGCAGGTCTCCCAGACTGCATTTTTGACTTGAATTATTCAGTGGGGCTGAGCAGTGGAAAATCTGGTAAATATACGAGTAATCACAGTGCTGCTCGCAAGCCATTTGCTGAATTATCTGAACTGTGATTTTGGAGAGCCACGCTAGATCTCTGCCTTCCCTTACCTACTGTTTTCTGTCAAGAGTTTAAAAAGTCATAAATAAATCTTAAGAGAATGAGGTATTAAACACAATTAAACAAATAGCACTGTCTTCCTATTCCTCTGTGGAGTGACTGCCAACTTCCTCTTTTTCTAAGTAGAAGTTGCATTTGAAAGTTCATTGGTCATGACACCCTCAAGTGCCACAGTTTCATTGGTCATGATAGCCTCAAGAACCACAGTTTCAAAGAAGACTTTTTTTAAATAAAATTTTATTTTAATTTTTATTTTTTAACGAATGTTAATAGAGAAGTTAGGTTTTCATTCATTCATTCATTCACTGTTGCACATTTTATACCCTCTCCCTCTCTTCCCGCTCCCTGAGTTCATTTGCTTAATAAAATATTCATTCATTGCTGGACAATTACCTACCTCCCACCCTTGATGCTGTGCAATAATATACCTCTTATTCTGAGATGCTGTCATATGTATAATGCCTAAACCCCTATTTCTGTTAGATAGTTCTTCTTTCTTTCAGCTGTTCCAATGCAGTGGTCCTTATCTACCACTCTTATCCTAGTCTTCTCTCAACCTCCATGTCAGATTTGCTTTATAACAGTAGTGCTATGCAGTATTTGTCCTTTGTAACTGAGATATTTCACTCAGCATAATGTGCTCCAGGGTTGCCCATGTGTGTAATGCTTTATGAGTTCATTGCTTTTCAGTGCTGTATAGTTTTCCATTGTGTGATTATACCATAGTTTTTCTATCTACTTGTTTGTTGATGGGCACTGGGGTTGCTTCAATCTCTTTGCTATTGTAAATACGCAGCAATAAACATGGGTGTGCATATATCTGTTTGGATGGCAGTTATGGTCTCTTTAGGAAGAATACTCATTCTTAGAAAGGAAAACAAGGTGGTGAATGGCTCACCTCCCACCATAAACAATTTCCAGTATGTCATCTGTTTTAATCTTTACATCTTTTAATGAAATAAGTTTCTAGGAAAATAACTAACAATCAGAACCAATTCTCATAAGAAAATCTACATTACATGAGAAAAACAGCACAGAATAACATCCTGACCATCTTGCAACTGTTGTGTGCGAGGGTCTATTCCAACTCACTGTGACCTTACAGAGGAAGGAAATTCAGAATTCCCAGGCCTGAAAATATAACAGGAGTATATCACCAGGTCTCTTCTCCAGTAGAGAAGATAGTGACTTTGAATAGCCAACCTTCCCATTCATAGCCAAGGACTTAGTCATGGTGTTCATTACAGCAATGGAAAGGAAAATAGCAGGTTTGCCTAGAGCCCTCTCATTGTCTACAGAATGTCCATATTATGACCTCTCTTAGAAGGAGGAAAATGTTAGTGAGAGCAACATTCAATTGGGTGGGCAGAGAGCTCTGTGATCTACAGAGTCTTTATCTATCTACCAGCAGTGGAGTGTGAGAAGTGGCTGTGGTCTATCCAAGAGAAGACAGAAGACTTGAATGCTGATGTTCCTGCATATGGACTTCATAGAGCTAGGACTCACTTCAAAGGAAACTGTTGGAGTTTTTTTTAAAATTGTAGTTAACAAACTCTTTCCCTGGAGTTTCCTTAGATAAGCCTTCTAAAAAGGTTATGAAAAGAAATTTAAAAAAAAGAAAGAAATGAAGAAAATAATCCTACCTCAATTATGTACAACACCACATTCTTGTAGAAGCAGTACAATATGCATTTGGTCACTCGGTTGTAGCTCCAGGCCCCATGGACCAACAGAAGTTTCTCCAGGTAGGAAAACTGGAAAAGAAAAACCAGAGTCAACACTGAGAAGATCAAGTCTCTTAGGATAAAAATCATCCTTGTTCAAATATCTTAAAATTTAGGGACCCTATATAAGTTGAAGATGGCAAGAAAGAAGGTAAATAAAACAAAATTTTAAAGGTGGCCATAGAAAACAACTCACTAAAGGAGAAACTACCAGGCCTGGTCAGAAGGGACTTAACTATCTCCTCCTGAAAAGAATTGGCAGTGCACCACCATTCCCACACAACTGGAGGGACCAGCTGGACATCATGTTTGGTAAACCAGGAGGATCCCCAAATCATCAACAG
This sequence comes from Elephantulus edwardii, assembly GCF_000299155.1. NCBI lineage: Eukaryota > Metazoa > Chordata > Mammalia > Macroscelidea > Macroscelididae > Elephantulus > Elephantulus edwardii. The sequence continues at coordinate 7,544,712 of NW_006399885.1, read as the reverse complement.
TGGCTGCAACAATGGGCTCAGCTCAGTGATGACGGTGAGGAGGGTCCTGGACAAGGCAGCATGTTGCTCTCTTTTGTAGAGGGGTAGTAGCTACAAGCTGGAACTAACTCCAAAGCACCTAACAACAACAATATGCAGTAAAATGAATTGAGATTCATGCCTCACATAAAACCAAATCCACATTAGATTAAGGACCTAAACATGAAAGCTAAAATGACAAAAATCTTAGAAGACTATGTAGGGGCAACATGGTTGGCCATACCTTCAAGCAAGAAATGATCTGATGTAGCAAGAAAAACAGGAACAGCCAAAGATAAGGGGACTTAATTATTTAGTTGTTGTTGTTGTTGTTATGTGCCGTCGAGTCATTTC
>NW_006399885.1:7516644-7541530 GCF_000299155.1 Elephantulus edwardii | reverse complement strand
GACCCCACCCTTAGCCCAGTGCCTTGACCTACTTACTTCCCAGCTCCACCCTCCACCAGGATAACCCTTCCCATCTGCCAAGTCCCTTCAGAAAATATCTTCCATTGTCCAACCCAAGGGGAAAAAAAGGTGAACATACAACTGTAGGAAAGAAAAATCTCAGTGGAAAACCACATCCCTCTCCCCAGTCACAGATTTTTGCTGTGGCATCAGCCACAAGGGACAGGAATTTGAATGTAACAGCCTTGGACTTTAAAGCCAGCTATCCGCCTACAAGCACAGTTTTGTCACAAACAGCCCTAAGGTTAAAAGAATCACATCCAGACATACATATACAAACACACAAAAAACACACAACTTCATGTCTATAGCTCATTTGTTCTCCTTTCTGATAGCTCAAAAAGTACTTCTTAAAAGCACCAAAAAATCAGTGAATATCTGCATTGTTGTTGTTAGGTACTGTTGAGTTAGCTATTACTTATAGTGGTGTTATGAACAACCAATCTGAACGTTGCCCTGTCATGCTCAAATACACTCACACAGTCAGTCTGTCCATCCATCTTGTTGGTTTTTTTTTTCTTTTTCCTATTATTAATGATTTTTATAATGAAACATATACATTTTTACAGCATATTCTTTCCATTTAATTTCCCCCCATTCATTGTTGCACATTTTCCTTCCTGTTCACCCCTCCTCCCAGTTCATTTTTCTCTTTAAAGAAAAAAATTCTTTCATTGTTATACAATCCCCCCAGTTGACTGTTCACTTTAATGTGCATTTATTTTTCCATAATCTTATCATGAAAATAATACCTAATCTTATATTCCTTTTAAACAGTTCTGTCCTTCATCTGTTTCAATGTATACATTATTTGTCCCATCTTTCCTTAGAATCCCCACAACCCTGATGTCAGTCCTGTTTTACAACAGTGGCACTATACAGTATTTGTCCTTTTGTGCTGAAATATTTCACTCATCATAATATGCTCCACAGTCACTCATCTTGTATAATATTTCATGAGTTCCTTGTTTTTCAATGCAGCATAGTATTCCATTGTGTGAATATACCACAGCTTCTCTATCCATTCATTTGTTGATGGGCTCGTAGGATATATCAACTCTTTGCTACAAAGCTGCAATAAACATTGAGTTGGTTTTTGTATATGGAGTGAGGTATGGATCTTGCTCGAGTTTTTATAGATAGTTTTCCAATTTTGCCAACACCTTTTGTTAAAAAGGCTATCATTTCCCCACTTAACAGATTTCATCTCCTTGTCAAAAATCAGTTGACCATAGGTAGATGGGCTGATTTCTGGAGTCTCACCTTTACTCCATTGATCTATGTGTCTGCCATTGTACCAGTACCATGCTGTCTTGACAACTACAGGTGTGTAGTAGGATTTGAAATCAGGGAGTAAGATGCCTCCTACCTTCTTTCTCTTTTTAAGGAATATTTTGCTTATTCTGGGCCTCTTTCCATTTCAAATGAAATTGGAGATTGCCTTTTCCATCTTGTAAAAAAATGAAATTGGTATTTGTATTGGGATTGCACTGAATGTGTAAATTGCCTTTGGTAATATTGTCATTTTCATAATATTGAGTCTTCATATCCATGAGCAAGGTATACTCTTCCATTTCTCCAGGTCTCCATCCATCTTGTTAAGGGTATTTCTCTTTCTCTGACCCTCAGTCTTTCCTAACATGATGTTTAGTTCAAAGGACTGACACCTCCTAACTGCATTCTACAAAGATCACCCGGGTGCACATGCTCTAAGACAGACTTGTCCATTCTTTTGGCAGTCCATGGTATAGTCGGTATTCTTTGCCAACACTGTAATTGAAGACATGGATTCTTCTTCAGTCTTCCTAGGACATTTTCCAACTTTCAGAATTATGTGAAGCAACTGAAAATATCATGGATTAGGTCAGGCCCATTTAAATCTTTAAAATGACACCTTTGCTCATGAGCACTTTAAAGAAGTCCTGGAGAGCAGATGTGCCCAACGTAGTATTTCTTTCGAGTTCTTGACTTCTGCTATCATAGATGCTGACTGTAGCTCTTAGTAAGATGAAATTATTGACAACCTCCATCTACCATGATGCCGCATATTAGTCCAGGCGTAGTGATTGGCTTTGCCATTTGGAACCAAGAACCAACAATTTTCCAATTCAATAAATGACTCCTTCTTGAGGTAGAGGATCTTTACAGAGTCACTCCAATCGCATTTCTTTACCCTCTTCCTAAGCTTGGTTTTGTCTTCTATGTTTTATTTCATGGAAATCTCCAAATGTCTGAACATTAAGCTGGAAACAGGACAATAAGATTTATTTGTTTTGTAGATTGTATTGTGTTCTGGCCTTCACCTACTACAAGGGACAATCCTGTTTAAACTCCCTCTTTCTATATGTTAAATTGGCCTTGCATGGAGTCCTGTTTCCTCTCAGCTGCCTTCAACTAAAACCTTAATCCCTCTGTTCTAAATCCCAGGGTGGAGAATGCTCTCCATCTGAGCAGTCCACACACTCAAGACCTTATGGAGATATCATCAAGCCATATTTCAAACCTACACAAACATTGGAAGTTCTTTTGCTACAATTACCTGCCTATCCATTTCAGATTGCTTTTGAAATAAAACTTAACTCTCTGTAGGAAAGAAAGATCCTGGCTGAAAATAATAAATAAGCTATTTGTTTAGAGAAGCATTTTGTTCAGGAAGAAACCATGTTCTAATTTCCATAAGCACAGAAGGAAAGGAATGGGTCCGAGGCGAACAAGCATCTTAGTGAATTCTTCCAGAAGCGTGGCAACTCATCAACTAATGTCCAGACCTCAACGACGCCAGACTTCAAAATGGCTGAAGTATATACATATGGAAAAATAAAGCTTCCCATAAAAGCTCATTAAGGATTGTGAAGGGGAATGGGGAATCATAAAATAACGAGCTGAGCATATAAAGAGGAAGTTTGCTTTCACCCTGGGCCCCCTGATGCTGGACTTCAATCGATGGGCACAGTGAACATCTGCTCTGGTCATCCTGAATGGCCCAACCGGAGCACCACAGTGATTTGTTTTCAGACAAAAAAAACAATATACTAAATCAAAATGCTGTTTTCAAGAGGTCGTTTAAAAAACATCAAGACGGTGAGGGGTAGGAATGAATCTCCCCAGACAACAGGGCACTGTGGGCTATGATACAGTATGATGATGTGTCTGCCGGTGATGGCTGTGCATGGACCAGGCAGCTGTCAGCCACATAAACACACAAGACAGCAGGAACAGAGGGGAAACAGAGCTCTGCTCACCTCAACTTTCCCAAGGGTGAGTCTTTGAGCTTGTGAGTGTTGATGTTAGGTGCCATCAAGTGGACTACAACTCGTAGTGACTCCATGAACAATAGATCAGAACTCACCCTATTCTCCATCATCCTCCCAGTCTCAGCCAAGTTCTAGCCACTGTTACAGCCACTGTGTCAATTCACCACATTAAAGGGCTTTCTCTCTTTCCCTGACCCTCTATTCCCCCCTCCTCCCTCCCCATGATGTCTTTCCCCAAGGACATTCTCAAAGTGTATGAAATGAAGTTTTTACCTTCCTTGCTTCAAAGGAGCATCCTGGTTGCACTTTCTCTGAAACAAACTTGTATACTCTTTTGGCAGTCCACGAGATCCTCATTTCTCTTTGCCAGCACCACAGTTCTAAAGCACTGATTCTTCTGCAGTCTTCCTTATGCACTCTGCAACTTTCCGATGCTTAAGAAGCAACTGAAAAGACTGTGGATTGGACCAGACGTGCCTTAGTCTTTAAACTTACGTTCTTGGTCTTGAGAACAAGAGATCCTTGACAGCAGATGTTCCCGATGCAACATTTCATTTCTTGACTGCTGCTCCATGGGTGTTGACTGTGGATCCAGATAAAATTAAGTTCTTGCCAATTTCAATCTTTTCTCCATCGATTATGATGTTGCCTATTGGCCCAGTGGGGAGGATTTTTGTATCCTTGATGGTGACATATAATCCATATAAAAGGCTGTAATCCTTGACCATCTGTAATAAGTAAGTGCCTTGTGTCTTCATTTCCTGCAAGCAAAGTTGTGTCATCTGCATACTGCAAGTTGCTAATGAGTCTTCCTTCAATCCTGATGCACATTTTTCTTCATATAATCCAGCTTCTCAAATGATTTGATTATCATACAGATTGAATATATAAGGAGAAAGGATATAACCCTGACATACACCTTTCCTGATTTTAAACCATACAGTGTTACCTTGTTCTGTCTGGACAACTGCCTCTTACAGGTTTTACATGAGCAAAATTAAGTGCTCTGGGATTCCCATTCTTCTCAATGTTAGCCAAAATTTGTTATGATCCACACAGTCTTGACCTTTACATAGCCAATAAAACACAAATAAGCATCTCTCTTGTATTCTCTGCTTTTAGCCAAGATGTATCTGACATCAGCAGTAATGTTTCTTGTGCCGTGGTCCATATCCAGCTTGAAGTTCTGAAGTTTCTTGTTGATGTACTATCCGAGTCATTTTTTCAATAATTCAGTAAGATTTTACTCTTAGGTGACATTAATCACATTGTTGGATAATTTCTATACTCTGTTGGATCATCTTTTTTTGAGAATGGAACCAAATATGAATCTCTTCCAGGCACCTGGCAAATATCTATCTTCTAAATGTCTTGGCATAGGCTAGTGATCACCTTGAGAGTTGCTATGCCTCAACTGATACTCCACCAATTCCTGGAGCTGTGTTTTTTGCCAATGTCTTTAGTGCAGCTTCCTTCATCATCATTGGTTATTGATCATATGTTACTTCTTGAATCATTCAGTGTTGCCCAGACCATTTTTTTGTACAGTATATCTGTGTATTCCTTCCAACTTCTTGTGATACTGTCCTACACCATTCAATATTTTGTCCAGAGAGTCTGTCCATTCAGTATTGCAACTTGAAACTTGAATTTGTTCTTCACCTCTGTCAGCTTGAAAAATGAGAAGCTAATTCATCCCTTTCAGTTTTCTAACTCTAGCTCTTTGCACAATTTGTCAAAATACTTTATTTTGTATTTTGGGGGATGTCCTTTGAAATTTTCTATTCATTTCTATACCTGATAATTTCTTACCTTTGCTTTGGCCTTTCTAAATTCTAGTGCAAGTTTCAGTCTTTTAAAAAACATAAATACTTACTATACATATAGATCTGATCTGATGAACATGACAGTAATCATATTGCCATATTTGTGGAAAGAGTTGATTGCAAGCTAAATATCAGCACTTCAAACAAAGCCAGGAGCTGACAGTGGAATAGACCACCAATTACTTACATGCAAGTACAAATTTCAAGCTGAAGAAAATGAAAACAAGTCCATGGGAACCAAAATACTACCTTAAATCTATTTCACTGAGTTTAAAATCATCTCAATAATAAATCTGATTTACGAACTAGTGATCACAGACTAGGTGAGTTCTGGGATGACATCAAAGCCTTTACCCATGAAGAAAGCAAAAGCAATTTATGACAAAGGATGAATATTATGGGGTGGAGAGGGTTTGAAGGCAGGAAAGAATACTGTCCTGAAATAATATTTCTGTTTTATAGGAGAAGATGAAGACCATTCACTGGTTCATTTGGCAAAGGCTATACAGCTCTACTATCAGGAGACCTGGTGTTGTAGTCCATAAGAGGTTGTGCTTCTCATTCAAAGGCCAAGCCTCTCTGTTGGTTCAAATCCACCAGCAGCTTCAAGGGAGCAAGATAGAATATCTCCAATGTAATTTACAGACTTGGAAACCAAAGGAAGTCAGTTATGAACTGACCCTGACTGGAGAGCAGTGATTTGAGACAGTGAAACCAGAGGGGAAAGAAACAAAGATGAACCCCTCCAACCAAACCTGAATATACAAGCATGCTCCACCCTTCTTCAACCCTTTTAATTTGAAGGGTGCCATTGCCTACACTTCCACATCCCATTAGTATTCAGTTTCAATAAAGACGGTTGTGGAATCCCCCTCCTGTAGCCATTTTAAAGGAAAAGACAGACAAATATTTGCCAGGAACTCCTAGGAAACCTCACAAGATCCTTTCCAGCCGCATGATGCTATAACTCAAGTATTTAATAACGTTTGGGGTGTAGAAGGCAGAGAGCTGCTGACAGACTACAGGAAGTGAAGTCCCCAGTGGCCACGGAGCTGCTGATGGGGGAAAAGAAAGGAGCAGGTGTGCTGGCCTGGTCGTCAGCTCACTGCCAGACCTGCTGTCCTCCCCCTCCTCTGCTCCAGGCCTGGACATCAGGCAGACCACCTGATGCAGGGGGCCCCATGTTCCCACCTGTGCCTTTGGAATTCCTTCTCCTCCATAGCTCAGGAATTATCTTGAGAATTTCTGGGAATGCAACAAAGAAAGAAGATGGATTCCATCCAGTTCTCAGAGCCACAAGGATCCTGTAACACCTCACTGCTGTGTTCATAGATGGGCCAGGCTGGAGGAGCTCTGAGAGGTGATTCAGAGCAGGTCTCTCTTTTGGATGGTAGAGGTGGAAACAGCAAAGCACAAGACTGCAAGCCCGAGTCATATGTGGCTCTTGAACCTTGTGTACATAAGCCTTAGAGTTAACCTGAAGGGCAAAAGCTCTTACTTCTTGCATCCATGGGATGAAGGCAACACATCCTTGAAAAGAGTAATCATCCCTCAGGTGTTCTAGCGAGGTGGCAAAACATCTGGCCCTGGTGGCACAATGATGAAGTCCTTGGTTGTTAACTGAAATGTTAGTGGTTTAAACACACCAGGCTCTTTGAGGGATGTTCTGTGAAGGTTAAGGTTGTGCTTCAACTTGGATGCCCATGAGTTACTGGTGGTTATGATGGAGTCATCCTATTGATAATATCTGAGAAGTTGGAATCATTTCCATGATGAGACGGGCTAGTAACAACAGTCAATTGAAAGGAGATTTCCACGGAGGTTTGTGGTTGCTATGTGCTCTCAAAGTGGCTCTGACTCTCAGTGACAAGAGAACACGCTGATCTCCTGCTCCATCCTGCATCATTGCCATAAGCTTTGCTGTCTTAAATCCCATTGTAGTCACGGTGTCAGCCTGTCTTTCTTTCACTGATCCTTAACTTTTCTAAGCATTATGTCCTTTTCCAGAGTCTATTCCCCCATGATAATAACGTGGTCAAATTATGTGAGACAAAAAGGACTGTGGCTTCACTTTGTCCAAGGTGGATGTGCTTATTCATTTGGCAGTCCATAGGAAATTCAATATTCTTCAAGGTCACAATTCAAGGCATCAATTCCTCTTCAGTATCCTTAGTTACCGTCCACTCTTTATGTGTAGATGAAGCAATTTAAAGTGCCATGGTTTGGGACATGTGTACTTTAGTCTTAAAACTGTTATCTTTCCTTTTTAGTATTTTAAAGAAGCATTTTATAGGAAGTTCACTCAATATAATATGCTATTGGCTTCTTGACTTGGGGTGTGGCTTGCAACAAGTGACTATGAATAAAATCCTCTTGCTTTTTGCTTGATTAGAACCTGGCATCTGGCTTGTCGTCATGTGACAGCTGCTTCTCTGGATTTGAGCCAGGAGCCTGCCATATTGCCTCCAATCTTGCATTTTTCCAACTTTTGAAGTAAGCAACCTGCCACCTGATTTCCTGATACTGGGTTCTTCAGCCCCTGCACCAATATGAATCAAGAGAAACCTTTATCCTGAATCTGACCCATGGACTGGAGACTTACCAGCTTCTACACAGATGTGGGTTATTGTTTATCTTTAGATAAATATCTCTCTCTGTCTTTCTCAGCCTCCCTGGTTGTATTTCTCTAGAGATCCCACCTTAAAACAGCTTCTGTAAAATTAAAACCTTGGTAGTAATTTTTGACAATTCTACCCTCCTTGTAGGATCCCTAAGAGTCATCAACTTGACAGCAAGAGAGTCTGGTTGGGTAGTGGAGATGCGTAACATTCACAGCTGAGATCTGAGCTCTCAGCTAGCTGAAAAGCTGAAATTTCAGGTCTACTCAAAAGTGGCTCAGAATAAAGGCCTGGTATTCTATTTCCAAAGAATCAGTTAGTGGATGCCCTAATACAGTTTGAGTTTTACACACATGGGCTTGCCATGTGTCATAGATGGGATCTGGCAATAATACATGCAATTAGGAGGTGAGGAGGAAAAACCAGCACAAGCTTAGGATAAGACTTAGATTTTGAGGATGGTCGACAGACCAAATGATCCAACAGCACATAGTCTAGGGATCCGAGGTTGGCTGTCTCCCTTTACTTTTCTGGTTGTTGACGAAGAACACTTCTTTCAGCCTCTGGCCGCTCAGCTACTGAGTACGTTTTATGCTGTGCATCTCCACCTGCAGCTTTTAATTTGGAGAGGAAATGTGGACCATGACTTCACTAGAGGATCCGATGACTGCTGACCATGAGGTCATCACAGCTTAAGCCTGGCTGATGCTCACTGCAGGGGTCTTGGGCAGCAACCCCTGGCAACAGCTACAGAGGGTGTAGTGGTTTAACTCACTGCCTTGCATTCCCAGGAAGGTCTGACTAGAGTGTACTAGAGCCTTTTGGAAGAGGGGGAAGTATAGGAATTGGAACTACAGAGAGTAGGCTTGAGGAGTGCAACCCTTCTTTAGCGGGGACAAGCATAAAGGAAAAGACATACAGCAGATTTGGGAGTTGAGGGTAAATATTTATCACCAGCATAACTAGAGATCTTGGGGGGACTTCTCATCTGGGCACAGAGCCTCCTGGCGAACCTCATGACTGGCCAAAGGAAATGCAACCAGCAGGACAGGGCCTCTAAAATGCACAAGATCAAGATACCAGAGGAACTCTGATGCACTGATGGTTCTTTCTAGGTGGCAGTACTCTGGAGAGGGACAGAAGGCACGTCCCAACTCTGGGCTCAGGCCCAGTTGGCCTCTCAAGAGAACGGGCCCAGCTCTCACCTGTGCAATGGCGTAGTCTGAGTTGTTGGTGGCCTGCATGCCCTCGTTCCCACTGATGCCCACACCCACGTGTGCAGTCTGGATCATCCCCACATCATTGGCCCCATCCCCAATGGCAAGCGTGATGGCCTTCACTCGCTTCTTAACCACATCGACGATTTCAGACTTCTGCAGAGGAGACACCCTGTAAGGGAACAAAGAAGGGTACTTCCTTAGACCAGCTTCCCAGGCAAAGGAGACAGCTGTGAACCACACTGAGCTGCATTACAGGGGTGGCTATTAGACATTGTCCAGAATCTATACACATGCTTTATACTCATACACAAAGAAGCTTGCAGAAAACAGTAGCTTATGGCTTTCCAGTGTTTGCCAACTTCAGACGAAATGCACAACTCAGAACTGAATTAAAGCACAGCTCGTTTCTAACCACATGTTTGGGTGGGAAGTTGGAAGGTGTGAGTGGGCCCGCTCAGATGCACATGTGCTCCTCTGAATGATAAAGGTAGTGGCATCTGCAGTCCCAGTACATCAGAAGACTCCCAAAGAGCTGACTCTTGGTTTATTGTTCATTACATGCAGCCTACAGCTGACATGGACATTGTAAAATCAGCTTCTACAGAAGGAAGCTCTGTTTGCCTAGGGGTACGGTGTTGCACTGTTAACCCAAAGGCAAGCAGTTTCAATCTATCAGCTGTTTTGCCAGAGAAAAACCAACATCTCCTCTTGTGTAATTTACAGCCTTGCAAAACCTGCTGGAGGGTAAGCTGTCGGTCGATTCTGATTTGGCGGCACTTAAACATCACATAGTAACAAGAACACAGATGTGAATGCAAATCAGCAAAGCATAAGAAAATCAAGCCCACGGCTTTCCAGTCCATTCCAACACACGGAAGCTCTCAGTCAGGTTCCCAATTAGGCTCTAGTGGCCCAGTGAAGAGGAGGAAGGATCTGTGATCCCAACCCAAAGGCACACAGTCCAATCCACCAGCTGCGATGTGAGAGAAAGATGATCAACCTTCTGTTCAATTTACTGCCTCTTAAAACTCACTGGAGGTAAGTTATGAGTTGGTTCCTACTCAATGGCACGTAAAAAGCCATTAAATGTCAATGGCTTGAATCTTACTGAGAAGAGACTCTCCTCCAGTGCAGCTGATAGATTCAAACCACCCACTTTCCAGCTAGCAGCAGCTCTACATGTAACATAGTGTACCACTAGACTAGAGTAGAGGGAAAGAGGAAACCCGGAGGTGGAGATGGCATTTGACAGCAGAGGCAGAGTACCACTAGAATGGGAGCCACAGGAAATGAAGGGCCACTCCATTTTAAGGGGAAACAGAGTCCAAAAGGTGAGAACCGGGATGACTTTGCTGAAAGTGCCAATCACCTAGGTTTTTACAAAGGAGTGGCACCCACTTCCATAAATAGCTTGTCTCTGGAAACCCTATGAACCTGGAGAAAGAATGAAAATTATGCACACAAGTGTTGAGGGCTATCATTCATAGAGTCGCTATGAGTCGCCTATGACTCGACGGCACTTTACAACAACAACAAAGAAGGCTAACTGCTCTTAACAGGCCATTTGGAGAGAATAGGAGCCTGGCCAAATATCAACCTCTGAGGTCTAAAGCACAGCACATAAATGATAAATAAGTATTTGGAATATCGCTTTGAACACCACTGGGTTGGCTTCGACTGAAAGTGACCACATGCAACAGAATGAAATGCCTTCCAGTCCTGCCCTGTTCTCAACACTGTTACTGTGTTTGCATCCATCGTTCCAGCCACTGTGACAGTTCAATTCACAGAGGAAAATCATGTGATATCTATTCTCCCTCAGAACAAATTTATTTTAAACTCTGCATCAGTGAGCCGGTATTAAATATAGAATGCTATTGGAATTTTCCAAATTCACTAAAACACACACACACACACACACACACACACACAGTCTAAGTCTTTTCTAGGTTTCCCAGAGGAACACAGATAGCACCTATACATAAAACAACAACAACAACAAACAGTTAAACCCATAGCCAACAACAAAACCAAATCAAACTCCCAAAACCACAACAAAACCCACAAATAGGAACTCAATCAACAACAACAAAATGACCCCAAACAAACCAAAACACTAGGTATTTTATTCCCCAAAGAATTCTGAGAGTATTCCTTTTCTTTTACAAACATGTAGAGAGGCTCTCCTCTTCCCCTGAAAACTTAACAGGATGCATACATGTGTATTTCAGAGATGTGGCAATTTGCTTACAGACCACAAAAATAAAGCAAATCACGAGATTTGTTTGTTTCCCAGCGCATAGAACAGTCGTGTTTACTCCAGAAAACAGTTTATAGGTATGTGGAAGCATTATGAAAATGTTTGCAATGTTGTGAGGACCACCAATAGGTGACCTAGGGATGCCAAGGGACCACATGTTGTTGGGAGAAATGGTACAATAGACTTGCCCAATGCATAGTTGCCACAAACATTCAAACTGTGAAAAAAAAAATTAAGTCGTACTATGACACGTAACATAGCAAAGAAAAATAAAGAAAGATATGCTCACAATAGAGCCCAAGTATTTAACCATTTGAGTCACTCAGAGGTTTGTTTTTTTAAGGAAGAGGAGACACTAAACTCTTCTTACTCATCCAGCATGTGTTTATGACGAAGTTTTCTTGCCAGTCATCAAAAGATGGATACATACACTACACTTACAAACTAGAATGAGCATGTAAAGTCTTTCTCCACTAAGAGCTATGCTGTCTTACGTGGCCTCAAACTCACAGAAATCCCTATTTTCAACACAAAAATCCCAAATCCACTGAAAGTGACTTGATTCTGACTCATTGCCACTCAACATGGCATAGCTAACTTTGTGATAATTGCTGACAACACTGTAATCTGTGGAGAAGCACACGCCACATCTTTTTTCCAGGAAGGTGCTGGTGGGTTTGAACAGCAAGCCTTCTAACAAGCAGTGAAGCGCTAAACCACTGCTCCAACTGGTGCCACCAGTGCTCCAACATACTAATCTTCAAATTTGCCTTCCCTTTCATGTTATCCACTCGGAAAAACAAGCAAGCTGGATATCAAGCATGAGAACTCCGCAAAGTCTTTCCTCAGTTATCAAGCAAGGAAACTAAGACCTTAGAAAAACAAAATCTAGGCCTGAAAGGGTTTCCAGAGCCTATACCATCCTTGGTAGGCCCCAGTATCCCTTTCATTATGTTTCACAAGGATTTGCAGTGATGGGAAGTCACTGCCTTCTGGGGGAGTGTCAATCTCTAACAAATTATTATTATTACTTTTTTCTTGTTGAGCAAATTTCAAAGCCCTTAATTTGGCCCTCTGAGGAAGGCTGAAATAGAAAGAAACCCTATCAGATCACTTCTCCTCAAGCCCACTTGGCAATGGCTAACAAGTCTCAGGTCCTCCAACCACTATTTAATTGGCATGCCTCAAATCTTAAAAATAGCCTCCCAGCACTATCTACTAGACAGCTGAGCGTGGCTGTCACCAGTGACTTGGTATCAAATGCCAAACTTACTTTATAGTAGCCTGATATAAATTTACCTAAAGCTTTACTGCTGATTACTAACGAACTTCCAGTCAGCTAAACATAAGCGATTTTTGAACACTCAGGAACATTAAGCTGTATCTATTCCATCAAAGATTCCAGAGTAATGACTTGGGGCCAAAAGCTGGTCTTTCTCATTACACGTTGACAGACACAACTCACATTTCTAACTTGCTAGGCAAGGGCAAATTTGTTCATTTCTAAGCTCGATAAAAGCAGAGAGCAAACACAAGCTAGAAAAAATACCCTAGAGGTCAAAGCTAAATGACTAGGCATGAACTCTGAAGAACAAACAAATCTGTCTTGACGAAGTGCTGCCAGAATGTTCTTTCGAAGCAAGGATGGTGAGACTTTGTCTCCTGCACATTTGGCCTGTTATTGGGATGGGCCAGCTCCTGAAGAAGATTATCATGCTTGGTAAAATAACAGGAAGTGTTGCAAAGAGAAAGGTCTTCAATGAGAGGGTTCGAGGCAGTGGCTCCAACAATGGGCTCAGACAGGGCAGGGGCTGTAAGAACGGTGGCAGTGCTTCATTCTGTTGAGTTCAGGGATCCAACTCCATGGCACCAAACAAAAACAACCTACAACTTAATGAGGGAGCTCAAGTGGCTTAGTGGCAAAGAAGCTGTGCTGCAATCCCCAAGGCACGTGGTTCATATCCACCAGCTGCACCATGGAAGAAAGATGGACAATCTCCTCCCATGAGATTAACTGCCTCTGAAAACCCGCAGGAAGGTCAGCCATGGGTTGGTTCTGACTCCACAGTACAAAACAACAAGAAGGAGGGAAAAGAATTGAGTCCTAGGGGTTTTTGTTTTTTTTCAGGAATAAAATGGTGGAAACAAGAACCACCCACCATATGAAGTGGTTTCCATGTATTTGTGTGAAATGACAGGAGAAAGAAGGAAAAGTCTCCCTGAGTGATTTACAGCCTCTGAAAACTGCCAGAGGGTTAGATATGAGTTGATTCTGACTCAAAGGCAATGAGTTTGAATTCGAGTTCTGACCTCCACTCAGCCCAGAGTTGTGTGCAAAACTTCAAATGTTGAAAAAGCTGGGGGGTGGAGTAAACACATATGAGAATTGCATGCTTCTGACCATGGGTCCACTGACAATGTCTGTAGGTACCCTGAGGCACTACAGCAAGATATTTATTTTTATTTTATTCTGGTTTACTTACAAAGTTCATATACATTGTTTTTAACATTGGATATTTCTCATTTCCCTCACCCCCCATCAAATTGTGTGACTCTGTGGTTAACAGCCCCTCTCCCCACACACAACCTCATTCCTCTGCTCCCACCCTCCCGTCCCATCCCTTCATTTTACAATAACGGTTTTATATACTATATGTATGTCCTTATGGGACTGAGTTATTTCACTCAGCATAATGCTCTCTAGTCCCTCCTAAGTTAGGTAGTAATTTACAAAATCATTTACAGCATGGTATTTTAAACTTTCAGGAGAAGCACAGTGACATCTGTCAAATATTGATATGAAATACTAGCTTAAGGCAGCTCACGGTTTCAATGCGAGGCCATTCTTTTGCCTGACATGATAGCTCTGTGGAGTAGGTTTCTGTGGTTTTAATTTTTAAAAAGCAAATAGAAAAGGCAATATGAGACAGGAAATGAGGGGGCGGTGTTCAGGGCTGGCTCCCCAGGTGAAGAAGTTGTGTAGGGCTCAACAGGTGCACACAGACCACTAGTGAGTGATTAGAGCTAGTGAAGGATTAAAAGAAGGATCATTTCCTTTCCTTTCTGTCGATTATTGCTTTCAAATGTCGGCAAAGTTACTAGGGCATAAATACTTCCTAAATTGTTTGATTCTACTTAGTAAAGGAGAACTAGTGATGTAATGTGTATGCACCAAGCTGCTAACGGAAAGGTTGGCAGTTCAAACCCACCAAGTGCTTCAAAGAAAAAAGATGAGATGTGTCCTTCTGTAAAGCTTTGTTGTTAGAGTTGGAAGCGACCCATAGCTGAGCCTTTGGTGAGTTTTTAGAGACAGTTAATTGCACAGGAGGAGACTGCCTATCTTTCTTCTATGGAACAGCTGGTGGCCTTGAACCATGTGCCTTCAGGATTGCAGGACGACTTCTTGCCACAAGGATACCAGAGCTCCTTTGTAAAGATTTACAGCCTCAGAAACTTGGTTGAAAGCCTTTATGATTGGAATAAACTCAGTGGCAGTGGAGTTTTTGCTACACAATAGTTAGTACGAGGTCACTGATGAACATTCTTGCCTTTTTAGTGGGAGACACAGTTTTGATTTCTGGTCAGTGCCCCTTACACGTAGCCACCATCTGTCTGTCCATGGAGGCCTGAATGTTGTTGAGATGCCAAATGGCTTTCAAAAGAGTTTCATGAGAGACTAGGAAGAAATGCCTGGCAATCTATTTCTGAAACCGTGAGCCCCCTTAAGCCAGAATTTCACACCAACACCTGAGAGATGTCACTATGCCTCCCTTGAAAATGTAAAGTGTTCCAGTGCAGCACTGCGCAGCCTCTGTTCTCTCCAAACCCCAGGGATCTGAGCTGCAGGTGATTGTGGGGAAGCTGCGGGAGAGGCAGCACTTTGCTCTGTTGTATGTGGGTTTGCTGTGAGTTGGGACCAACTTGGTAGTAGCTAACAACCACCACCACGACTTGATAGAAACTGTGTATTTTCTTTTTTGCCTGGATTAATGACCAAAAAATGACCTCGAAATAAAATAAACAAAACCTCCACTGCTATTGCTTCTGGCTCTTGGTGAACCCACAGGGAGAAGAACTGCTCTATAAGATTTCCATTCAGAAACAAACTGCCACAATCTTTCTCCCTTGGAGGAGATGGAGGGCTTGAACCATCAACCTTTCTATTAGTAGCCAAACATTTAATCACTGTGCCACCAAGGTGCCATGAACTCAGGGATTTTAGAAAGTCTCAAACCTCAGCCTGAAGCCCTTAGAACAACTCCAAATGCATAGTATTTCCTCCAGGAAGTGCCAATTCCCCTAATGATGTCATCACACAGTTGTCCTTTTTAGTCTTTTGTACACATGGCATGAAAGAGAGAAGAAACAGAAACTTAAATAGCACCTAGATGCACAATTATCCAAGATTCTGTGGACCCCCTGAGAGCTGACTTCTCAGGGAACTTGGACTACTGTGGAGAGAAAGGAGCCTGGCAGTAGCCTGGCATTTCCTCGGGGACCAGGAGCCAGAGGAGCGGGCAGGTTAGCTGGGTCGCTGAAAGTTCAGTCACAGAGACATCTTGCCGTAGGGTGCTGGGTGGACTGTGATGAGGAAACACAGAAGGAGCTAATCAGAGCCAAGGTTTCCTTTGAGGTTAAAGTCTTTCTTTTTCCATTTAGAAGTTTACCTATAAGCCAAGCCCAGGTTATACAAGTAGCAAGTCTGAAATGTTAGGTACCACTGAGTGGCTCTGATGCTCTGATGCACAACAGTACCAATCCCTGCCTGGCCCTGCTCCATCCTCGGTCTCAGCTGTACTTAGGGTCATTCTTGCAGCCATGATGGCAATTCATCTTGTTAAGAGTCCTCCTCTTCTTTTCTGACCCTCTATATTAGCAGTACATATAGTTCAAGTATGTTCACTACGCCTATCACTGTGGGATTTGCATCCCAAATCAGTCAAGTTGAAGTAATGACTCTGGCAGCTTAAAGTGCAGTATATGAACATCCAACATCTGTCTTTCTCCAAAGAGCAAGAAAATGAAGGGAAAACCTGACTGAGGTATATAAACTAAGTCATAGCCCAGTGTTCTAGAAGCATGAAATTCTCATCAAGGATTTATTATACCCTCAGCTGTAATGCCTTGAGAAAACATAATTCTAATGCACACCAGGGGTTCAAAACAGATGTCAAACAGCTAATTTTTACAGACGAGAATAGGCACCATTACACCTCAGCCACATACAATATTTTAGTATGCCAAGTTCCTACAACGTGCAAGCTAGCTCTCCTTTAATCTTAATTTGTGACTTGGATTCATATGTCATATTTAATAGATATTTCCAGCACATTCAAATCATAAAGTAAGAGCCCCAGACTGCAGCTGAGCCAAACGAAGTGTTTGTGGTACTCCTAGAACCTACGGAGGCCTAAGGTGGAAGGAGTTGCCCTGTGAACCCAAAAGTAGGCTGTTCAAATCCATCAGCCTGTGATTTACAGCCTTGGAAAACTTAATTGCAGCATACAGCAACAAGAAATAAAAAGAAGAACACTGGTGGTGACATAGTTGACGTGTTCAGCTGCCAACTGAAAGGTAAACTCAAGGAAAAGATGTGGGATTCTTCTTCCATCAAGATTTACAGCCTTGGAAACTGGTTTACAAGTTTCCTTGGAGTCAGAAATTATTTGAAGACAGTGGGTTATATATTTTTAAAAAATGGAATTAAAGATATTCAAACACTTGAAGAAGTACTCTTTCCATGTCTATCGTGAACACAGTAAATTCCAAAATAAAAAAAAAAATTCTCTATTTATTTTTAGATCAACACCCCAGATGGAATATCCCTTTAGTGGGCTTTGTGCTCCTGAAATTGAAAAATTAGCTCCATGGAGCTATTTTGTTAACACTTAAGGAAATCTCTTTTAGAATGAATGATCACACATTAACATAATTGACCTCTAAAACTCCTGGTTTCATGATGAGTTTTATGAAAGCTGGTTTTAAGAATCCAAACGTGTTGCATTGGGAAAATCTACTCTCAGGGACTTCTTTAAAGAGCTAACAAGTAAGAATGCCAGTTTAAAGGCTGGCCTTAGGTGATAAGGTACAACTGATCTGAGCCATGGTATTTTCAGTGCTTCACATACATCTGAAAGTTGGACCATGAATAAGAAAAACTAAAGAAAAATAGATACCTTTGTATTGTGGTGTTGGTGAAGGGAGAATGAATGTCACATGGGTTCCAAAAAAACAAATCAATCTTGGAGGAAGTGCAACCATGTTGCACTTGTTGTTTAGATGCAAGGATTATGAAACTTGATCTTACATACTTTGTGTATGTTGTCAGAAGGGGCTAGTCCTTGGGAAGAGACCACGTGCTTGAAAAAGTACAGGTTCAGTATAAAAGAGGAAGTCTCTCTTTAAGAGGGATGACACAGTGACAACAACAATGGACTTGCGCATGTCAGAAATGGTGAGGATGGTGCAGGACTAAGTTCTGGATCTATTATTCATAAGGTCACTATGTGCTGTAGTCAACTTGATGACATCTAACAACAACAACAGGTGTGTTCTTAAAATCTGATCTTACAATAATGTCTTCTTGTTTTTAAGTGTCAGTGAGCCAGAACCAACTTAGAGTCAACCCTCAAGGGGATTTTCAGAGGCAGTAAAGTGAATCACACGGGAAGAGACTGCCCTTCCTTCTCCTGTGAAGATGCTAGTAGACTCGGACTGAGTGCCTTTGGGATTGAAGCACAGCTTCTCAACACTTGGCCAGTTCTTCCACCCCATTTGTAAAGACATGACTTGAACATAGATTACAACTTTGCTTGGTCAAGTCAGAGAGGTTACAAAGACCTTCACTTATGGGCACCCAAGAGGACTTGAACGAGAACCACAATAAACTCACTCTTTTGGAATGTATTCAAATTTCTATTGATCTTCCGCCAGGTTTCAGAAGCTGTAAATCTTTATGCGAGGAGACTGCCCATCCTCAGAACAGCTGGTAGATTTAACTACTGACCTACCCAAGTCCAACATAATGGCACGCTATGCCACAGGGCTTGTCAATGACTTACTGATGGATCAGATTCACGAAATATTTTTACAGATTGGACTTCAAAGTTTCTTCTCCCCCCCCCCCCGCCCCAGACCGTCTTTAGGAGCAGAAAGAAGTTCAGAGACTGCTGGGGTGGCTCCAGACCACATTCTCTGCCATCGAGTTGATTCTATTCATAATGATCCTGGAGGAGCAGGAGAATTTCCCCACCAGGTTTTCAAGGCTGTCACCTTTAGGGATGCAGACTGCCTCATCTTCCCCCACAGTTAGCTCCAACAACCAATTCTTCAGTTAGAAGCTGACTGCTTAACCACATGCTGCGCGAGCTCTTTAAATACAACATAATGACCTCTGGAATGAAGTGCTGCCAGCAAATCACATGATTTCACTGTGAAACTTTCTCTTTTCTGTTCATTAAATAGTACCTTATGAAAAGAATTTTCTTTGGAAAAAAACACGTTGAAACAAAATATTATTACTTATAACAGTTATCCTAAATGCTAAGAATTGTAGCACTTGTAAGTATCTCATGTTGTTGGGAGATATACATGCCTCTAGCTATTACATCAGGGAGCCTTGGTGGCATGCTGTTGTTAGGTGGCACTGAATTGACAACACATCTGAGCCCTGTTCTTTCCTGTCCCATCTTCACCATCTCTGACACACACTTGAGCCCACTGTTGCAGTCAACTGTGTCAACTCATTCCGTTGTGGAGCTTCTTCTCTTATGCCAACCTTGCACCATTCCAAGCATGATGCCTTCCCCTTTTCAACATGTCCAAAGTATGAAAGACAAAGCTCCATCCTCTTTGCCTTCAAGGAATGGACTGTAACTGATAGGTTGGTGTTTCAAATCCACCAGCCGCATCATGGGATAAAAATGGACTGCACTGGCTAAAATTTATAGCATCAGAAACTTGATGGAGGGTAGCCATGAGTGAGAATTGACTCTAGTGAAGTAGGTTACCTAACATATGAATCTAATAATAATTGAATGATTCCATGTGTCTGTCTACTGTGTGTCCTCAAGGCTAAGCAGAACCACATCTGGCTCCTGTGTTCTTCCTTTAGATTTGCTGACCCACTTACACACCTCGCAGTCCAGTTGCTTGGGAGCCCTGGGCAATCATCCCCTTCTGGAACACCCTACATCTGTTCCCTGACCCAGAATGTATGCCTCTCTTGAAATGAAATCTCATGTCCCAGTTTTTGTTGCATCTCACTGTAGCCCCAATTTCCAAAAGCAGATGGTTTTGACAGCTGAGGATGGTCCCCAAACACACCACAGATGTCAGGCTGAAGAGAGAAGGGATGGGGAAAGATGACAGTGGAGAGGAACCCAAAAGGTGCCTGCTGTTAGCTTATTTGTATGCACAGAGAAAGGGAATTTAAACTGAATCGCTGATGGCTTCTAAAGACTGGTTTAAAAGCCCCTTACTCCAAAAATCTAAAGATAAGGAATTGCTAGGGTTTTGGTGGTACAATAACTAAATGCTTGATAGCCAATTGAAGGAGCTCTAGCAGCCTAATGGCAAGAAGCTGAGCTGTAATCTCAAAGGTGCACAGGTTGAATCCACCAGCTGTCCCACAGGAGAATGGACAATCTCCTCCCGTGCGATTTACTGCCTCTGAAAACCCACTGGAGGGTCAGTTATTGGTCAGTTCCAACTCGATGGCACAAAACAACGACAATGACAGCTGGTTGAAAGGTTGATGATTTGAACCCATCCAGTGACTGCAGGAAAAAGAGCTGGTAATCTGTTTCTGCAATGAATGCAGTCATGAAAACTCTACATTATTACTGTTGTTAGATGCCACTGAGTTGACTATGTCTCATAGCGATCCTATGAACAATAAATACGAATCCTGCGTGCTCTTCACAATCTCCGATGTGCTAGAGTCATTGTTACAGTGATGGAGTCAATTCAACTTGTTGAATATCAGTTCAACTCTGTCACATGCAGCTATGAATCAGACTTTACTTGATGGCAACTAACAGCAACAACAGATCATGGAAATATGGAAGCTATTGAGATTTTACCCTAGCACCATAGTGTATTATTTGTTGGCCTGCTAACTGAAAAGTTCAGTGGTTTGAATCTACCAGATGTTATCAGGAGATGATGAGGCAATCTGCTGCCATTAAGATGCATGCCAGAGAAACCCAATATAGGGTTGCCACGAGTCAGAAATGCAAGTGAGGAGAAACAAGGTAGGAGGCATCTCACTCCCTGATTTCAAATCCTACTACACTGCTGTGGTGGTCTAGAGAGTAAGGTAATCATACAACGACAGACACATAAATTAATGGAATAGAATTGAGAATCCAGAAATCAGCCCATCCACCTATGGTGAGCTGATTTTTGTGCCGTTTAACTCATAATAGCTCCAACTCCGGGCATCTTTGGTAAAGGACCAAAGACTGATAAAATCCAGAGTGAAACCTGAGTATGGTGAGCTGATTTTTGACAAGGAGATGAAATCAGTTAGGTGGGGAAATGACAGCCTTTTTAACAAATGGTGTTGGCAAAACTGGAAAACTATCTGTAGAAAACTCAAGCAAGATCTACACCTCACTCTATAAAAACCAACTCAAAGTGGATCATGGACCTAGGACTAAAACAAAGGACTATAAACTTCATTAAAGAAAAGCTTGGAAGAACTCTGGAAGTCCTAATCCGCAACATGAACGGTTTTCCAAGCATCATGAAAAAATCCTTCCAGGCAAGGAATAGATGAATGGGACCTTCTAAGAATCAAATCCCTATGTACATCCAAAAACTTCTCCAACAGGATAAAAAGGGAAGCCACTGCCAGGGAAAAAAATTAGGTAATGACATGTCAGATAAGGGACTTATATCTAGAATTTATAAAATACTTGAGTACCACAATAAGATAAAGGTAAATAACCCAATTGAAAAATGGACACTGGATATGAACACACTTCACCAAAGAAGACATTCAGATGGCCAACAAACACATGAAGGAATGTTCAGAATCCCTAGCTCTAAGAGAGATGCAAATCAGAACAACTATGAGATATCATCTGACCCTAGTAAGAATAGCAAAATTTAACAAAACAGCAAACATCAAATGCTGGAGAAGTTGTGGAAAAACTGGAACCCTTATTAACTATTGGTGGGAGTGTAAAATGGTACAACCATTATGAAAGGCAGTATGGTGCTTTCTCAAAAAGTTGCAAATAGAAACACCATTTGACTCAGCAATTCCTCTACTGGGAATATACCCTAAAGAAACCATAAACACTATTCAAGCAGATATATGCACACCCATGTTTATGATGGCTTTGTTTACAATAATAAAGAGCTGGAAACAACCCAAGTGCCCACAACCAACAAACGAATGCGTAGAGAAGCTGTGTTATATTCACACAATGGAATACTATGCTGCATTGAAAAACAAGGAACTCATGAAATATTATGATAAAATGGGTGACTCTGCAGGACATTGTGATGAGTGAAATATCTCAGTCACAAAAGGATGAATATTGTATAATGCCAATGTTATAAAATGACACTGACATTGGAGTTGATGGGAGACTGAGAAAGAGGGGATAAATAATGTATACTGCTTTGAAACAGATGAGGGACAGAACTGTTTTAAAGGGATATATGATTAGGTATTATTGTCATGACAGGAGTCATGAACGAAGGCTGCATAGTGGAGTGGACTTGGAGGGAGAGATTGTATAACAATTCTTTTACTTTTCAAAGAGAAGAGTGAATTGAGGGGGGAGGGTTGGGCAGGGAGAAAAGTGCAACAATGAATGAATGGAAATCTAAAGTCTCTGTAAACTTTCATTAAATTAATAAAAAAGGAGGGAAGGAGAATTACAAATTTTGGGAGAAAAGTGCAACAATGAATGAATGGAAATCTAAAGTCTGTAAACTTTCATTAAATTAATTTTACAAAAGGGAAGGAGAATTACAAATTTTGCTAAAGTGACTATAAACCCAATGTCCCCACCAAGACATAGAAAGTTGGAACATGTATACATGTCATTGGTAAATTGTTCAACCTTAGGTCACCAGTGTCAAGAAAATGTGATTGCCATTTTATTATGGTACCTTTCAAAGTTTTGTTCTGAATAGGTTAAATGTTTAAACCAATACAAAAATAATTAAAAAAAGAAGAAGAGAAGAAATACCAGTGAGGTAAAAAATGCAACAATTGAAGAATGAAGAAAGCAGTTGGATTTATGTCCAAGAAGCCAGTGCCTGAACAAGAGGTAGTCTCATAGAACAGAGCTAGAGAGCAGCACATTTTATAAACCGCAGTGAGTACTTGCAGAGGAAAGAAAGTAGAAATGAAAGCAAAAGCAATCCATAAGATAGTGGATTTAAGAACGTGGTACCAGTTGCTCAATTACTAAATGAGCATGGCAGCTAAATGTAGTCTACCATTGTCATATGTTTTCTAAGATTAAAATGTTAATGTCACTGACTAACACGAGGCCTATAGTCTGGGTGACTGGAGCCAAGAACGATATACTAAGGTGCAGAACAGAAGACGTGGCTCTATTAAGATCGTGCATGAGCTGAGCCAGAGAGGGGACTTCTATGGATTCAGACTGTCCAAGCTATTTTTTCATTATGACGAGATCACATTAGTATCGGGCTGTGCATATCATTCCATATGCTTAGATGTTAAACACTCATGGTAGAAGATACAAAGATAGCAGTTGCTGGCATGCTTCATTATAATATTAAAATCTAGATCCAGAGGAGTGATTTTTAGTATGCTAATGTCTCCCTTTTACTCATGTCTTGTGTATGGGTCAGTGACCTTTACGTTTTGTTGCCTTTTCCTGGTATTATCAAGTCCCTCACTGTGATTGTTGTTGTTATGTGCTGTCGAGGCACCTGCTCAATGTGATTCCTCTTAAAATAGTTCATTCTTTTTCTTCTTTCTTCTTCTGTCCTGGGAAATATTATTCATCATCATGGTGCCCTTCCTGTGGACAAAGGGATCTCTGATGCCATGGTCTACGGAGAGTTTCACTGTCCACCTGAAGGTGGCACTTGTCTGACGGTTCAAATGCACCACTGACTCTGCAGGAGAAGGGTGGGCAGTCTCCTCCCCTGTGAGTTACAGCCTCTGAAAACCCCCTGGAGGGTTCAGCTAGGAGTCGGCTGTAACTCAATGGCAATGCATTTCCTGTGGAAAAATTTTCTATTAATCCTTTAAAGGACACTCAAACTCACTGCCATAAAGTCAGAAAATATCTATGGATGGTGAAAGGACTCAGCTACTCCTGTGAAATATGAGTCAACAGGTCAGTGTTGGGTTTACTGGACTGCTAATCTAAGAGCCCAGAGGTGCTGATGATATACTCATTTAGCTATGGCTGAAGTATATTTATTAACTTAGATGAATTGAAAACAAACAAACAAACATCTTAATGAAAGTTTACAGAGACTTTGGATTTCTATTTATTCATTGTTGCACTCTTCTCCCTGCCCAACTTTCTCCCCCAGTTAGTTCACTCTTCCCTTTGAAAAGTAAAAAAAAATAAAATAAAATAAAATTTATTGCTATACAATCCCTCCTGCTACGTCAACTCCACTATGCAGGTTTCATTCTGGACTCCTGTCATGACAATAATACCTAATCATATATATCCCTTTTAAATAGTTCTCTCCCTCATCTGTTTCAATGCAATATACATTATTTATCCCCTTTTTTCCTTAGTTTTCCCCCAACCCCGATGTAAGTCTGCTTAACAACAGTGGCATTATGCAGTATTTTCCCCAGAGTTTTCAATGGTTGATTTTTCAGAAGTAGATACCAGGCTTATCTATGAGGGCATGTCTGCGTGAGCGCAGACTGCCACTTTCTCTATCAGTGACCAAGCAAGTTAACTCTACGCTCCATTCATGGGTTCCATAATTTGAATTTGCCTGCACTGGCCATCAGAGATTGCTTGCATTCAGCTGCACTGAGGGTGGATGTGTGCTAGAGTCCCACACCACAAGAACAGCTGGGGCAAGGAAAGCAGAGAAACAGACACTTGTGCAATTATATTCCCTTTCATCTTCAAGGTGCAATTTTCTGGCAGTTTTAGGAATTAAACAAATATACATGGCCACTTTGTGACATTTGAATGTCAGACAGCTTATAATTTCCAATGTATTCTACAGGTAAAAAGATTATTTGCATCATAACATGAGTAACCATTGTTAAATGCTTCCATGCCCCAAAAGAGATTGGTTTAGTTAAGAGTTACAATCAAATCAACAGCAAGAGATACAGCTCCAAAAAATTCACTGCTATAGAGTAAAGGCTGACTTGAGGAGATCCTCTCCAGGGTATCTGAGGTTGTAAGTATTGACAGAAACACACTTGCCTCATCTCCTAAGTAATAGCTGGTCAATTCAAAGTGACCAACATATAACTGAAGAACAAATTCAAACCTCGAGTTGCTATAATCAAGGATGCTTTCGGCAGAACGTTAAATGATCCCGGAAGTGTTAAAAAAAATGGAAGGAATATACTGAGTCACTGTATCAAAAGGAATTGGAAGACACAGAAGAATTTAATGAAACAACATATGAGCAAGAGCCTATGGTGATGAAAGAAGAAGTT
>NW_006399885.1:7512890-7515288 GCF_000299155.1 Elephantulus edwardii | reverse complement strand
AATTGGGATGGGAGTGTCAGAGACAGTGCGATTGGCACAGGACAGAGCGGAGTTTAGGGCTGTTGTACATAGGGTTGCTATGAGTCGCAAGCGACTCGACGGCACATAACAACAACATGCCACCAGATCTCCTACTAAGGAATTAATATACATTGATGTACATATTTTACATATATATAAAATATGTATATCAATATATAAGAAAAATATATACACATACGTATGTGTGGGAGTTCTGGTGGTCTAGTGGGTAACGAGCTGTGTTACCAACTCAAAGGCAGACAGTTCAAATCCACCAACTGCTTTGCAGGAGCAGTTCACTGATTGACAGGGAAGGAGAGGAAGAGAGATATATTTACATTGTTTTTGTTGCTCATTGCTGCCTAGTAGGAACCAACTCATAGCTGACCTTCCAGTGGGTTCCCAGAGGCTGTAAATTATACAGAAGGCGCTTGCTCATCTTGCAGCTAGTGGACTTGAACCATATGTGTTTGGGTTGGGAGTGCAGTTCTTTACCTTCGAGGCCACTAGAGCCCTAGACAGAGATACTAGCACAGAAATATCTCTCTCTTCCTTATCTCCATCTCTCTCTCACTCTTTCTTCTCTTCCTCTCTCCCTCCCTCACTCTAGAAATGATACATGCTTGGGAAGCTTTTCCCGCATCTTATGAGCGCATGCACTTTCTACTTTAACCCAGAAGTTCATGATCAACTGCAAGATAGTTGTTAGACATGAGGGGAATATAATACTCTTGATTAACTGAGCAAAACCTTGATAACCTGATCCTGCATTGCAGCCGCAAATGCTATCTTGCATCCAAGGCTCTCAGAAAATACTTCGCAGAATAAAAAGGGAGGACACCCTGTCTGCTCAAGATCAGCTTACTCTGAAACTAAGAAAGGGCTCACACTGGCCCGTGCATTGGTGGGGGCTCAGGATTTATGCGTATGTTCTTATGTCGGTGACAATTTTATCGTCAGTTCGGGACAAGAGTAATTTAAGGGGTGCTCAGACCAGAATCTTGATCCTGAAAATGTAACATCTACATTAATGACGTTGACTCTCTTAAGATCTGAGCAGCCTGCATTTTATGTAAAAGCGCAATGGGCCATTGCTGTGAATTACACGAAGCGCTCCATTCACGGAAACCAACTGGCTAGCGTCAATTTCTTTCTGTATTAGGCTGAAAAGAATGGAGTTGTCTAGGAAGGCTGGGATTTAAATACAAGATATCAGATCCCTCTGTTCCCAGGCTGAAATGGGGATTAAAATAACACATTTAAATACCTTAATGTTTTTAGCACAAAAAAGCATTAATCTGATACTCTGCTTCCTTGTAATGCTTTATTAAGGCACCAGGACCCTCTCAGGACTGTCTGCCTTCCTTGAAGTGAACATACATCTATTGTACTCTGCGGCAAATCTCAGCAGCAGTGCTTCAAAACAGCATGCCTGACCTCTGCCGTGGGGATGGTGGGAATAGAAAACAGAACCAAGAGGAAAACTGAGAAGCGTTGGGGCTTTGGCAACTCAGAGCAAGCTTACGAATCCTTCAGGATCAGCCCTCAGGAGTCGCAGCATCGTGGGAAATGAACGATGATCAAGGTGCCTACCATAATGATTTTAATTAGATCTACCCACACCAGTTCTACAGGATGCATCGCCTTTGCTCAGGAAACATTATGACTAAACTTCAGGGACATTGGTCCCAACATAAGGAACTACCAGCAGCTGATGTGTTGGAATCACAGAAGCCAAGGAAGTTTCATATATAAGTTATTAGATGAAGGCCTGGTCAATGGGAGATCGATGTGAAGGTAGTTGGTAGAAGTGGATGGGTATCCTGGTGGATGGTGGAGCAGGGAAATAAGTGGGTAAAGACACGTGTGAGAAAGGCAGGGACAACACTGACACTAAAGTTCACTCCACAATAAGGGATATACCTTTAACTTGCTGGTCTGTTTGATACTTCTCTAAATCTGAACATTCACATAAAGATAGACTAGGAAGAAGGATTGGCCATCCAGTTCTGAAATAACAGACCTCTGAAAACCCTATGTACAACACAACACATGTAGATAACAGAAAGGGCAAAGGAGGTTGAGTTTTCAAGTATGGAAATACAAAGGAAGAAGAACAGTTGTAAGCAGAAAGTAGTGATTGGGATATGGAATGTGAGAACCATGAATGTAGGAAAATTAGATATTGTTAAGGAAGAAATGGAACGCATAAATATTGACATACGAGGCATTGGTGAGATGAGATGGACTGGCATGGGGCACTTTAAGTCAGATGATCATATGAAAAGGTGAGGAAAAATGGAGTTGCTATCATAGTTAAAAAAGTCATTGCTAGATCCATCTTGAAGTACAATATTGTCAGTGACAGGATAATATC
>NW_006399885.1:7498197-7510555 GCF_000299155.1 Elephantulus edwardii | reverse complement strand
TCGGGATGGGAGTGTCAGAGACAGTGCGATTGGCACAGGACAGAGCAGAGTTTAGGGCTGTTGTACTTAGGGTCGCTATGAGTCACAAGCGACTCGATAGCACATAACAACAACAACAACAACAACAACAACCCTTTGCCTGTCATCTGAGCCTGGAACAAATGGCCATCTCTTTACCAAGCCTATGTATCAGCCCAAAAGTTACTCCATGTGCTGCTTGCCTCCGTTGGCCCCTCACCCAGTTCTGAGCTGACTGACCAGGAGCGTCCTGGTCATGGAATAAGTGCAACCAGGGTAATCCTCAGAGGCAAAGATGCGGAAACTTCAACTCACATACTTTGGGTGCGTTGTCAGGAGGGGCCAGTTCTCAGGTAAAGACAACCTGGCCAGAAAGTTAGAGGGGAGGTGGAAAACCTCAGCAAGATGGACAGACACATGAGGCAGCATGTTCAAATTTATTGTTCAAAGAGTTGCAAAGAATTGTAGTTGACTTGATGGGACATAACAACCGTGTCACCAAACACAGCTTAAGACAAGTGTTTCTTGGTTATCTGTGTTTTGAGGATTTTTGATTTTTATTTCAAATCCAGCTCTCTATTTTTTTTCCTTCCTGCTTAATGAAAGTTGTTCCATTTGTATCTGTAAGGATATGTCATGAATAATAATCTTCTTGTAGTCTTGACTGAAGAAAGTGAAAACTTAGGACTAAGTTTACCACAGCCACCATTCACAGAAGTGCAAATTTAAATTTTCACATTTCTCTGATTACTATAGATATTTTTTTCCTTTGCAAATGATACTGACAGTCAAGTTTTTTTCTTCTTTTTTAAAAATTACTTTTAATTAAAGTTACAGAGACTTAGGGTTTCCATTCATTCATTGTTGCACTTTTCTCCCTGCCAACCCCTCCCCCAAATGGCTTTTCTCTTTGAAAAGTATAAGAAAAATTCTTTCATTTTTATACAATCCCTCTCCCCAAGACCACTCCACTGTGCAGCCTTCATTCTGGACTCTTGTCATGACAATAATATCCAATCATATATCCCTTTTAAACAGTTCTCTACCTCATCTACTTCAATGCAATATACATAATTTATCCCCTCTTTCCCTCAACCCTGACGTCAGTCCCATTTTACAACAGTGGTCCTATGCAATATTTGTCCTTTTGTGACTGAGATATTTAACTCAGCATAATGTCCTCCAGGGGACAGCCAAGTTTCTTAAGATACCACTTTTTAAAGATAACAGTTATGATGAAGCTTTGTGGTCTAGTCACACTAAATCTATTTACACTAATATTGGCACAAACAGGAGACAGCTGTATGCACACACAAACAAACTTGTGAATTCTCACCAGGTGAAGATTATGTCTTCATGTTTCAGTTCTGCATCAATCCAACAAACTGTTTTACACAGACCAGGTGCTCCCTGTTTGTCAGAGTGGAATTATGTCCCATAGTGCTTTCAGTCGTTAGCTTGTCATAAGCAGATCACTAGCCCTTTCTCTGGAAGCACTTCTGTTTGGGTTTGAACTGTCAACCTTCCAGTTAGTGTTCTAACTCTTAACCAATAAGCAGGGCCTCCTTTGAATGAATCAAATCTGACTCACAGTGACCCTCCATCAGGTTTCTGAGGCTGTCAATCATGATAGGGCAAGACTGTTCATTTTTGTTCCATGGAATACCCAGTGGATTCGTACTGCTGACCTTATGGTGAGTAGCCTGATATATTACTCACTATGCCACCAGGGCTTACAATTAGCTCAGTCTATCATCATGGCCTGAAACAATGGCAGCTGTTCCTTAGACTGAGATCCACAATGTCTGCTTTATCTCCTTGAGAAATAGTAAACACAAAAGGCTTATTATTTTTTTTTCCATTCACATAAGGGAAACAGTGTTTCCTCTTATACTCATCTCCAAAAGCAAAAATTTGAAAAAGCAAATAAGTTAATCTGGATGTAATTAGTCCAAGTGGAAGTCTACAGGTCTACTGCCACTTTTTCCTCTCAAAAAACCAGATAGAAACTGAATTTTTAAAATGTTTAAAAAGCCTAACAGTGTAAAATGACACCAGAAAATTAACACGTAATTAAACAGAGCACTATCTACTCCAACAGATGACTGTTTTTAGCTAGGCTGAATTTTAACAAAATCTGTCACTATAGCAAAAATAATATGATTTTAAAAAGCACTACATTCCCAAAATTAGTATTAAACCTTATAAAAAGAAATCATGCAGCCCTATAAGATAACGTATCAGAGATGTATCCTTTCTCCATACCTTTTCAGTCTGTTTGCTGAACTGACCATTCGAGAGGCTGGATTTATGAAGAAGGTAAAAAAAGAAATGGCAACAAAAATCAAAACAAACAAATCAACCAAAAGAATGTGGCATCAGGATTGGAGGAAGACTCATCAACAACTTGCATTATGGAGATCACACACTCTTGTTCATAAAAACTGAGAATTTGAAGCATTTGCTTCAGAAGATCAAGGACTGCAGTCTTCAACATGGATTGCGTGTCAACATCAAGAAAACAAAAATCTTTACCACCAGGCCAACAGGCAGTATCATGGTAGCTGAAGAAAAGATTGAAGTTGTTAACAACTTCATCTTGCTTGGACCCACAATCAACACCCTTAGCACTAATAGGAAATCAAAATACAAGCTTCATTGGGAAAATCTGCTGTCAAGGACCTCTCAAGAGTGCTACAGAACAATGATGTCAGTCTAGAGAGTAGGTATGTCTAATACAGGCCATGGTCTTCTCAATTGTTTGCTAATGCATCTGAGAACTGGGAAGTTACTAAGAAGGACAGAAGAAGAATCAATGTCCTTTAGTTGTGGTGCTGGAGAACAATACGGAACACACCATGGACTGCCAAGAGAACTAATAGGTCTGTCCTGGAGAGGATGCAACCAGGTTGTTCTTTGGAGACTAAGAATTTTGAAGCTTTATCCCACATACTTTGGGAAGGTTGCCAGAAGGGGCAAAAAGAAGGATATCATGCTTGAAAGGGGGTAGAGAGTCAGCAAAGAAAAGGAAGACCTCGGATGAGATGGATTGATGCATTGACTGTGGAAATGGAGTCGGTTGTATCAGACACTGTGAGGTGGGCTCAGGAGAGGGCAAGGTTCAGATCTGTTGTTCATAGGGTCACTATGAGTTGTAGTTAACTCCATGACACATACCAACAAGAACAATAGAAGCTGGACAAACACCAGGGATGTACTCACTCCTCAGAGCAATCCATCATGCATGAGCAAAAGGGAAACGTTTTCCCAGGGGAAAGTTCAGAAAGCAGGAAAGAGTAGGACCGAAGGGTAAATGAAAACAAGAAACACCAGGCGGGAATGGGAAGAGTGATGTTATAAAGTGCAGGGTAAAATAAAATCTGCACGAACGGTTGAATGGAAAATTCATTTTCTCTGTAATATTACACTCAAAGCACAATAAAATGGAAAAAAACACATTAAAATTATTTTTTAAAGTATATTTGGCCTGAACCATTTTAATAGCTAAAACTTCCCTGCCTGTTTTCTGTCTCAGACAATGGTCCCAAATCCTCTTATTTACACGGGGCTTGATTTGCACTGCAAACCTCTAACTAGAGTCTTGCTAAATTTGAAGGTGCTAATTTTCAGTGTCAGAAAGAAGGACTTCTCAATATTAATGAAAAGATAGTTCTGACTGGTTTCCAAGAAGCGAGTGGCAGCCCATTAAGTCCTATCAGCAAAGACTCAAAGATATTGCACAGGGATTTCCCCCCCCATTCAGAATAGTTAAAAGTTGAAATCTTTTTAGCTGTAAATAGAAGGCCATTGCTGAAGGACCCCATTTCCTGCAAGGAAAACAGTTTGATGAGCGTGGACAGACTGGGTGGTAATGAGCCCACCACATTTGACTTCCTAACTGATGTTTTGAGCAGCAGAAACTTGGGAGCCGGAGCCAGTTAGCTTAATAGGAAGGATATTTTGTTGTCGGTGTTCTCTACGGTTTTGAACTCCTCATCAGCATGCAAGTATGTGCAGGTCACTATTAGAACAAAGAAAGATACATTAAACCATTCAGCTCTGGAGATGGTAGGAAACTAGTCCACCAGCATAAGTAAAACAGCAAGGAAGTCTGATTTGTAGAGATACCATAATGCTTCGGAGAAACTTCTATGAGAAACCCATTGTTGCCCACTTGATTCTGATCCTTAACGACCCTATAGGAGTAGAACTTCCCCGGGAAGTTTCCAAAGCTTTAAATTTTACAGGAGCAGAAAGACACTCTTTATCCTCTGAAAGTAGCTTTGAACTGTTGTCTGTTAGCTGTGAAGTGCTGGAACTATTGTGGCACCAGAATTCCTATCACTGACAGAAGATGTGTGTGCCCAGGGACTGAGTCTAAGATATCTGTAGATAGCTTGCTCAGAGAATGAAGCACATACACAGTGACATTCAGTGCAAAACCCCAAAACCAAAGCCATTGCTATCAAGTTGCTTCAGGCTAATGACAACCCCACAAAACAGCAGAATTTCTCCTGGATCTCTAAGTCTTCTCACAATGAGAGCAAATCACCTCTGAACCACTAACTTTTTGGTTAGCAGTCAAATGTTTTACCTAGAACAACCACCACCGTGCTAAGTGCAAAGGAGGGAGATTCTTTTTCAAGCTTTTGGAGGAATGAAAGAGAGAAAAAATACTTGCTATTGGCTTCATGTACTTTAATAGTAATTAGGTTCTATTTCTTCCAGATGCTCTGTTGAATGAGGAGGGGCATTTTGTTTCCCGCTGGGGGCTGATTTGGGATGCAGGTGACGTGTCTCTTCTGCACGCACACCCACACCTCAAGTGCAGGAAAAAGAAGCCCTTCAAAAGATCAGCAAGATGCAGTCCCCCAGAGCACTGCCATAACCCTGCCCTATGGGGCCTAGTCAGAGCATGAAATTTCCCAGAGAGAAATTGGGGATGACATAATAAGGATCAAGAGGTCACCCCACGGTTTTCAGAGGATAATTTCCCCTCTGTGACCTACCCTGTGAGAGCCAGGGCAATGTGCACTGTCTTCCCAAAGTTACTCCAACTTCCATCGTGGCACTCTCATGCACGTCAGGGCTCAGATAACATCCGTGGACTGTCCGAGACAAACTAGGATGACAGCCTTCATATGCTACATGGTGACCTAGTCTGGCAAAAGCGACGCAGAGGAATGGGTTCATTAGAGGGAGTTCCAAATGCAAACCAAAGCCATTGTCATAGCATAATGGTGACTCAGCAACCCTCCAGGACAAAGTAGAACTGAACCAGAGGCTTTGCAAGGCTGTCACTTTTACAGAAGCCAGCAGCCTTATCTTTTCCCCAGAACGCTGTTGTTGGGTTCCAACTGCTGGCCTTTCAGTTAGTAGCCTAGCTCCAAACCACTGAATTACCAGAGCATGACAGGAAAAACTAAAAACTAAATGAACAAGTGCATGGGCATGGTTCCAGTGGCTGGAAAGGGCTATAGGAATGTGTGTGGGTCAAGCCAAAGAGGCAGTAGAGTGATAACATCCTATAACATAACACTGTGAGTGGGCCCCAAATTTACATCATCCTGGTCTGCTGGAAGGGAGCTCTGGTGGCCTAGTGGGTGGGGACTTGCACAGTCAACCCAAAGGCAGGTGGTTCGCCAGCTGCTCCACAAGAGAAAGAAGGGTAATTTCTTCCCGTGCAGTTTACAGACTCTAAAACTCACTGGAGGGTTGCTCAGTGATGAGCTGAGTTGGTCTGCTGGGGATGCTACATGTGATCTGACATCTGGTGTTGACTTCTCAGGCAGATTTCTCCACACAGCGGTGCCCGGAAGTCCATCACTGCAGAATGCCTTGTTTGTTCTGGCTGCAGCAAGTGCTCTGGAGGTCCATCTTGGTGAGGAGTACCATCAGATACACTCGTGGTTCAGTGGTACAGTTCTTGCCTTCCATGCAGGAGATCTGGGTTCAATTCCAGGTCAAGACCGCTAATGAAGAAACACGACGCTTACTCCAGGAAGGAAGAGCAGATAATCCAGGTCCCCAGTGAAGACTACCACAACCACACACCACGGAAGCTGGAAAAAGAGAAGACCTCATGGTGTAGGATGTTACATGTTGTGCTGTTAACCAAAAGACTTTGACAGTATGAATCTGCCAGTCTCTCCATGGAAGAAAGGTATACAGTCATTTCCTGGAAAGATTTAGAGCCTCAGAAAATTGATGGAGGGTTTCCATGAGTTGGAATTGACTTGAGGACAATAAGTTTTGGTTTTGGTGGGAGTAAAGAGGAGAGGAGATGGGGCAAAGTTACAGGTGCCATTTGTTATTTCTCTAAGACATGGTAGCATCAGGGGAAGATATTATTTGTCATTCTATGTATGACAACCATCTGGAACAAGCATTGTAAACTAGACTAGAGGAGAGGGAAGGTGGGGGGAAGGGAGGAAAATTTGCAACAACGAATGAATGAAAATGCAACATTTCTGTAAACTTTCATTAAAATCACAATTAAAAAGAATATTAAGGGAAGAAAAGTCAGAGAAGATAGTCTCAGGTGGAGGAAAGAGTAGAAAAAGTGTGGCAAAGATTTTGCAAACAGACGTAGTGTTGGTATATGGGTAAAGAAATGACTTTATATACAACAGAAGGACATACTATTGTTGCTATTGTTAGGTGTCCTCGGGCCAGTATGGCTCACAGGATCTGATGTCACAATGTGACGCTGCCCAAGCCTGAGCCAACCAACCTCACAATCCCTGCTGTGCTTAAGCGTGCTGTTGTAGCCACTGTGTCAATACATCTTATGAAGGAGCGTCTCCCTCTTCTGTGCTGACCCAACCAATCAAGAATTCTTCTCCAGGGATTTATCTTCACTGACAACATGCCCAAAGTATGTGAGACAAACAAGCAATCTGATTTTATTTCTTTTAAGACAGATTTGTTTGTTTGTAAGGGAGTCCATTCAAGATTTTTTTTTTCTAACACCAAAATTTAAAGGGATCAATTCTTCAGTATTCCTTACACATTGTCCAGCTTTCACATGTGTATAAGACAATGAAAAATACCCTTGGACCAGGCAGCTTTTAGGCCTCCAAGTGACATCTTTGTACTTTAAAGATAAGAGCATTTCTTTGCAGCAAATTGGTCTAAAGCAACATATACTTTTATTTTTTTTTCTTTTTTTGGTTGAGGCTTTGGTGGTTGTAGACACAAATAAAGTTAAATCCTTGACAACTGCAATATTTCCTCTGTTCAATCCAATGTGTTGCTTATTGGTCCAACTATGACAGTTTTTGTTTTGTTTCTGTTGAGCTATAACCCACACTGAAAGTTATAGGCTTTATGTTTCATCGCTTAAAGTGCTCCAGGTCTTTTTCATATTCTGCAAGCAAGGTTTTTAGTTGAAAGTTGAGTGTAAACTGTTTGGTTGTTTTTTATTTTGTTCACAATTGTGTGCAAGCTGA
The DNA here is from genome assembly GCF_000299155.1 of Elephantulus edwardii. NCBI lineage: Eukaryota > Metazoa > Chordata > Mammalia > Macroscelidea > Macroscelididae > Elephantulus > Elephantulus edwardii. The sequence continues at coordinate 7,503,086 of NW_006399885.1, read as the reverse complement.
TTGGATTTACTGGATTTAGCTAACAATCAGCTGTGGGCTGGAAGCCTCTTGTTTAAGTCAATCAGGACCCTGGTGTTTATTGTGTCTGGGAAGAACATTCTTTTAAAAGGTACAGCACTGGCTCGTCAGTTTGCTATGCTGAGGTAGCTTGGGGTTGCTGTGATGCTGAACACTGTGCAACTGGTGTGTCAAATGCCATAATGGTTACCCAGGGAAGACAGTGTTTAGTGTAGCTCCCAGATTACAACAGGCTTGAAAGCAGAATTGGCATCCATTTCTTAAACAACATGCCTTTGGAAAATCTATGAACATTACAAAAACGATGATAGTTATAGAACAGGTTTCAGATCTTTTGTTCATAGGGCCACTATGAGTTGTGCTCTAATCGATGGCACTTAACAACAATAACAAGGTTGTGGTTATCTGTACACTGCAAACTGTTAGTAAATTGTGTAATCCTGAGGCCACATTCTTCTTCATATTATCTAACTTTATTTTTAACTCAGCACACTGATTGAATAGGTATGATGAAAAGATACAACCTTAACACAACCTTTCCTGATTTCAAACCATGTAGTAGTTCCCTTCTTTTGGTCCAACAACTGCTTCTTGATTTATACAGGGGTTCTGCGTGAGCAAGAGTTCTGGAATTCTTTCTTCTCAGAGTTATCCACACACAATGTTTTATGTGGACACGGATATTGATAGAACACTGCGTAAAGTCAATTGGAATAAGAACTTGCCATGTGGCGGGCCAATATAGTCGCTTACATAGACTCTCAGGCTCACTAAATATTTATTATGAGGTTGAACTCAAAATAAACCACGGAGATGGGGAGGTTAGCTTAGCTATTTTCAAATAATCACAGAAGTTTTAGGAGAATCAGGAAACCAACCAAATTTGCACATTTGCAGAGTCAGCTACATTTCCCAAGGAGAAGACGGCCTTTGTGAGCCCATGGCACATCTGAAGGAGGGACAGTGGAGCCCCCTCTTAGCTTTTCTATAAACTGGGAAGCAACCAAAAATGACTCTAGTTTTAGACCTTGCACAAACAGAGCAACCAATGCTCACGTAACTAGGTACTACACTGAACTATTTACCCATCAACATATGTCTAGAGGATTTTCATTACTTTCCAAGCAACTTATTTAAAATTGAAAAAAATTTCATACATACATGCAAGAGAAGATTTTTCTTTTTAAATGTTTGATCTCTCTACGCCCATAGGGAGGTGTTGCCAACGCTGCACTCACTGGTCGACCAGGGGCCCGAGGTTCTCAACACCCCCTTCATGTAATTTGAATGCATCACTTCCTAAAATCCTCTTATTTTATGATATGAAAGGTCCTTTCCCACTGGTAACATCCTGTCAATATTTCTAACACTCAGCTGAGACCACCGGGAACATCAGTGGAGAGACACAAGGAGTCCCTGTAGGGACTCTGCTGTGGTGCTCTGGACACAGTAGGAGAGGAATGGGGACAGAGGACATGGCAAAAAATAGCAAAGAAGAAGAGCTGGTACCAAAGGAGGAGTTTCCATGTTTAGAACCTCAACATTTGACTCTGATAAATCTGTGCTCGGTTGTATATTATCTAACTAGAACTTCACTCTATTCTAATCTAGTGGGTTTCATTGGAAAGCTTAATAATTGTTCCCAGTATGAAGCCCTTGAGATTACAGCCTGGTGCTGATGAAGACTCGGGTTCCCTAGCAGAGGAAAGGGAGTTATGGTGGCCTAGAGCTGTGCTGCAATCCTAAAGGCAAACAGTTCAAATCCACCAATTGCTCCATGGGAAGATGGGCATTATTCTACCATGTGATTTACTGCCTCTGAAAACATGCTGGAGGGTCACGTATGGTCAATTCTGACTCAGTGGCACACAACAATACACAACAGTGGAGGAAAAAACTGCAGTCAGGGTGTTCCTTACAGGCTAGTAGGGCAAAACTGTCTCAGATACTTTGGGTATGTAGTCAGGAGGGGCTGGTCCCTGGAAAAAGATATCACACTGGGCAAGTGGAGGGTCAGAGAAAGAGAGGGAGATTTTAACAAGATGAATGCAACCACTGGCTTGGGCACATCAGAGATAGCGAGGATCATGCAGGATCGGGCAAGCTTTAGACCTGTTGTCCATATGGTACCATGAGTTGTAGCTGACTTAACAGCACCTAACAACAACAATAACAATGCTCTCTAGTGTCCTTACATTTCTACTGAATCACCCTTTGATATTCACATTTTATGGGGATGCTGGAGTGACTGCCTACCGTCACCGAATCTATGACAATAGAAAGAGGAGAGAAAACAGTTTGAAAATGTTATAACTCAAACCAGAATCACTGCTAACACAAACAGGCCCCTTCCCGAAGGGAAGCAGGTCACAAGTAATGGCTCACCTCGAGGCCGCTCTGCGATCCTGTTTACTCTTCATTTGGGCCTTAAAAGCCTTGCAGTTGATGATCAGGCCCCACAGCAGAAGCATCTAAACCCGTGCAAATGCCCAGCAAAGCAGCAACTTCTTTTGATTAATTTACCGAGTACTGAAAGCTCGGAGGAGATCAAACCCAGTTCTGAACGCAACAATTAAACAGGCAGCCTTGCTTCCAGCCTGGTGTATGTCAGGATGAAAGCAAGATGGGGTTGGATGGAAAAGGCAACAAATACCTCCCATTGATTAATGCTTATAGGATTTTTTCCCCAGAAATGTCATAACATTTCACTGAATGGGTGTACCAGAGAGTTTATATAACATTCAAAACACAGAAAAGGTTCCAAAAAGCTTAAGAAAATTCAGATGTGCAATGAGGAAAAAGTCGGGTCAGCTCAAAAGGGCATTCAAAACAGACTGACAGAACTTGGGCCAGTCAGTGGAGAGATTCCAGCGGGATACGGTGCGAGGACAAAAACCTCATCACCCCCTTTCATGGAAAAAGGATCCTCGATTGTGAGTGAAGTTTTCTTAATGTGAACTAGTTCATTCATAATGTTTGAGGGAGCTTTGGTGGTGTGGTGTGCTACAAGATGAATGCTAACCGAAAGGCCAGCAGTTCGGATCCAGCAGCCACTCCACAAGAAAAAGACAGGCAATCCCTTCTCATCAAGAATTCCACCTTGGAAAACAGCCGGAGAGTCACTATGAGTCAGAATGGACTCGATGACAGCGTGGGGGCTTATTACTGGTTTTTATTCCCCAATATGCAACACTTTCTACGACTTGCTCTTAAGAAAACTCAAAACTGAAACATATTCAGTTGTACACATGAGTCTCTACTCTGCAGCATTTTTTTAAATTGCAATTTCAACTATAATTCCCAAATAAGAATGAACCCTCAGTATGTTAGTGATAAATCCATTTAACACTAACATACGTGATTAGATGAATTAATGTGTTCAATCCAAAGGAATATCTCCACTGATTACCAGAGAATTTATGTATATGTTCTGGACAAAACCAGTACCAAAAAACATCAGCTTATGAAATGGCAAATTTTATGTAATTAACATTTCTTATACAGCTTAATATTAATTTGACCAATTACTGTCATTTGCTTGGACTGCCTTTCCTAATCTGTAAAAATGAGAATTATAGCACATACCTGTAGAATTTTAAGATTAGAAATTTGTTGTTGTCAAGTTCATTTCTGCTCAGAGTGAGCCTCTTGGACAGAATAGAACATAGAGTTTGCAAGGATTCAATCTTTACAGAGTAGATTGCTTCATATTTCTCCCATAAAACAGCTGGTGGCTCTGAAACCCCAACCTTTCCGCTGGCAGCCAAGTGTTTAAGCACAGCGCCACTATGGCTCCTTGGTGCAGTCCATACATAACATATAAATCTTCAGACCCTTCCAGGTTCCCGTCCTCCTCACATGCTCTATATCCATATCATGCTAAATTGCCTGCAGTACATTCCCTCTACTTGGAATGCATCCCCTACATGGCTAATTTCTCTTCATATTTGAGCCTCGTTTTGATTTAACACATATCGCATTGCATCGTCATGGCTACTTTGCAAGTCTGCCTTCCCCTCAACTCACTGTAAGTGCCAAGAGTTCTTCAGTTTGTGGAGAGTGTAAGCGAGCATGTGAAAAAAGGAATTTCTATAATCTCTGCTACTCCTGCCAAACAGGAGAGCTTGAATCTCCTTCTGTTTTCAAACTAGTGAGCAGAAGGTCACACAATTTAGAAAAGTAAAACTGGGAGATTGGCTCTGCAACTCTTCCACAGAAGAAAACCGAACCTAGTCGCTGCAGCATGGGCACCAATTCCTGGTGACTCATGAGTGCTGGGTAGCATAGGTCTGTGCCTCAAAGGGGCTTCAATAGCTGACTTTTCAAAAGGAGATTGCCACACTTTTCTTCTGAAGTACCTCTCAGTGGACTTGAACTTCCAGTCAAGCAGACTAGTGATGTGCACCATCCAGAGTCATCTGTCCACAGCACTGTCCCTTATACAAAGCACCATGAGCCCCAAGAGCACTCGTGTTTTCATGCACGGGCATGTGGGCCCTAATAGGCTCTGTTAGGTTATTGTTTTGTGCCCTCTAGACGATTCCTACTCTTAGTAGCCTCACAGGAAACAGTGGCACTACTTCGAGAATTTACAAGGCTGGCTGGACTAGTGGGTTAAGTGTTAGATTGTGAATCACAAAGTCATCAGTTTGAAGCTACTAGCCACTCTGTGGAGAAAGCCGAAACAAGCTGCTCATCCCTGGTCGCTGTCTCACTGATCCAGCAAAGGGTTTAAACTGTCAGTCTTTTTATTAACAGCTAAGCACTTAACAGGAGTTCTACAGGACACGTCAACTTCCCTTGGAGACAGTACAACTAAACTTAAGAGACACTGGTCAAAAGAAAAATGTCAGCAGTCGACGTTTTTGGAA
>NW_006399885.1:7477917-7494567 GCF_000299155.1 Elephantulus edwardii | reverse complement strand
AACAACAACAACAACAAGCACTTAACTACTGCACTGCCAAAGCTCCTTTAAAACTAAGCTGCCCGTGTTTACCAGAGACTACAACAAATGGGCTGGGTATTCGGAGACATTTCTGCCAGTGTCTACTAACAAATTTGCTACTTATCTTTTTCATTCTCCTTCATTAAAAACTCTCCAGTGAGATCTGGAAACACAAAGAAGGCTCACTTTGCTGAGGAAGTTGCTGGGGGCCATTGAGTTAGCTCTGATTCAGAGGAGCCCTTACACAATGGACCTGGACGTGGCCTGGCACCATCCTCACAATCTCTGCTGTGTTACTGCCCATTGTTGCTGTCACTGTATCGATCCATCTTATCGAGGTTCTTCCTCTCTCTCACTGTTTCTCCTTTTCCAATCAAGATAGCCTCACCAGGTCTTGGCCCCTCCTGAATTGGAACCAACGGGACAGCCATTGGGGTTTTGTTTATTTGATTCTTTATGATTCCATCTTTAATGCATTTCTCACCAAAGGTTCTTTAGCTGGACTGTTGGAGTTTTAACAATTGAGATGTGGTGGTATCTTGTGGAGCTCGTTCAACGTCTCACCAGAGAAGAGGGTGCTGAGGGCACGTCTAGGGAAGTGCCCTTCCTTAGAGCCTCTCCATAGGAGCAGCCAGTGCAACACATTCTCCTGGGCTTTAGTCTGCCACACCCCTGCCCCCATGGGATTACATCTCAACAATAAGAAATCAAAAATCCTCACCGCTGGGCCAACAGGCAATATCATGATAGATGGAGAAAAGATGATCATTCATTTTCTGCTGTGAAGCTGAACACTGTGACACTGATGTGTCAAATGCGATAATGGTTACCCATGTTTGCGGGAGTGTTTGGTAGAGCTCCCCAATTAAAACAAGCTTGGATGCAGGAGTGGCATCCACTTCTGAAATAACTTGCCTCCAGAAAGTCTATGAACCTGGAGAAAGGATGAAAGTCATGCAAGTGTTCAGGTCTTTCGTTTATAGGATCGCTTTGAGTCACCTATTACTCGACAGCACTTAACAACAACAATACTTGAATCTACAATCAATATGCTTAGTACTAGCAGTCAAGAAATCAAAAGAGGAATTGCTCTGGGGGAAAAAAAATCCGTTGTTAGGGACTTTTCCAAAGGGCTGAAAGGCAAGTGTGTCAGTTTAAACACTAAGGTGCACCTGATCCAAGCCAAAGTCTTTCCAGTTCCTTGCTACATATATGAAAGCTAGATCACGACTAATGATGACAGAAGAATAGATGTGTTTGAATTGTGTTATTGGAGAAAAGTACTGAAAAACTATGGACTAGCAAAAGACCAAAGAATTCTGTCTTGGAGAAAGTGCTACCAGGGTGCTCCTCAGAAGTAAGGATGATGATACTTTGTCTCACATGTTTGGGGCATGTAAGGAGGAGGGAGTCCTTAGAGAAGGACATCATGATGGGAAAGGTGGAGGGTCAGTAAAAGAGAGGAGGACTCTCAATAACATGGACTGTTACAGTGAGTGTATCAATGGGAGCGAACTTAATGGAAATGCTGAGGATGGTATAAGACAGAGCAACGTTCAGATCTGTTGTTCATAGGGTCGCTTTGAGTCAGAGTTGACTCAAAAGCACATAGCAGCAACAATAACCAAAAAAAATGGGCCTTTGACAAATATTTCAAATAGAATCTGTGACCTGTAACACACACAGATGGCATTGTATGTAACATATTGGGCTGCTTAACAAATCACCATCCACATCCCAGGAGAAAGATCTACCCAATATGTTTACAGTCTTGGAAACACAATGGAAGACCACCATGACCTGGAATCAACACTATGCCAAGGGGTTTGGGCACAAAGTACAAAACAGCCTTAGAGGTATTTCTAGTGAAAAGAGTTCATTGTGTGAACAGGAAAAGCAGTCACACCACTTCCGACTCCTGGAGGCCTCACGTACATCAGAGTCGAACTGTGCTCCTTAGGGTTGTCAACGCTGATTTTCTGGAAGCTCATCACCAAAAGCTTCTTCTAAATTGCATCAAGGCAAACTTAAAGCTCCAACCAACTAGTTAACAGCTGAGCTTCTTAGGCAGTTGCACTGCTGGGGGACTCCACGTGCACAAAATGGGGTCATCGAAAGTCCTTCCCTGCTCAAATTCAAATTCTTTAATCCGTGTCAATCTGAAGAACTTTATTTGTCCACGTGCTTGGTTTACTTTTCATTTCCCAAGTTAAATAACCGAGGGAATGTCGATCACATGCCACCCAGTCTGCTTTCATTTCCTATGAGGCTGTCACTTCTTTCAGGCAGCCTCAACACTCAGAAAGAGTCTTTCTCGCTGTCATGTTGTGGGTCTTTGGCTTGCTTTCCGGCATTCTGGTCTTTCAAAGGTTTTATTGTCAGTTCACAGAGAACATCAACGTTATCCAGGAGAAATGACTGCTCTGGATTACATTTACCTGGTCTTCCACATCTTTGCTGAACAGCATTGTTTGCAATATGGATCTCTGGGGTATCAAATAGTATTTTTGCAAAGGTTCACTGCAGAAGAATGAGAAGTCGCCTCCAACAGGCATCCAGGGTACAGTGAAAACATGGGAAGATTTGGTTAGCCTCCTACTCAGCATCCTGTCAAATCCAGAGAGCTTCACTGTTAAGCCATTAATCTTTTACTAAAGTATCCCTTTTAAGACCAGTTTAAAAAAAAAAAAGTTGCATTCCCAGGAAACAAAACTAGTATATGAAATATACTAGTTTGTTTCCATAAAAGACATTTCCTCACCTAAAAAGAAGAAGGGAGGGAAACCCCAACAATAAAAGCTCTACTCCCTCTAATTGTTCCAGAGTTGGTTCCAACCCTTAGCTCCCCCTTCAGTAGGTATTCAAGGCTGTAAATCAAATGAGATGTGACTACTCATCTTTTTTCCATGAAGCAAGTAGTGGATTTGAACTGTCAGAGAAAGGTCTGCAGCACAAAGGCGTAGCAACAGCAGCAGCAGCAGCACAACTTACTGGGGACGACACCGCCCAAGCTCTCCTAGTGTGGCTCTTGTGTGCCATAGAGGGAGAACTGACTCATAGCTGACACTCGAAGGGGTTTTCAGAGGCAGTAAATCACATGAAAGGAGACTGCCCATCCTTCTCCCACAGAGCTGCTAATGGATTAAAAGTGCATGCCTTCAGGATTGCAGCACAGAGCCATTACAGTCATGCTAATTTCATTCATTGAAGAATGAGAACTCCAGTAAACATCATTGTGCTTATGCAAAATCTGGGCTTAAAACAAGAGACAGTGATTTGAAAAGAACAAGGGGATACTGAGTGGTTTCATCTTTAAAAAACAAGTTCTTTTGAGGATTAAAGTGCACCTGACCCAAGTCATGGTATTTTCAATTGTCTCATATGCATGTGAAAGCTGGATAATTAAAAAGGAAATTAAAGAATTAATGTCTTTAAAGGATGATGTTAGCAGAGAAAACTTGAGTGTACTGTGGACTGCCAGAAGAACAAATAACTCAGTATTGGAAAAGTGCAGGCAGAACGGTCTTTCTAAAGCTAAGGTGGCAGGACTTTGTCTTGCTTACTTCGGGCATTTTATCAAATAACATCATTCTGGAGGGGGAAGAGGGTCAAGAAAAAGAGGCAGATACTCGATGAGATGGCTTGACATGGGGCTGCAACAGCAAGGGCTGACTCAAACAGCAAGGGCTTCGAGGTTGGCAGTGCCTTGTTCTATTGCACATGGAGTCGTTATGAGTCAGAACCAACTTGAGAGGACTTAACAACATTAGTATCAAACACACTGAAGTGTCCCTGATTCACGGCATTTCCATCCTTGGTCACAGACGAGACAAACAGTCTGAGCACTTGATACATTCCAAGAGCTCTAATTACGCCATGCAAAAAACAATGGAAATCAACTACATGCTTCCCCAGGTTCTGGAACCCACTTAGAATAGACATACAGTGCAATGTACAGCTGATTTTACACTCAAATTCTAGTTTGACTTCCCCTGCCATTAAGCACACTACTTTACAATAACATCAACTAGTGTGTCATATGAATACGAACCTCAGGAAAGGTAACAGGATGTTGAATTTTTTTATCACTAACACCTTGACTCCGTCCCCAAAATGCCAAAGACAAATCCAGAACAGCTGAGGCCCACCCCTTAGTGATCCCCAAGGAAGATCCTCGTCAATCAAATAACTCAATCATAACATCTCTACAGCTTCCTCTCAAGAAATCTCTTTTACTTTCTAGTAAAAGAGATTTGTCTTGCAGACAAATTCTCTGAAAATACATAAAGGCTAAGCATCCATCTTTGGGGTTTGCAACTCACCAACGGTTCTGTAGAAGAAAGATGGGCAGTCTGTTCCTATTAAGATTCACAGTCTTAGAAATCCAATGGAGGTTGCTATGATTCAATGGCAGTGGCTTTGGCCTTGAGTTTGGTTTTGATAATAAACTGCAGAACTTCTCTCTGTAAAACTGAATTTCTGCTTCACAGAATGCCTTATAATGAATGTTTCATGACCAACCACAGTGGCTTGGGTGATTTCTAACGAAGGTCAAGCGATGTGGCTATATTAAAGCTAGGATTAGTAGTTCCTGTCTTCATTCTTAATTGTCAGTCTACTGAGTCAAAATAAGTAAACTCATTGCTTTCTGACTCATGGAGACCCTAAGTGGATCAGAATAGAACTGCTCCATAGAATTTTCTTGGAGGAAGCCCAGTGGCACAGTGGTTAAGTGCTTGGCTACTAACAGAGGGTCAGTGGTTTGAGCACAACAACCGCTCCATGGGCAAAAGCTGGGATTGTCTGCTTTTGTAAACACTTAGCCTTGGACCTTCTACGAGCAGTCTACTCTGTCCTCCAGGGTCACTATGAGTCAGGATCAACTGTCAACAGTAGATCATTTTGGTTTTTAATCTACAGAATCAAGTGGCCACACTTTTATTCCATGGAAGCACTGGGTGGATTCAAACTACCCACCTTTTTAGGTGGTTGGGTACTCTTGAGTTGGAACTGACTCATAGTTGACCCTCCAGTGGGTTTTCAGAGGCAGTAAATCACATGGGAGGAGACCGCCCATCTTTCTCCCTAGGAGCAGTTGATTGGTGGATTCAAACTGTGTGCCTTTGTGTTGACAGCATGACTCCTTACCAGTTTGCCACCACAGCTCTTTGGGTTAGTAGCTGGGTACAAACTGTGTACACTTATCAGTTACCAAAACCCATACATACATCCGAGGTTGAGTGGCTTCCACCTCATAGTGAGTTCCACTTGCATTGAGTTTCCAAGGTTGTAAATCTTTAAGGGAAGAACCTGTCTATCTTTCTCCTATGGAGAGACTAGTGGATTTGACCATCTGACCTTTTCTTTCTTAGTCCAACTCATAACACAGTGAGCCACCAGGGATCTTTGTCACTTCACTATTACTTTGTAATTACTAATATCAGTGATATAATGAAAACTATCTCAGAACATAAAAATAGGTGCAAAAACATAAATTTTCCTTTCTCACCCATCTTAGTCTCTAGTTTAAGGAAAATTTTTTTTAAAAGCCCCAAAAAACCCCACAAAGCAAGCCTACTGGCATCAAGTGGAGTCTTCTATACACAGTGACTCCCCACCAGATCTTCACAGCTGTAAATCTTTACTAGACTAGACTGCTCATCTTTCTTCCTTGGAGGAGCTGAGCAATTAAAACCATTGACCTTCACGTTAGAAGACTGGCATACTGCACGTGCAATTCTCAATTTAAGGAAAACACACAAGAAAAACCTCTTGATTGGAACCAACTCAGAGCTGACCCTTTCCATTGGCTTTCTGAGGCTGTCAATCGCACTGGAGGAGACTGTCCATCTTTATGCTTCAGAGCTTCTTCCTCTCTTTGAATGACCAGATAAGCTTGGCCTTTGGGGTTGTAGCATTAGTTCTCTAGTTTAAGGGAAGTGCACCTTAAATGAACTATGTGAAAAGACAGTTTCTCATTTTTCAGTAGCATCACTGTGCTATAAAGTTGCATATTAGGGCCGTGGCACACATTGTCACATATGTACATATGATATATAGATACTCTGACAAGGGGTGGGTCAGGAAAGAGCAAGAAAGATAGTGAGCCTGGGCATCAGACCTTATTTCCCTAGTGAAGAAACAGAAGTGGGGGTGGGGTGGGTATTTAGAATGTCTACAGTGTCAGGGTTAAATAGTCTCCAACAGCATTCAAATTGGCTTATTAGCTGAGAGACTGAAGAGAATAGGGCAATTGTCCATGACAATTCATGTTCAGGACAACTGTACTTTAACTCCTTGCCTCTCAAAAGATCAAGGCACGCATTGGAAGTTGTCAGCTGGCAAAGATGATTAAACCAGATTCACAGGGATGCTAAGGAATGGCTGGAAAATTTGATTCCACTCTCAAAGACAGCATGTTCTTTTTTGCCTAAGTGACAGATGGACTCCCAGGATTGTCTTACACGCCACAACTTTTCACAACACTTGGACGCTGCAAAACTCTTTCCAAGGACATTCCATCGATGAATAAATCAACAGCAAACCAATACTAAGTGTGATCCTCCAAGGGCCTTCTCCTCATTCATCAATATGGGTTTTCACAACTAATTAGCAATACTACTAATGTCAACAAAACCTTGGCAACAGGTGAAGCAGAGGAAATTGATGGACATGGTGACAGCTTTTGTACAAATCAAGGCGGTGTTCTTTCAAGAGGGTGTTGACACCTCGAGACCCATTTGTCTAGAAATTCTTTGCGTTCTTCCAGCCCAGCATTTGCCCCGGGCTGACGTGGCATCTACCATTACAAAAGAAAAATGCAACTGGCACATTCCACCAGGAACAGCGAAACTATGGTCCCAGATTTTGTGACCACCCACAATGGGAACAATTCCAGATATTTCCTCCAAACCAAGCTTATTTCTAGTGCTTCCTGCCTCCATCCTAGACCATGCATGATATTTAAACATCATCAGAAAAGACTAGTAGCTACAAGAGGACACCATGTTTGGATAATGTAGAGGCATGGGCATGGAGAGAGGGAGAACCCACTCCATGAGCTGCAATGACTCCATGACCTCACCTATAAACTCAATCACCCCAATAGTCATGATCATGGTGTACGATCAGGCAGTCTTCCCTCTGCTCTCTATAAGGTCACTATGATTTGAACAGACCCAATGGTAGCTATGTAAGCAAGGTGAGCAAGCATCACTGTAGCAAAAGAAACTACTGTGTAAGTGATTGGCTTCTATTTTTGAACCAACATATCCAAGTTTCCACTGTTACCGTCTTTCGGGATAAAATGCTAGATGTCCATGCAATATAAATGCCAGAAAGTCCCTATTGATTAAAAAGACAAGTTCGATTACAGGTTAACTCAGATGGACTTTAACCGCCACCTGTATACCAGAAACTCCAATAGCTGAATAGTCCTTAAGTACCTACAAGGAATATGGAACTCATTTTCTTTTCTGCCAAAATTTAATCTTCCTCCTAGAATTCTTCCTGTGGAGAGTGACAATAACCACTCACTCCACCAAATCCCAAGGAGCCTGGGCTATACAGTGTGCCATGTGTTAGGCTACTTATGGAAAGATCAGCAGTTCAAATCCACCAGGTACTTCCTTAAGGCATTCTCCTCACATCAAGATTTTACCCTTGGGAACTCGGTGGGAGATCTCAATGCATCAGAATCAATTCAATGGCAGTATTTTGGTTTTCCCACCAAGCTCCAAATGCAGAGTCTGCTTCTCCTTTCTTGTTGGGTCTCCACCCTGATTTTGCCTCCTAACATGCATTCTAGTTCATCTATCTCTGCTTACCCCACAACCATTGTCTCCATTCAGACCTTCATTCTTCATTCTTTTGACTGCTCAATTCCCATCATCCTCCCCTACTGTTGTTTTAGTCTCAGCTGAAGACCGACTTCCAAACTTCTTGTCTCTTAAATAATGAAATGACAGAAACTTAACCAATTACTGTTGGTCATCCATCTGGAAAAATCATCATGTCCGTGACTATCTGGATGATAATTTAATCTCTGAGCGATGTAGGTGGTTCCGAGTGAGCAATCGATTGCAGCGTCCTGCAGTCCAACATATACTGCAGATACAGCTCTTCTCTAGTAGGGTGGCTCATATTTCTTCTAGTCAATTGGCTTCTGGGTTTTACATTATTTCTCCCCAGTTGTATTGGTATGCGCTTTCCAAGCTGTATCTCATTTTGCTATTTCCTGCCCATATTTTTAATCTCCTGAAGGTATAATTAGACTATTTCTGTTCTTCTGGGTTTTTTAAATCTCCCCTGACTTAGGATCATCTGCCAAGTTTATTCACATGAAGTGGATTCCTCCTTTAAAAAAAAAAATAAATAAATGGAGTACATCTTGCAAACTCCCAGGTCATGAAGCAACAAGGGGTTACATTGCCATTTACTGTTATTTTATTTACTGTCTTTCAACTATTTTTCATGTGTGTGGCTTTTCTCCAAGTCAAGGTGAATTTATTTTGCAATGAAATTGAGTGGAAAAAAAAATGCTTAAGAAAAGAAAAAGAAGAGGTGATCCCCCCCCCCGCCCCGCCCCAAAGCAGCATGTTCTAGTCTATCTGGTTATCTAGTATGCAAGATAAAATGACAAGTTTCACTATTAAAACTTCCTGTCTCTATTCTTTCGCTTGTGCCCTGGATGACAGAGTGGTAACAGCGGGGGGGGGGGGGGGTGCAACAATGAATGAATGGAATTCCAAAATCTCTGTAGATGTTCATTGAAATGAAAAATAAAGAAATCAAATGAAAATTTTTAAAAAGCAGTTGGTTACTGGTCAACACTTGAAGCCAGTAGCCCCTCAGTGGGGCAAGGATGTGGCAGTCTGCTTCTGTCTCCATTACAACCTTGGCAACTCCAGGGAGCATTTCTGCTCTGTCCTACAGGGTGACTATGATTCAGTGTTGGTGGCGCTGGTGAAGAATATGGAATATGCTATAGACTGCCAAAAGACTAAGCAAATCTGTCTTGGGAGAAGTACGGCCAGAATGCTTTCTTAGAAGCAAGGATGGTGAGACTTTGTTGCACATAGTTTAGGCATGCTACCAGGAGGTACCAGTCCCTGGAGGGGACTTGATAAAGTCAGCAAAGAAGAGCAAGACCCGTAACAAGACAGACTGATGGAGTGGCTGTAACAATGGTCTCAGACACAGCAGCCACTCTGGGGACAGCGCAGCACCATGCACTGTTCTGCTGTATACAGGGACTTGGAGCTAAGTCAGTGGCACCAAACAATAGACAATGCACTGTATTGGACTCCAAGGCAGTTTGTTTCTTTCTTTTGTTCATTTTTTTGGTTTTGTTTTATTTTATGCTGTTTCTGTTCAAAAGTAGTGCAACAGATGGACAGAAATCTATTCCTTCAGCAAGCAAGAAGAGTCAGTCTATAAACTCTACTTAGGATAAGGGACACGTGGGGAGAGACACATTGGATTAGCAGCTGCTCCAGGGACATGGTAGAGGGAGGTACTGAGAGCCCTGGGTTAGGCTGTATCACGGTGGGCTGGTTCCCAGCATTCCTGCTCTGTGACGGACTCAGATTGGGTATGCAGACTTCAAGAGGAATGCAGGACCATTTCTTTCCCCTTAAGTGCTCAGTCTCCCTTCCCTCCTGGAGTGCAGGAAAAAAAGAAAGAGATGTTGCTCACCAGGTTGGCAGGCCAGGTAATTTACCTACATGCTTCCTCACCAGTATGGGAGCAAAACTTCACCTAGCAGAACTCCAGCTACTCATCCCTGAATTCACAACAGCAGTGGGGCTAGACCTAGAAGGTTTCACATTTCCACGCTTCTTTTCAAAAAGAAATCTGCCTTTGGAATGCCCTTGTGGACTAGCTGGAACAGATGCCGCCTTATCTTGCCACCTCATTAGAAGAAACAAACAACTGTAAATCTTGTATTACATCCAGAAAGTTGTCAGCCTGAAATAAAAGCTGGCAAGAGACCCTATTGCCATGTGTCCCCACTTCAAGTCATTTTGCCTATAGTTCCTAGATATGTAAATTGAGAAACTGTTAGCTGAAACAAGCCAGCTGCAAACAGATGTGTTTAGGGTACATAGACACATCACGGGCCCCTCCAGGCCGGCCCCCTCCCCATCTTTTGCCACAAAACCCTTTTCTACCTCCAAGCTGTGTTCGGCCTGCCCTCCTCCCTCCAATCACAACACACTTCTGTAATTTATTCGGAGCTCAACTCGCATGCCCAGTCACGGTGGTAGACCTCAAAATAAGAACACAGGATATAACAAAATTCCACAGCCCTCCTGCCTTGTGAAGATGAAACCACAGCCACCAATCGGAGGAAGAGGAAGTGGGAGAGGCAAAAACAAGAGAACAAGTAAGGCAAGAGGGAGTATCATACATCTGTATTCCAGAATTTGCAGTCAACCAATCAATGCCATTCTGCTCGAGGTATGTCATGGGTACATAAAGGTTTAAATCTCAGTCCCATCTCTCATTACTTTGGCCACCTTGGATTCTACAAGGCTTTCCTCTTGGATGAAATGGGAATAACAGACATACACTGAAGGCTGATAAAAAGATGGAGTGAGCCCGCGTGCCTAACCAAAGTGCTCTTGGAATAGGGCCAGCCACTATCTTTAGAACCCAGTAAGTGGCATCATATTTTTTAAAAGTATTCTATTCTTTGAAAATCAAGTGATTATACCTAGAAATAGGAATAGAGTCTGTGGTACACTACTTTTGCCAAAGTTGTTTTTATGTGCATATTCAACTGAACTCTTAATAGAAAAACAGGTAACACATTTTGGTGAAATCAGACAGAATTCTCTAAATTGGGATTTTAAGAATTACCAAGTAAATTAACTAAGGTTCAGATGAGTATAAGAAAAAGCAAAATTTAATGACAAAGTACATAGACAACGTGCATATCTCTCATGTGTGAGTCCTGATTCAGGCAGGAGGAGTTTCCTTTGCTTTGGGCACAATCTGTTTCCTCCTATTAAACTTGTGATGAAGAACACTGTCCCTTTACCTCACACGGTTACCATAAGCTCAAAGTACACATGAAACATGAGCTCGAATTGGTGGTGTTTTCACTTCTTTGCCTTTTGTATATTCTTCAAATGACTCCTGCCCCTCCCTTTTCACTAAAAACTCTTCTTCCTATATGGATCTAGATTCACATGATGGTATTGTCGATTGCTTCATGTGCTTGTGAAAGTTGGACAATAATGAAGACTGAAGAAGAATCAATGCCTTTGCACAGTGTTGTTGGGGAAGAGTACTGAATAGACCACGGATCTCAAAAAAAAACAAATCTATCTTGAGAGTTCATTCTGGACATTGCTTTCTTTTCCAATATCCATTAATGACAAAGTCAAGTCAACCCTACTTCCTAACTTGGCTCCATGCATCTGCCCCCTGGTTCCAACCCCACTCCATCTTCAGTTATTTTTCATGCCATAAGCTTTTCTCCTTTGAAGCACCTCAAAACCTTCTGTTCTTCCTTTTCCTCCAGGCTCACATTTCTTTCATTTGTCCTCTCTGATCAGTTATTTTTAAAACTAACTTCAAATCCTGTTGTCTTTCCCAATGTTCTCAAATACCTTGCCCCCAACTCTTCAGTCACATTTTCAAACCACTTCACATCCAACACTCTACCTAGTTTCAGTTTCAGATCCCTTCACAGCCAACACTATTCTAATAAACTGTGCTAGGATTTTAAGATGACTCAGTACTCACTTCCAAAGAGGGAGATAGAGTCAAGCAAAAAAAGAAAATATTTTAGGTATTGTGCTAGAATTCCATTCAATCATCTTTCCTTGAATTCTTCATGACTGTTAGATAGAACTGATTCCTTAATCCTTTCTGCTACTACTATACCATGATCATCTCACATTTAGAAAGCTTATCACCATGTGCCATTCCTGCTATATTCTTTCCCCTTTACGAGGCTATGAGATTCCTTGAAGTTCCAGCCACTAACTACTTGCTAGCACACAGTAGACAGGTATTCTGTAAGTACAACTGCGTTTTTACAGATTTTCATGTTTTTATAGTATGCTGCTGCCGTTAAGTGCTATCAAATAGGTTCTGACTCATACTAACCTTATAGGACAGAATGAAACACTGCAGGATCCTGCATCATCTTCACCATCATTTCTATGTGTGAGTCCAATGGTGCTGTTTCTGCATCAATCCATCTCTTTTAAGAGTCATTTTCTTTTTCACTGACCTGCTCTAACTAGCATGATATCCTTCTTTAGGGGAAATGGGTCTTGGGGAATATGGCAATCCTTGCTTCTAAGGGACATTCTACCTGTATTTCCTTTAAGATTTCTGGCAGTTCATGGTATATTCAATATTAATCACCAACAGCATCATTCAAAGGCATCAATTCTTATTCAGTCTACGTTATCCACTGTTCAGCTTCTGCATGTATATGTTGCTGTAAGGTACCGTAAATTCAACTAGGACTAATAGAAACTCCATGAATAACAGACTAAAATCTTATCCTATCTAGTGCCATCCCCACACTCTATCCCATTGTTACAGTCACTGTGTTAATACAACTCATAGAGAGTCTTCTTGTCTTTCTCTAAGCCTCCTTTCCTTATCTGATGTCTTTTTCAAAGGACTGACCCCTCCTGACAACAGTACCTGATGGGAAGTTTCATGCATATGGTGTAGTTAAAAGTACCACAGTTTGAGTCAGGAGCACTTTAGCCCATAAATTGATAGTTGAGAGGGAAAAAAGAAATCACCAATCATGATTCCACCCTGACCCTGGAAAAAAAAATCTGGCTTTGTTTTTGGACAATTTAATCATCATGCCATTCTTTATTATGCTATAAAACTAACTTCTGCGTTAATCAAAACACCTGCTGTCAGTCCCTTATTTCCTTATTATTTTAAACTTCTATGGCACATATCATCCATCGCCTACATTTCATCATAAAGGCATGTAAAACTGCTGTTTAACAACTAACTGATTGTTTTTAGAACCAGCCTACCCATTCCATTTTCTTACTTGTGGGGAAAGTCCACCACTGAGATATCAAAAAAGCCCCTTCCAACTATAATCATTCTACATTTTTGATGGAAACAAAGGAAGGGTGGGAGTTTTGTACTAAATTTTCAATAAACTTTCAATAAGTCCCAAATGTTTAAGCTTTCCAGGTTTATTCACACCTGCAGAGGAAAACCGATACTAATACAGGGCACAATATATTCTTTTTCCCCCTACTCAGATGCTACTTCTTCACTGCGGTGAATTATGTATGTTTTCCACAATTTTTATCCATTTGAGACTTAATGTAGTGATTCATAAAAATACAGTATTCAATCTATTAACACTTAATTTGTTAGGACAAATGAGCTTACAGACAAACAAAGCACATGACAAAGCACACAATGGTAGTGTAAAGTTTCAAGTAAAATATAATCCCACCAGAAATAAAACCAAAAAAGCCATACCCACTGCCATCAAGTTGGTTGTAACTCAGAGTCTTCATCAAGTTTCCAAAGCTCAGAAATTTTTTTAATTGATATTTTAATGAATGTTTATAGAGAACTTGGATTTCCATTCATTCATTGTGGCACATTTTGCTCCCTGCTTCCCCCTCCTAATTAGCATTTTTTCTTTGGAAAAGAAATACTTTCATTGTTATACAGTACCCCCTACCCCCACCCCCGCCAAGCCACTTTACTATGCAGCTCTTATTCTGGACTTTTGTCATGCCAATAATATCTAATCATATATTCCTTTCATATAGTTCTCTCCCTCATTCGTTTCAATGCTGTGTACATTGTTTATCCCCTCTTTTCGAAGTTTTCTCCCAACTTCCATGTCAGTCCTGTTTTATAACAGTGATATTATGCAATATTTGTCTTTTTGTGTCTGAGATATTTCACTCAGCATAATGTCTTTCATGGTCACACTAATGTATAATATTTCATGAGTTCTTTGTTTTCCAGTGCTGCATAAAATTCCATTGTGTGAATATACCACAGCTTCTCTATCCATTTGCTCATGGGCACTTGGGCTGTTTCTAACTCTGCTATTGTGAACAAAGCAGCAATAAACATGGGTGTGCATATATCTACTTGGGTGGAAATTCTTGTTTCTTTAGGGTATATTCCCAGTAATGAAATTGCTGGATCAAATAGTATTTCTATTTGCAACTTTTTGAGAAGGCGCCATACTACCTTCCATAGTAGTTGCACCATTTTACACTCCCACCAACAGTGAATAAGGGTTCCAGTTTCTCCACAACCTTGTCAGCATTTGATGTTTGCTGTTCTGTAAAATTTTGCTATTCTTACTGGGGTGAGATGATATCTTATAGTTGTTTTGATTTGCATCTCTTTTAGAGCTAGGGATTTTGAACATTTCTTCATGTGTTTGTTAACCATCTGAATACCGTCTTTGGTGAAGTGTCTGTTCATATCCTGTGTCCATTTTTCAATTGGGTTGTTTACCTTTATTTTGTTGTGGAACTTGAGTATTCTTTAAATTCTAGATATAAGTTCCTTATCAGACATATCATTACCAAATAATTTTTTCCCAGTCTGTTGGCTTCCCTTTTTACCCTGTTGAAAAAGTTTTTGGATGTGCATAGGGATCTGATTCTTCGAAGGTCCCATTCATCTAGTTTATCCTCTCCTGGTTATAGGTTTTTCAGTATGCTTGGAAGACTGTTCAAGTTGTGAATTAGTGCTTCTAGGGTTCTTCCAAGCTTTTCTTTAATTAAGTTTATAGTCTGTGGTTTTAGTCCTAGGTCCACTTTGAGTTGATTTTTGTGTGTGGTGTGAGATGTGGGTCTTGTTTGAGTTTTCTGCAGATGGTTTTCCAATTTTGCCAACATGATTTACTAAAAAACTGTCTTTTCTCCACATAACTGATTTCATCTCCTTGTCAAGAATCAGTTGACCACAGGTAGACAGGCTGATTACTGGGTTTTCACTTTTATTCCAGTGATCTATGTGTCTGTCATTGTACCAGTACCATATTGTCTTGACCACCATAACAGTGTAGTAGAATTTTAAATCAGGGATTGAGATGCCTCCTACCTTGTTTCTTTTTTTAAGGAGTGTTTTGCTTGTTTGGGGTCTCTTTCCATTCCAAATGAAATTGGAGAATGCCTTTTCCATCTTGTTGAAGAAAGAAATTGGTATTTGTATTGGGATTGTATTGAACATGTAGATTTCCTTTGGTAATATTGTCATTTTATCAATATTGAATCTTCCTGCCCATGAGCAAGGGATATTCTTCCATTTATCTTTTTTTTCCCCCTATAGTAATGTTTTGTAATTTTCTTTGACTGGATACTTTGTGGTTTTAGTTAGATTTGTTCCCAAGTTTGTAATCTTGTGATTAGATATTGTGATGGGTACTATTTTTCTTAGCTCCATTTCTATATTCTCTTTGTCACTGCAGAGAAATCCAATTGATTTTTGTATGTTGATCTTATCTCCTGCCACTTTACTGCATTGGTAAATTATGTCTAAGAGTTTTCTTGCTGAATTTTAGAGTTTTCTAAGTATACTATTAGATCATCTGCATAGAGAGATAATTTTTACCTTCTTTTTGCCAATTTGGATACCTCTTACTTCCTTCTCTTGTCTTATTTCTATCGCTATGACTTCCAATACAATATTGAACAGGAGAGGTGATAGTGGGCATCCTTGCTTAGTTCCTGTTCTCAAAGGGAACGCTTTTAACCTCTTTCCATTGAGAACAGTGTTGGCTCTTGGGTTTACATATATACTTTTCACTATATTGAGGAAATTCCCTTCTATTCCTATTTTGTTTAGTGTTTTAATCAGATTTTGTCAAAGGTCTTTTCTGCATCAATTGATAGGATCATGTGGTTCTTGTTCTTTGCTTTGTTAATGTGATGAATTACGCTGATTGTTTTTCTTATGTTGAACCACCCTTGCATACCTGTTATGATTACCAATTGGCCATGGTGAATTATTTTTTTGCATTCTATTGGCCAGGATTTTATTCAAGATTTTTGCTTCTATGTTCATGAGAGATATTGCCCTATAGTTTTCTATTTTGGTGGTGTCTTTACTAGGCTTTGGTATCAAGGATATCTTTTCCTATTTCCTGAAATAATTTATGTAGAATTGGTGAACGTTTTTCTCTGAATATCTGATAAAATTCACTTTTAAAATCATCTGGCTCAGGGCTTCTTTTTTTGGCTGGAAGTTGTTTTATTACCTTTTCAATTTCTTCTTTTGTAATATAATGGGTCTGTTCAGGTGTTCAGTTTTGGTTTGTGTCAGTTTAGACAGGTTGTGAATTTCTCAGTATTTGTCCATTTCCTCCAGGTTTTCATATTTCTTTGAGTATAGTTTTTAATAATATTCCATTGTTAACCTTTTTATTTTAGTTGGTTCCATAGTGACATTGTTCATTTCATCTCTTATTCAGATTATTTGTGTCTTTTGCTTCTTTTCTTTTTTTAGTTCTGCTTCAACCCTGCTTGCTGAAACTGAGGAGGATCTGAAGCGCCTGCTGCAGAGTGTCAAGGACTGCAGCCTACAATATGGATTGAGGCCCAATGTCAAGAAGACAAAGATTCTCACCACTGGACCACGTGGCAGCAT
>NW_006399885.1:7475775-7477446 GCF_000299155.1 Elephantulus edwardii | reverse complement strand
GATAATTGGGATGGGAGTGTCAGAGACAGTGCGATTGGCACAGGACAGAGCAGAGTTTAGGGCTGTTGTACATAGGGTTGCTATGAGTCGCAAGCGACTCGATGGCACATAACAACAACAACAACTGGTTTGTCAATTTTATTGACCTTTTTGAAGAACCAACTCCTGGTTTTGTTGATGGTTTAAACTGTTTTTCTGTTCTCTATTTCATTTATTCCTGCTCAAAATTTTATAATTTCAGTTTTTGGAGGATGTTGGGTTTTCTTGCTATTCTCTTCTAATTTGTTGGTGATGTTGAGTTAGAGAGCCAATGCTCATAATTTTCCTGTCTTTTAATGAGTTTACTTATTGCTATAAGTTGGCCTCTCATTATTGCTTTGGCTGTTTCCCAGAGGTTTTGGTGTTTTTATTGTCATTTGTTTCAAGAAACTTTTTAATTTCATTTTTTATTTCTTGTAATAACAACTCATGCTCAAGCAAGGTGTCGTTCAACTTCCAAATGTATGTTCTTTCCTTCTTTATCCTCTTGTCATTAATTTCTAATTTTGGAGTAGTGTGGTCTGAGAAGGCGTTTTGTATTATTTCTATTTTTTTTTAATTTATTGATGCTTTCCTTGTGTCCTAAAATTCTATCTATTCTGGGGAACATTCCATGCTGATTAGATAGAAGGTATACTGCACATTTTTTAAAACTATGAGATCGAATTGGTTTATTGTGTGGTTTAACTCTTCAGCATCTTTGTTGAGTTCTTTCCTGTAAGTTCAATATTTTCTTGAGAGTAGTGTCTTGAAGTCTCCAACTACTACAGTAGTGTTGCTTATTTCCTTTTTCAGTTTTGTTAATGTTTGTTTTATGTATTTTGCAGGTCTTTCATTTGGTGCATAGATATTTATTACTGTTATGTCTTCTTGTTCTATTAACCCCTTACTCATTATATAGTGACCTTCCTTATGCTTTTTGATGGTTTTTGTATTGAAATATATTTTATTGGAGATTATTATCACTACTTTTGCTCTTTTCTGGTTTCCATTTGCTTGGTATATTTTTCCTACCCTTTTATTTTTAGTATTTCTTTATCTTCATTTTTCAGGTGTGTCTCTTATAGAGCACATACTGATGGATTTTTTTTTAAATTTTATCTAATCAGGATGGGTATATTGGAGACAGTGTAATTAGCACAGGACAGAGCAGAGCTTAGGGCTGTTGTACATAGGGTGGCTATGAGTCGCAAGTGACTCGACAGCACATAACAACAACAATCTGCTACTCTTTTTCTCTTCAGTGGTGCATTTAAACCATTTACATTCAGTGTGATTATTGAGAGGCAAGGTTTCATTGAGGTCATTTTGTTGAGTTCTTTTTCATGTTGCTAGTTACTTTGGTTCATCCTGCTTTCTGTTGCACCTCTGTAAGAACGACACCTCTGTATTTCCTGCAATGCTGGTATTATTAATTTTTTTTACTTTTTTTTTTAATTGGGAAAAGCATATTGGGGGTACAAGGAGGCGAGTGTTGGAGGCAGAAGGGTGAGGATGGGCCAGGATGCAGCTGCAGAGCTGCACAGTTTGGTCGGTGAGGGGAGCAGGTGAAGGAAATGATGAGGGTCCAGTGGGGACCAGATGCTACAGAGGAATGACAAGCATTTTCCAATGGTAATTAAACCAACTGTC
>NW_006399885.1:7455946-7474505 GCF_000299155.1 Elephantulus edwardii | reverse complement strand
GGGGCTTGGGAGCCACGAGACTCACCCATTTCTCCTTGGGAATCCTTGAATTCCTGTTGTTGAGCCTCGATCTTCACTGAGGGCCAGTCATCAACTGTTTAAGTGTTCAATTATCAATAAGCCGAAGTCTGTGGAAGGCCACAATGGCCCTGCTTTAAGTGGTTCGCTGCTCCCGCAGCTCACCACACTGTCTCTGCCTCTGCCACCATCTTGGATCTCTTGCAATGCTGGTATTATTTTTACAAACTCCCTTAGGTTCTGTTTTTCTGGGAGTATCTTGATCTCTCCTTTACATTTGATGGATAATTTTTCTGGATACAATATTCTTGGTTGACAGTTGTGTTGAGTGTTAGATATAACTCATTCCATTGTCTTCTTGCTCGCATGGTTTCTGCTGAGAAATCAGCACTTAATTTTATTTGCTCTCCCTTACAGGTTACTCTTCGTTTCTCCCTTGCTGCTTTGAGACTTCTCTCTTTATCGTTGGTTCTAGCAAGTTTGACTATGATGTGTCTTGTTGGTCTTTTACTTTTGGTATCCATTCTATATAGTGTTCTCTAAGTTTCTTGAATATATAATCTCTCATTCTTCATTATTCCTGGAAAATTTTCTTCTAATAATTCTTCCACAGCTTTTTTCAGTGCCTTTAGTTGCTTCTTCCTGTTCTGGGATTCCAATTATGTGCATGTTATTTCTCTTGATGGTGTCTCACATTGTTCTTAGGTTTTTTTCTTTTTTCTTTCTTTTTGATTCTGCTTTTTGCTCTAGCAGATCAGTTGTAACAATTCTGTCTTCTATTTCATAGGTTCTATGTTCCATATTTTCAACCCTGTTCATGTGTCCCTCCATCATGTTGACAGCATCTGAAACATTGATCCTCATATTTTAGATCATGGTTTTTTGTTTTTCCAGAGCCTCTAATGTCTCGTTTCTTTTTATCTGTATTGTTTTGGATTATTTTTTAGCTCTTTCTGGATTTTGCTTGCAGTATCCTCTAATTTTTAAGGTTTTTCTTTCACCCATTGAAAATATTCAATCATTGTTCTTTTAAATTCTGTGTTGGAAAGTTTTATCTGACTTTCTGGCTTCTGGAAATCCATTGATACTGTGTCACTTTGAGGGGGTGACATCTTGCTTTGGGCTTGTGTAGGGGGTGAGGTAGCCTGTTTCTTAGGTGACATTGCTGTGGCAGAGTTTTCCATGTCTGAGGTGATAGCAGGTTCTTGATCTGAAGTCATTGCTCTAGAAGAGGGTGGGGCAACTACCTGCCTGGATTTCTCTCTCCCTTCCGACTCAAAGGAAGATCTGCTTCAGTTTAGTAGAGAAAAGGCCTGTGTAAGCAGCCTCCTCTGTCAGACAACAGCCAAAGGTAGGGTAGGCCAAGGTGCTCCAGCTTAAAGGCAGTTGATGGACGGAATGTGAGGAGACACAAGGCAGAGTGCTGAGACCTGACTGGAAAACCAGGCCTTGGTTTTCCCTTCAAGAATGAGTTTCAGCTGTCTCACTCCCTTCTAATTGAGCTAAAGGAGCACCATGTGATCCACACAAACAGCAGTGACACCTCTCCCCCATACACACACACAAAGTACCTCACTCAAGTTCCAGCATCTCGGTGGTGCACATTGATTCCAGTATTGCTCCTGATGCATGTAGCTCCCTAGGTGTCAGGAGCTCCCAGCAAAGAGCATAGGCATCTTGAGAGGAGCAAGGCTGGGAATCTTTATGAAAAGGGATTGTCCATTTTTCTCCCATGGAATGGATTAAAACCATTACTCTTTGGGTTAGTTGTGCAATGATTTAACATACCATGCCACCAGAGTTTGGTGTGTTACTTTTTTTTATCGGATATGAAAGCTCTCTGGAAATGATTAATTTGTATCAACACATATTCTCAATTATTGAAAAATGACCAGTAGGATGTGGGGAAGGCTGAGACTGACTTTTACTATCTCTACAATGGAGAACTGTCCCCATCAATAGCATCCAGTATATAAAACCAGTCCTCTAGTAAGACATAGTCCTCCATGCTGTTGATCCTACTAATTACAGGGTCTGATATTCATGACACAAATTGTGGCTTTTATTAAGGAAATAGGTTAGGAGTCTCAAAGAATGTCACACATTGAAAGTCTAGGTTCAGCCCAGTAAGACAAACAAACCTTCGGTTTCCTTAATTACCCAGCAAGCTTTGTCTCATAGCAGTTCCAAGTCAGCTCTTATGGCTCCATCTTCAGGGTTTCATCAGTCTATGCCTCACAGTAGTCTCTCCACAGTATGGCCAATCTCCCTCTTATGTTGGCCTCATAGTTGTTGATGATGTAGAAGATAGTGAGCAAGGGTCAGTCATGTGTCTGTAGTTGAGGAAGCTGTAGAACATGTCCACAAAAGGAACTAAAGCAATGGCTACAAAAGTATTTTTCATGTCATCACCAAGGTGTTTGGGGCACCCCTTTCTCTGTTAGAGATGAAAATCTGTTCAAAGGTAAACTTACCATCTTTCTCCTAAGATGCTGCTGGAGGATTCAAACTGCTTACCTGACTATTAGCTGTGCAACTTCTAACACAACACACCCGCAGAGCTCCTTATTGGAAATATAATTCCAATTGTTAAATTATATCAGCAAATATTCTTGGCCATGAACTACAGACATGTCTTCTTTAAAAAAAAATATCCATATGTTAAGAACCTGCATTGCAAGCTCAAAGGTATGTTGTTCAAATCCACCAGATGTTCCACAGAAGAAAGTCAGCCAATCTTCTCTCATGTGATTTATTGCCTCTGAAAACCCAGTGGAGGGTCAGCTATGGTTTAGTTCTGACTCAATGGCAAACAACAATAGAAGTTTAGAAGCAATTTGCTTATCTGGGTTTGCTTCTCTGGAGGGTTCAGCTTAAGTTCCCAATTGTGATGTTGTCACCATCAAATTATCAAATCAATCACTTTGATCTTTAGCATCTGTGTTTTCACAATCTTCAGTGTAACTGAACAAAATATCAATGTTGATATTTACAAGTTTTGTATTCACTCACTCATCACCAGGGAGTTGGACCCTCCAGTGGGCTTTCAGAGGCCTTAAACTGCACAGAAGAAAATTGTCCAGGTTTCTCCTGCAAAGCAGTTAGTGGATTCAAACAACCTGCCTTTAGATTGGTAGCTCAACTCCTTACTCTGGGTGTCTGGGGGTTGTTGTTTGTTTTGTTGTTGTTTTAAAGAGATATCTTTGCAATAGTTATCTTAATGGTGGTATTTAGATGCCTTATCTCCCTCCATTTTTTATTTTTAAGAGAAGAAACCATTATATTTTGTTTTCTTTAAGTCTCCTAACTCCAAAAGTCATAACCTACTAACTGTCAGGTGTCTTCAAAAGTGCCTTACATATAAGCTCATGAGGTCTCAGTTTCTTTACATAGAAAGAACAGCCCTCTCCAACCAAAATCACTCTGTGACCAAGAACACTTAGGAAATAATCAGGAAAAAATTCAAGCACAAGAATTCAGCTGGCCAATATTTTAATCATTAGGGCTTGATGTTTTTGAAAATACAGTGGTGACCTCATGTGTAACTGAGAAAAACATCAGCCATGCCTGCGCCCTCTTCATGACTTCTGAGGGCTCATGTTACTATAGTGGACAATATCCTGTTGTGATTCATATGAATTGCACTGGTTCATTTTAGGGAGCTCTAGTGGCATAGACTGTAAGGAGTTATGCTCTTAACCTATGTGACAGTTCATCAGTTGTTCCATGGGAGAAAGATGTGTAATCTCCTCCTATGTGATTTACAGCTTCAGAAACTCAATAAGTGTCAGGAGTTGGTTCTTATCCTATGGGTAGGAAGGTAACTAGAATTTTCTGAAGCAAATTGTCAGTCCTGTCTTGCTGTCATAGTTTGAAAGTCCTACAGTGATTGCCCTGGTAGTACCTGAAACATAATATTGTCATCGCTCCCAGGATTACAGCAACACACAAACTGCCATGGTATCATAAACCAAGAAATGAATGGCAGATGACTTCGATACTTACATTTATTTCCTCTGTAAAAAAATTAATGCTTTGTGCTTTCAGTTGGTTTTTACTCAAGAGGAATCTATGTGCAGCAGAACAAAGCACTGCCCATTCCTGTCTCACTGTCATGGTCACTGTTATGTTTGAGCCCATTGTTGCAGCCATTGTATTAACCAATGTTGTTGAGGATCTCTCTCTATTTTCACTGTGCCTCTGTTTTACATGAGGTCCTCCTCCAGGAACTGGTCCCTCTTTCTATTATTTGTTATGCAATTAACATATGTTAAAAGTCCAAGAATTCCTTCAAACCCATCTCCTAAACTAAGTTCTTCTAGAATAAGAAAACTGGGTGAAAATCCTAAATTTCTTCATATTTGTTACTTGGACTTGTCTGTGGTGTTCATGGGAAATCTATAAAACATGAAAAATGCAAGTTATGTGATTGGATAAAACAAAGAGCCTCAAATCAGAAAAAGAAACTGGTAATCTGTCCTACTTGTGAGTGTTATAGATAAAAAGCCACCAGAGGCTATAATTCTCAGGAGAGCAGAACCTATACCAGAAACCTTCTTTCAGATGTTTATCACATTTAAAACAGCAGCTGTACATTCAAGAATACACCAGAGCATCATATTTTCTTATATAATGTACCCATGTAAATAGACTTCATGTATAAGAAACTAATACCAGAGGAGGATGTATGGTTTGCAAAACATTTGTAGGTAATACTTGTTGGGATTACCTGACATTTAGCTGAAACAGCCAAGCCACAATTCCCTCTTGTTCTTTAAAACCAAAATCAATTTGATGAAGTTGAAGGCAAATCTGCCTAAATCAGATTTTGCTTTCTGATAATTTATGCTAAATGAGAACAAAAATTAATTTGGGAGGTGCTGTGCATGGTATTCCCTCTAGGAAAATACACATTAGCATATTAAAGGCATAGGGAAAGAAGCCAATTTAACAAATGTACATAATCCCTGTTTAAGAAAATACTTCCTTCTAAGTTTCCATTTCTTCCTGAGCATTTTCCCCTTCACCATAGCTTCGAAAGTCTTAGGATGATGAGTGCCCAGGTCTCTAGAGGAGATGTTTTATTACTACATCAAGCTTTTCTATGTAACAATGTGAGGTGTAGTGAATCTAGCCTTCTAGCTAAAGCCTTCTGCACTGTGATGTATTGTCAATTTTAATCTCTGTGCCTGTGATTCTGGTCCCATTCTGGAGTGAGTATTCTGATATGTTAGAGCTCTGGTGGTCTATAGTGTGTTGTCCTGCAAACTCAAAGACTTTGAGTCTCTGGCAGTTCGAATTCACCAGTAGACGTTTGTGATAAAGATGCATTATCTCCTTCTGTAATGATTTGTAGTGGTGGTGTTATGTATTACTGACTCAGAACTGACTTACAGTTGATCCTCCAATAAGTTTTCAGAGGCAGTAAATCACACAGGATGAGATTGCTCATCTTTTTCACATGCAGCATCTGATGGATTCCAACCCTGGGACTTTGGGATGGCAGTGCAGCTTCTTACCACAAGACAACCAAAACTCTCCTAATGATTTGGAGCCTTGGAAACCCCATGGAGGGTCACTATGAGTCAGGATTGACTTGAGGTAATGGGTTATTTTGAGTGTTAATGAGTCAGGATTAGGATGTTATGTACCTGACTCCCCACGTTACTAAGTGCAGGCTGCATGAAATACATAGAAATACTTTGTTATGGTACATTCTTATGCACTGGATTCTGCTTCTGGCTCATCTTCATCTTTCTCGGACCCCCAGGAATTGAGAGAGTGGTCTGTTGTCTGGTTCCTCAGCCCCTGCTCTTAACTAGCCTGTGACAGCAGGGCTTCATTCACACCTTGTGAAGGAAGGATGCTAACAATAATCTCAATACAAGAAAACATCCAGGACCCAACCACACAAGGCTGCAGTGAATGACAGTGGCCAGAGCCAGACCTGAACCAGGTAAGATTTCTAAGAGTGACACCTGCACAGAGGATTTAATGTCATTGAACCTCAGTCAGATGCAACATCAAGGACTGCCTTGAAGTACTTAAAAAAATGTTCAAACCTATTACACAGAGGTGCTCCTGTAGCAATATGGTTAAGGCACTTACCTGCTAAGGGAAAGCTCAGAAGTTTGAATCCATCAACCACTCAGAGAGGAAAGATGAGTTACAGCCTTGGAAAGCCTAGAGGGCAATTCTACGCTTTCCCACAGGTTTGAGTCACTCTGAATTGGAATCAGGTCCAAGGCAATGGGTTTGATATTTTTAATCATCATCAAGTCCATTCTGACTCATAGTGACCCCAACAGCCTCGAGAAAAACTGCCCCTTGAGGTTTTCTTTGGAAACCTGCACCTCTGGTGGCATAATCCCTGAGGAGAAACTCTACAAACTCAAAGGCAGTATCTCTCCAGTGTCCGCTGGCAGCTCAGAAATGAGCTGTGCCATTTGTAGCCTTGGGAACCCATGAAGTGTTAGCACTGAGTTAGAATCTAATCAATGCAAGAGAGGTTCGATTTGTTTTGTTTTGTTTTGTCGAGATGGAAATTAGATTTAAATTGTTACATGGTCTCTACTCTAGAGCCAGTTGTGCGGCTAACCCAGTGGTTTTGAGCCTCTGGTGGTTCGAATCCATGAGCAGCTCCAAGGAAGAAAGATGGGCAGTCTCCTCACATGTGACTTACAGCCTGGGAAACTCCATGGGAGATCAGCTGTGATTTGGAACTGACTGAATGGAAGTGAGTGTCTTTGAATTTTGATGGTACTTAAAATTGCTGCATAGTCTCTCACAGTGAGGGACAGAAATAGCAATGGCCAATAGAAACCTCTCATTAGTGCTCCCCTGTTTCAAATGCCACCCAAGGCTCATGTCATACCTCACACAGCACTCTTTCTAAGGTGGCACGTATGAGGCCAGCTGCTAACTTAAAGGTCAACCGTTTGAACCCATCAGCTGCTCCATGGGAAAAAAAGATGTTGCAATCTGTTTCAGTAAAGATTAATCTTCCAAACACTATAGGGCAGTTACTAGGAATCATAATCAACTACAAAGTAGCAGGTATATAGTTTTACAGAAGCATCTTTCTCTCCTGGAACAACCGGTAGATTCAAACCACTGACCTTTCCATTAGCAACCAAGTACTAGACTCTGCAACACCAGTACTCCTTGCAGGTTGATGTTAGGTGCCAGTGAGTCAACTATGCAATGCAATGCTTTTGAGTTGTGGTGCTGAAGAACAGTATTGAACATACCATGAACTAACAAGAGGACAAATAGGTCTGTGCTGGAGAGTGTGAAATCAAGTGGCCCCTTGGAGGCAAGGATTTTGAAGCTCTGTTTCACATACTTCAGGCATGTTACCAGAAGGAACCTGACCTTGGAGAGGGCCATCATCATACTTGTTTTTGTTTTACTATTATTATTTTATTATTATTATTAATTTTAATGAAAATTTACAGAGACTTTGGATTTCCATTCATTCATTGCTGCACTTTTCTCCCTGACCACCCCTCCCAGCCCAGTACACTCTTCTCTTTGAAAAGTAAAGGAAAAATTTTTTCATTGTATTACAATCCCTCCCCCACAGGTCCACTCCACTATGCAGCCTTTGTTCTGGACTCCTGTCATAACAATAATAGCTAATCATATATCACTTTTAAACAGTTTTCTCCCTCATCTGTTTTAATACAGTATACATTATTTATCCCATCTTTCTCAGTCTCCCCCCAACTCCTATGTCAGTCCTGTTTTACAACAGTGGCACCATGCAGTATTTGTCCTTTTGTGACTGAGATATTTCACTCAGCATAATGTTTTCCAGGGTCATCCATTTTGAATAATATTTCATGAGTTCTTTGTTTTTCAATGCAGCGTAAGGGTGGAGGGACAGCACAGGAGAGGAAGACCCAGGATGAGATAGATTGACACAGTATCTGGAATAATGGAGGCAGGTATGCTGGAGACAGTGAGACTGGCTCAGGATAGGGCAGGGTTCAGAGTTATTGTGCATAGCTTCACTATGAGTCACTGGTGACTCAATGGTACATAACAACAACAACAAGTGCCAGAAGAACAAACAAATCTGTCTTGAAAGAAGTATAGCCAGAATGCTCCTTAGAAGCTTGGATGATGAGACTTCATCTCATGAACTTTAAACATGTTGGGAGTAGAGTCTGGAGAAGCACATCATGTGTAGGGAAACAGAAGGGCAGTGAAGAAATAGCAGATGAGCTAGACTGACACAGCAGCTGCAGCAATGCTCTTGAGCACAGCAACAACTGTGACGATGATGTTGGCCAAACAGTGTTTCATTCTGTTATACACAGAACTGCTATGAGTCAGAATTGACTCAGTGATCCTTAACCAAAATTAAATACGCTGAGCCTTAGAGCAAAAAGATGGGCAAAGTGAGGAAAAGCACAGAAGACCCAGCAGAAGTGATCTAAGGCTTCATGGGGATAACAAGCAAGCTGGTGCAAATTTTGCCCAAGAAAAGGGAAAGAGGAAGAGAACAAAAGAGGATGGAGGAGAAGAGAGAGAAAATCATCTCTGAAGTTACTTTTGAGATTCTCCTCTGCTCCAGGAATTCAACAAAAAGGACAAGCCCTTTATAGGGCTTGAAATGATGTCATAACTGCTCTCAGAAAAACTAGATTTTCAGGTGCAGTGTTAATGGCAATCTCTTCCCAAGGAGAGTATTTATGAGTGCTAACTTTACCTGTATTTAAAATCCACACTTCTGTGCACACTGAGTGCTAACCATGCATTGTCTAAACACCCATGGCGATCACTGTTGTGCGGATGTCTTCCTGAAAACCCACATCTGTTTCCACTGGTGAAGGAATGAATAAGAGAAGGTGATGGACCATGAGGGCGACAACAGACGGATCCTCACAGAATGCGAGAAAAGCCTAGAACAGAATTCAAATTCTTTACAAGTCCAGGCATATCAGACCAGTTGAAACTAGAAGATTCATGAAGAGTATCTCTTATCACCTTTGCATAGGAACCAACTCATTACTGACCCTCCACCCAGTCCCCAAGGCTATAACTTGCTTGGGAAGAAACAGCTCATCTTTTCTCTTGGAGCTGATGGTGGATTCACACCGCTGGAGAGGCACAGCCCCTGGTTAGCAGCACCACTCCCTACAGACAACTCCAGCAACAGAATTATCCCTGTAAGGACACTTATTAGCCACATTACAAACTGAACTATAAAATAAAGAAAATTACCTGTGACTAATACACTTCTTTTAAAAAATATTGTATTTAGGAGATCAAATGGTCAAATCTTACTCTAAAGAAAGACGAGAAGATAAGGTTGCAGAGAACCTAGAGTAGGACATGGAACAGCCAGAGTGGAATGGGTGACACACAGCAAAAAACAGCCATGTCACTGAACATTGTGCACAGAAATTGTTCAAAGGGAACCTACTTTGCTGTGTAAACTTCCACATTAAATAAAAGGAAATAAAATGTTAAAACTAATGAACCAAATAAAGATTAAGAGTATATATTGATTCTGATCAGAATGCAGCCCTGTGACTGGGGCACAACGGCTCCCTTTATAAAGGTTCAGATGTCTCCCCTGCGTGCAGGGCTGGATTGCAGGCTAGCGTTTCAAATATTTACTAGGGAGCATGCGCAGCGACCCTAGTTACTTGTAAACCCGTTCTCTTGCAAAAGGCAGACACTTTATCTGCCTGTCTGCTGGCTCAAGTATCTCACGTCACCCTGAAAAGCAATATGACCTTTAAGAATTTGTGACATCAACCCAAGACGCTGGGTTCAAGGTGGAAGAAACAGTGAATTTCTGCCACTTTTACTTAAAATATTATTATTAGGTTTGGGTGGTGCGATCTGCTGGTTTTACACCAGAAATCTGAAGGCTGGCCGTTTGCACCCACTTCCACGCACCATGGAAGAAAGCCTAGCAGGCGCTTTTGAAAGACTGGAACAGGTCGAACTCCTGAAACAGGTTCTAGTCTCCACATCAGAGTGAGAATTAACTCAACAGCCATGGGTTTATTTCAAGTCAGGGGTCAACAGCAACGGGCATATTTCACTGTTAACAAAATTCTGGAGGAATGAAGTGGATTGATTAAGTGACTGTGGTAATGGGTGTAGGCATGTCAGAGACAATAAGGTTGGCACAGGATAGAGTAGGGTTTGGGTTGTTGTACAAGTGAGTTGATGACACATAACAACAACACAGAGTTTGGTGCTTTGAAAGACTTTGAAAGACTAATATCAGCTTAGAATAGGGGGGAACATGCAGATGAACTAAGTCCTGCCACCCACCCTGAGGTGTGAGCCCCGTAGCTAGCTCAGGTAACAGGAGCAAGGACACATGGCTAGTGGGTCAGCAGCCAGGGTAGAGCCAGAACAAGGGTCCTGACTTCAGCATCAGAGTGCTGATCGATTTAAGGCTTCTGGCTGGGATTCTTCCTCATGCAGCTTTACCAGGGTTAATGTTCAGTCCATGATTGGGGTAAATTGGGAGGAAATTACAGAAGGGAGTGTATTCCCAATGCTTTTGGTCAAACTTGCGGAAATGAAAGCATTTAAACCTATCTGGCTTGAATAAATATTTTCTCATAAAAAAGTTAATCTATAATTATGCTTTAGGTGAAATATTATATAGAAAAACATCCCACATGTTTTTGTGGCTGGAGACTCTGTAGGTTTGTACTGCATTACTAGTCCCCTGTGTTAATCTGCAAAAGGAAGTTTATCCAGATAAAGGCTGACTTAAGCCATAAGCATTTCTAATCATCTAGAGCACAAGGTCTGAAGGTATGTGATACTCTATCATTTTGTACCCACAACTTGTATTTTCAACAGTAAACTTTTCAACAGTACAAAGACAATTCTGCCACGTGGTAGCTGATCTGATCTTCATAGAAGAAAAAAAAAGCAAACCCAGTAACTCGGACAAAAAAAAGAAAGAAATCTCTCCTGATTGTCCACAGCAATTTTGGGGTACATGATGAGTCTTGAGTTGCAATACTTAAGGATGCTATGAGCAAAATATTCAATGATCCAGGAGACATCAAAAGAAGGTGGGAGGAGTACAGAGTCACTGAAACAAAAAGAATAGATTGATATAGAAGAATTTCATGAAACAGTATTAGGCCAAGAGGCAATGGTGATCAAGGACAAAGTTCAAGCTCCTCTGAAGGAACTGGCAAAATGTAAGGCCCCAGGAATTGATGGAAAACCAGCTGACCTATTTCAACATACAGATGCAGCTCTAGACATGCTCACCAGGTTGTGCCAAGAAACCAAAGGCCAACTACGTGGCCAATTAACTGAAAGAGATCTGTATTTATTCCTATTCCCAAAAAAGTTAATACAACAGAGTGTGGAAATTATCAAACAATATTACTAATATCTCATGCAAGCAAGATCTTATAGAAGATTATCCAAAACTGACTGGAATAGCACATCAACAGAGAACTGCTAGAAGTGCAAGCTGGGTTTAGAAGAGGCCGTGACACTAGGGACATCACAGCTAACATCATATGAATCTTTAGCAGAGAGTACCAGAGAAATGTCTATCTTTATATCACTGACTATGCAAAAGCATTTGACTGTGTGGATTACAACAAATTTTGGCTAACCCTGAGGGGAACGGGAATCTCAGAACTCTTAATTGTGTTCATGCAAAACCTACACTTGGACCAGGAAACAGTCATAAGAACAGAGCAAAGAAATAAAGCATGGTTCAAAATCAGGAAAGAAATGCATCCTGTCTCCATAACTTTCCAATCTATATAAAAAACAGATTATTTGGGAGGTTAGGCTTTATGGGGAAGAATGTGGCAGCGGGATTGGAGGAAGAATCATCAACAACCTGTGTTATGCAGGTGATGCAATCTTCCTTGCTGAAACTGATGAGGACTTGATGCTTTTGATACAGAAAGTCAAGGACTGCAGTCTTCAATAGGAATTAAAGCTGAACATCAAGAAGACAAAAATTCTCACCACTGGGTCAATTGGCAACACCATGACGGATGGAGAAGGGATTGAGGTTGTTAACAGTTACAGCTTGCTTGGCTTCACGATCAACACTCTTGGTACCAGCAGCCAGGAAACCGAAGGACCAATTGCATTAGGAAAAACTGCCATCAGGGACCTCTCCCATGAGCTAAAGAGCAATGATGTCAATCTAGAATCTCAGGTGCACCTGATCCAGGCCACATTCATGGTCTTCACAATTATTTGCTATGCATCAAAGAATGGGACAATGGCTAAGGGAAAAAAAAGATGGAGTTGAGTGTGGTGCCAGAGAAGAATATTGAACATACCATAGACTGCCAAGAGAACAAACAGGTCTGTTCTAGAAAGGGTGAAGCCAAGACACTTCTTGGAGGCAAGGATTTTGAAGCTCTGTCTCACATACTTCAGGCTCCCTGCTAGGAAGGACCCATTCTTTGAGAAGAACATCATGCTTGGAAGGTAGAGAGACAGCAGGAAGACCCTGGATAAGATGGACTGACACAGTCACTAGGGTAATGGTGCCAGTGTGTTGACAGTGAGAATGGCTCAAGATAGAGCAGGGTTCAGAGCTATTTTACATCAGATTGCTATTAGCCCAGGTGACTGGACATCACATAACAATGAGCCCTAATCTGTTATTCATTCTTGGCATAGTACACCATGTGATTGTTTGATTCAAAGTCGTCAAAGCCAGTTCATATCATCTCACTAATGCCTAGAATGTCAATGTTCATGTGTTCCATTTAATTTTTCACAACACCTAGTTTCTAAACATTAATCCTTCATTCATGTTCCAACTATTACAAGATGTTTGCAGTTATTTCTCCTTATTTTGATTTACTTCCAATCTGGGCTCTGCCTCTAATATGATATCTACCCATTTTCATCTCTCTATTGTTCATGGAGTTTTCAGAAGCTTGCTATTTCATAAGTAACTGGCAAATCCTGCTTCCTAGTCTATTTTAATCTGGGAGCTCTACCAAAACCTGTCCACTCTATATGATCCCTCTGGCATAATGTCAAGAAAACAGAAATTTTCACCATTGAAGAAATAGGCAACATCATGATAAATGGACAAAAGATTGAAACTGCCAATGACTTTATTTATCTTGGATCTACAGTCAATGTACTTGGTATCAGCTGTCAGTAGATCAGGACACATATTGTACTGGGAAAGTCTGTAATCAGAGACTTCTTCAAATTATTGGAGTGCAATGATTTCAGTTTGAGATCTAAGGTGTGTCTGATTTGGGCTATGGTCTTTTCAGTCACTTGCAATGCATCTGAGAGCTGAAGAATGAATAAGGGTGACAGAAGAAGAAGAATTGATGGCTTATAACTGTGATATTGGAGATGAGCACTCAAGATCCCATGGGCTACCAGAAGAATATGTGTTGGAGAAGGGGCAGCCAGAGTGCTCTCTGGAGGCAAAGAGGTAACACCTCATCTCACATACTTTAGGAATTTTGCTAGAAGAGGATACTCCTTGGAAAGAGACATCATATTTGGGAAGGTGGAAGGATGGTGAAGAGAGGAAGATCCTCAGGAAGGTAGATTGCCACAGTTACTACCATAATGGGCTGGAGTGTGTCAGAAATTGTAAGGATGGCACAGGACAGTACAGGATTCAGATCTATTGTTCATAGGGTCACTATGAATAGTATTGATGGCATCTAACAACAACAAGAAGTCCTTGGATGTTAACTGATATGAACAGTTAACATAGTCTAATAAAAAAGATGGAGGCTCAAGTCTACTCAGAAGTGCCTCACAAGAAAGGCCTGGCAATCTGTATCTGAGACAGATCTATGAACATTCCATGTAACAGAGTTCTGTTGTGAGATGCATGGGGTTGCCTAAATTGCCCTCCCATCAATCACAATTCTTTTTCTTTTGTGTTTATGTTTGCTTATCATTTTATAAAATAAAACCAACTCGAGAAAGCTCTAAACTTATTCCTATAATGCTCTGACACATTAACCAGTGCTCCTGAAAATACTCAAGTCCATCACATAAGGGTTAAAATGAAATTCTTTTTCAAACCTGTCTATATGTTAGTTTATAAGGCAAAAGGAACTGTGAATAAGTTGGGGTTTTTATGATAGGAAGATTATCCTGTTACTTTTGCATACCTCTCAGTGTCTTCCTTTGCAGAAGCAAAAGGTAATGGTGATAAACATAATCTTGCAACAGTAGTAACAATAAGCAATAACTTAAGAGTGGATAGATTGGTAGATATGTAAAATTAACAGAGTGGGTTGGTGAATGTGCATAGGCTTTCAGTACCTATTTCTACATATATGTTTGTATGCACTGCAAATATATCATTAATACTACATTTATCTTCATAGACTACACAGGAGGCACAGTCAGGAATGCTTAGCTCTGAAAATTAGGGGACTTTGTTATGGTCTCATGGTCATCTAAGTGAACAGGCATGTTATAATCCATAAACTCTGTTGACCATCTTATTATGGTAAGTAGTGACTAGGGTCTTAAAAGCTTCAGAGTGGCCATCTTTCCATCCAAGGCAAAGAGGAGTGAAGAAAACCAAAGACTCAAGGAAACAGTCAATAGCAACAATGGATCCATGAACCACAGGTTTCTAAAGCCTGATACCTGAAAAACAAGACGGGACCTGGTTTCACCACTGCCTGTTCTTACTGAGATAATGGGTGGAGGGAAGGTTCCAGACAGAGAAGGAGAAAAATGTAGACAAAATTCAGATTGATAAAAATGATCAGACTCACAGATCTGCTAGTTGTTCTTGTGTACTGTTGGGATAGAACTGACCATAGGTGACCCTCTCAGATGACTTTCTGAGGGAGTGAATCTCAGAGGAAGAGACTGTTCATCTTTGTCCCACGGAGTAGCTGGTGGACTCTTAACTATACACCTTTGGGCTAGCAAAGACCACGGGGGTTTCTAACATACTCTTCAAACTCAGGTGATCCAACAGACTGCGGAAATTATCAAACAGTATCACTGATATCACATGCAAGCAAAATCCTGCTGAATTTGATTAAAAAAACAAATGAAACTACCAGAAATACAAGTTGGGTTGGGTTTCGATGAGGCACTGGCACTAGGAACATCATAGCTAATTTTAGATGGATCTTGGCTAAAAGCAGAGAATACCAGAAGAATGCCTATCTGTGTTTCATTGAGTAGGCAAAGGCATTTGATTGTACAGATCACAACAAATTGTGGCTAACCTTGAAAAGAATGAGAATCCCAGGAGACTTGATTGTGTTCATGTAAAACCTATACTTGGACCAGGAAGCAGTCATCAAAACAGAGCAAGGAAACACAGAATGGCTCAAAAATTAAGAAGTGCATCAGAGATGTGTCCTGTCTCCATTTCTTTTCAATTTATAAATCCAACAGATCATTCAAAAGGTTGGACTTTATGAGGAGGAAAGTGGAAATGAGGAAGACTCATTAACAATCTGAGTTATGCATATGATACAATCTTGCTCATCAAAACTGAGTAGGTCTGAAGCATTTGTAGCAGAAGGTCAAGGACTGTAAGCTTCACTGTGGATTGAAGCTCAAAGTCAAGAAGACAAAGATTCTCACCACTGAGCTAACTGGCAGCACATGATAGATGATGAAGAGATTGAGATTGTGAATAATTTCCGTTTACTTGGCTCCCCAATCAACACTACCTTGGCTTCGGCAGTCATGAAATCAAAAGACAAATTGCCCTGGGGAAGACTGCTGTCAAGGACCTCTCCAGAGTGCTAAAAAGCAACAATGTCAATTGAGAAAATAAGGTGTGCCTGATTCAGGCCACGGTTTTTGCAATTACTTGCTATGCATTAGAGAGTTATACAATGATTAAGGATCATTGTATACAGAAGGATCAATGCCTTTGAGTTGTGGTGCTAGAGAAGAGTCTTGAACATTCTATGAACTGCCAAAAAGACAAACAGTCTTCTCCTGGAGAGGGTGAAACCAAGTTATTCCATGGAGGCAAGGATTTTGAAACTCCATGTGACATTCTTTGGGCATAGGACAGAGGCACCAGTCCTTAGAGAAGGACATCTTGCTTGCAAGGGGGTGGATAGACAGCACAGGAGAGGAAGACCCTGGAGGAGATTCATTAACACAGTAACTGGAGTAATGGGGTTAGGTGTATCAGAGACAGTGAGACTGGCTCAGTTTTGGACAGGGTGCAGAGGTATTGTACAAAGGGTTGCTATCAGGTGCAGGGCGACTCCATGGCACACAACAACAACAACATGAGTTCTGGCAGGGTGTTCTGGTGGCTTAAAGTGGTAAAGAGTTGTGTTGTGAATCCAGAGGCTTGCGGATGGAATCTAATCTGCCAGTTGCTTTGCTGGAGAAAGGTATGCAATCTCTTCCCATGTGATTCATTGCCTCTGAAAACCCACAGGACAGTCAGCTATTAGTCAGTCTGACCTGACAGTATTTTACAATGACAACAGCAATTAGAAACTGATTGATTAGCTCCCCACGCACTGATCCTGCTCTTCCCCTTCAACAATCACACCATTTTAGCACAGTTAGCCACAGTGATACAAAACACCCCTCCACTCTCAGTTCCTTTTCACCTTCTTCACCACCAGTTTATCTAAGTCCATGTGCAAAAACATCACAATCTAACTCGTCTGGACCCTCCACCAGGATCTGCTCCCACGGTGAAGGCAGACTGGGTGGCTATGCTATTTGACACCGTAGGGATGAAATCAAAGTTGCATCATCAAGGTCGTCAACACGTACTTATCTTGGATTCATGCCTAGTTACTCGGCTACTTTGGGCATGTTATCAGGAGTGACCAGCTCCAAAAGTAAGTGATCACACTTCATAAAACAGAGACAGCAAGAAAGACATTCAATGAGAGGGACTGACTCAGTGACTATAATGGGCTCCAGCACAGCAATAATTACCAGGATGGCACAGGCACAGGCCAGTGTCTACTTTGCAGTGATTGAGGGCAGTTTGAATCACAAACAACCCTACAACACCTAACCTACAACACAACACAACCAGACGACCTCAATGAAATAGACAATTACATATAATTGTACAGCTGGGCTAACTAACTGGTTCACACTCTCTCTAACTGATCTCATCCACTTATCATGGGACAAAGAAGAGGCAGTGTGCTTCCATAAAGATTACAGCAGTGGAACCCCACAAGGTTGCTATAAATTAGAAAGTTCTTGACAGCAGTGGGTTTATTTTTGTTTGGGGTACAGTCAGGCTAATATCAGACAAAGACTTCCGGCCAGGGGCGGGGCGGGGGGCAAGAAGCATTGCTGAAGATAAAGCTTGTCATCTCATTAGCTGGCAGCAAAACACCAAGTTAGGTCAAAGAGGTACCATTTCATCATACTTGCAAAGTTGGTAAAAGATTAGACACCTTAAAAATGAAACATCTTGGCAAGGATGTCGATTTATGGAAACAGTTATGAACGGCTGGCAAATCACTTAAGAATATAATTGCATTATTTAGTGAAATTGAAAATACACATTCCCCACTCCCGAGCAACTCAACTCCCAAGTCTCAAACTCTAGAAAAATATTTGCACATGTGCACAGGGAGACCTTTACCACTTTCTCAGCCACACTGGAGAGAATAGAAAAAAAAATTGGCAAGGAGTCAAATGTCTATTGACAGGAGAATAATAAAATAAGTAGTGGGCATATTCATACAATGGAACTTTATACAGCAGTGTGAATTAATAAACTACAGCTACATAGATTAAACTAAAGGGGGGGAAAACCCTGACTGGGATAAAAACACCAAATCAAGCCAACCTTGGCGGGGGGGGGAATTCAATTCTATTCATGCTATATTCAAATACATGTATAGACGAGTAGTATGAACTAGAGTTGTTAAGTGCTGACGAGTCGACTTCGACTAACAACAAAACAATCCTGTGTCCATCAGAATTAAACGTGCCCAGCCCTGTAGCAACCTCATCATCTCTGCTGTGTGGAGCTCATCACTGCAGGCACTCGCCAATCCACCTCACTGAGGATCTTCTTTTTCAACAATTCTCCACTTTACCAAGCATCATGTCCAGGGACTGAGCTCACTAAATAATGAACCTAAAGTATGCAAGAAAAATTCTTGTCAACCTTGCTTTTAAGGAGCATTCTGCCGGCATTTCTTCCAAGGCAGATTTGCTTGCTCTTTTGGCAGTGCATGGCATATAATCAGTGGCCCTACATCAGGTTTTTACTGTAATCTGAGAGAAACTTTACAGAACTCAACCACTTATGCATATTTTGTTTTATGACACTGATTACAAACTTAACTCTACAATAACATTCTTTCCACTACTTGTGGTTCTTGTTTTCATTCATCCTTCTGTCCTCTCCTTTCATGACTTCTGAGCTGAGTCATGCACTGTAAAGGGGTGAATTCCATGCACGTGAATGATATCTCACTAGGGCTGTTATTGAACATAGACAAGTGCATGGCTTGGGTCTGTTAAAACTGGAGTTTCTATTCCTGTTGCTGTTGTTGTTATGTGCCCTCGAGTCGTTTGCGACTCATAGCGACAC
>NW_006399885.1:7437186-7453256 GCF_000299155.1 Elephantulus edwardii | reverse complement strand
TCCTTCTTCCTAGTCTGTCTTAATCTGAATGTTCAGATTTAGAGGAGTATCTGACAGACAGCAATTTGTGGAGCAGTTAAAGATAAATCCCTTATTGTGGGGGTAAGCATTAGTTAAAGTGTTGACCCCACCACCCTTAGCCCAGTGCCTTGACCCACCTACTTCCCAGCTCCACCCTCCACCAGGATAACCCTTCTCATCTACCAAGTCCCTTCAGAAAACATCTTCCATTGTCCAACCCATGATCTGACAGTCTGTATCTTAAGCTTTCTTGGCTTCTGTGATTCCAAAAACGTCGACTGCTGACATTTTTCTTTCGACCAATGTCTCTTAAGTTTAGTTGTGCTGTCTCCAAGGGAAGGTGACGTGTCCTGTAGAATTCCTGTGTAGATTATGTTTCCCTTTCTGATTTCCCCAGGTACCTTTGAAAAACGCCTCTCTGTTGCTTATCTGAGTTGGCTACCGCTTTCAAGCTTCCCTTCCTCCCAGGAGCACACTTGTCAGAGTTCCCAAGGGCTTCTTCCCACCAGAAATCCTGGGTAGTTCCCTTTATTTCAGGTCTGGGAGGCAAATTGTTATGAGAACTAAGTGAGAAGAGTCAAACCCAACCCAACCCACTGCCCTTGAGTTTATCTCCAATCATGCTGACCTTCTATTGGATTTCCAAGGCTGTAAATCTTTAAGGGAGGAGAGTGCTTCATCTTTCCCTCAAGGAGGGACTGG
Organism: Elephantulus edwardii; assembly: GCF_000299155.1. Lineage (NCBI taxonomy): Eukaryota > Metazoa > Chordata > Mammalia > Macroscelidea > Macroscelididae > Elephantulus > Elephantulus edwardii. The sequence goes on along the minus strand of NW_006399885.1, from coordinate 7,452,533 downwards.
TAGATTTGAACGTCCAGCCTTTTGTTTAGCCACCCAACACATAATGAACCAAGACAACAGGGCTCCTTGAATGAAGGGAGGTATATAAAATCTTTAGCAGAAAATCTATCAATCACACTGTAGATTTTTCAGAAATATCTGATGGCTGTAGAACGCATGGAGAGTTAGTCTGGGGGGAAAAGCAATCACCAAAAAAAACCCCTGATAATAATTTAGTTACAGAAAATGAAAAGAAGGAGAAATGAAAATTATAGACAAGATTAACACCTGAGTTTTGGGGACAAGGAGTTGGTCACTAACAAACTCGCTGAGATTTTTCTTTCTTTGTGAAGGAAGAGATCCCTTAGTGGGAGAGATGTAGGATTCAATTGGAACTGCAGATCTCAAAAGTAGTCCCCAAGGCCTCCATAACGTCCACAAAGATGAGCATATTTTGTTTTTAAACTCCTATGTGAGGGCATATCTGTCAAAGCTCAAGTGCAGATGACAGAAGAATCACTTTAGGTATTTCAAAGACATTTTGACATTTCATACAGGGATTGCATTATTGTTGAGTGTCATCAAGTTGGTTCTAACTCAGTGATGCCCCGGACAAAGCAAACCTGGCCCGTGTGGTTTCCCAGGATGTAATCTCTACAGCAGTAAATCACACATGTCTTTCTCCCATGGAGCCCCTGGTCAATTCCAACCACTGGTCTCTCTTTTAGCAGATGGGTGCTTAACCACTGTACCACTAGGCCTCTTACATAGTAAACAAGGAGCTTACCAAACATTTGGAAATCCTAGAAAGGTAGAATCTGAGTGAGGGCTCCAAGATGAACCCTCAGGAGACCACTGAGTTAGCTGCTGCTTCACCTTGCAATGGAGACCTGGTCTCAAGACTCCCCACAGCATTCTCAGGACCATGGGACATAGTCTGTGTTGCTGTCGGCAAAATTGGGTCTCACCCACAACCTCTGCCTCTCCCTCTTAATCCCATGTTTTGTTCAATGCTCACACAAGTGAATATGACTAGCTCCCTAAATTATTTCCAGAAATCAATGGATGTTATATTATGAAACAAGACCCGCCACAATATCTCTACATAACAATATCTATAATTCATAAAGTTTAGTAATGTTGAAATGTATTACTGAGAAAGTATCTACTCATTATCTACCCATTCATCCACCACTTACCCATCCACCATCCAACTAACTAACTATATCCATCTAGTTAGCCATCCATCCTTCCACCCACTAGTTACCATTTATCTTTCCATCCATGGATCCATTCATATTCTAAAGTTTCTTGTTAAATTTAACTGAAAATTTTCACTTTCAATGCAGACCTGCCCACATAAGCCCAGGAAGGCTACATCTCCTTTGGGGGGAAGAGAGAGCTCAAACTAAACAATAAAACCAAACTCATTCACTGTATGAGAGAGCCAATTATGCCAAAACAACAGTTGGTATCATCTTCTTCCACTCTGTGGACCAGCTGATTAAAATAGGCAGTCTCTGGAGAAGAATGAACAGCTGCCCCAACAACACAAACTCATGGGACTATCTATTTTGAAAGAAATTAAATGAGAAGACATTCAACATTAAAACCTAGAAGAAATCATGAAGCTTTTCTTGATTACATCCACAGGGTTCAAGTACTTAGAGGAGAATGTTCAGGAAGAAAAAACAAATTCATAGAACTCAAGCCACGAGTTTACTTACTATTGTTAGGTGCTGTTGAGTGGAGCATGTCTCATCGTGAACTATGAACAGTAGTTCTGACCCTGTCTTATCTCACGCCATCCTCATCACATCTGGCATACTTGAGCCCATTGCCACAGCACTGTGTCAATCCAACTTGTTGAGAGTATTCCTCTCTTTCACTGACCCTCCACCTTTGGGGCACAATGTTCCTTTTCAAGAAATCACCTCTCCTAGCAATGTGCCCAAAGTATGTGAGATGAAGTTTCACCATCCTTGCCTCTAAGGAGCACTCTGTCTACACTTCTTCCTAGAAAATATCTATTCCTTCAGCACCATGGCATATTCAGTACTCCGATACTACAACCCAAAGGCATCAATTCTTTCTCTGTCACCTTTAGTCATTGTCCAGCTCTCCAAGTGACTGTGAAGACTAGAGCCTGAAGCAGCAGGGGCACCTTTGTCTTCATACTAACATGGTTTCTCAGTAAGCTGGAGAGGTCCTTGAGAGCGGACTTGCCCAGTGTAATACGTCTCCTGATCCCCTGATTGCTGGGATCAAGGGTGTTGACAATTGTTGGCAATCTCAACCTTTTCTTCATCTATCATGATGTTGCTTATTGGTCCATTAGTGAGGATTTCTGACTTTTTTATGTTGAGATGCAATCCATATTGAAAGCTGTAGTCTTTGATCTTCTACAGCAAGAGCTTCAAGCGCTTTCAGCAAGCGAGGTTGTGTCATCTGCATTATGCAGGTCCTCTGATTCTGATCCCAAATTTTTCTCCATAGTATCAAGCTTCCAAATGATTTGCTCAGCATACAGATTGAATAGGTATGGGGAAAGGATACAATGCTGATACTCATCTTTCTTCATTTTAAACCATGGAGTGGTCCCTTGCTCTGTTTGGGCCACAGCTTCTTGATCTAGGTCCAAGTCTCTCATGAGCACAATTAAGTGTTTTGGGATCCCATCTTTGCAATGCTAGCCACAGTTTGTTACAGTCCACAACAAATAGGAATCCTGTCCTGTGCTGTCTTCATCTCTGGCATATTTGAGCCTACTGCTGCAGTCACTGTGTCAATGCATCTGATTAAAGGTCTTCCTCTCTTTTGTTGACCCTCCACCTTTCCAAATATGATGTCCCTTTCCAAGGAATAGCTTCTCTTAGCAACATGCCCCAAATGTGAGATGAAGCATCACCATCTTTGCCTCTACGAAGCATTCTGCCTGCACCTTCTCTAAGACATATCTATTTGTTCTTTTGGCATTCCATGGCATATTCAGTACTCTTCTCCAATACCACAGTCCAAAGGCATCATCAATTCTTCTTCTGGCATCCTTAGTCAATGTCCAGCTTTCAGATGCAAAGCAAGCGCCTGAAAAGACCATGGCCTGAACCAAGGTACACCTTAGTCCTCAAACTTGACAGCATTGCTCCTCACTAATTTGGAGAGGTCCCCAACTGCAGACGTTCCCAGTGAAAGGCATCTCTTGATCTCCTGAATGCTAGTACCAAGTGTGTTGCTTGTGGATCCAGGTAAGATGAAGATGTTGACAGTTTCAAATATTTCCTCTCTCTCTCATGATACTGCCTAATGGTTCAGTGAAGATTCAGTGAAAAAGAGAAATATTCTCAACTAATTCGGATTAATACAGCGGTTCCAATAGTGGCCTGAAGCACATCAGAGTTTGCAAGGATGGTGAAGGGTCAAGCAGGACTTCATTTTACTGTATACAGGTATGATATGAGTCAGAAATGGCTGCACAGCATCTAACAACAACAACAACGATAATAAATGCCAAAGGATCCCTGGTGGCATAGTAAGCTATGAGTTTTGCTTCTAACCAAAAGATCAGCAGTTCAAATTTACCAGCTACTCCAAGAGTGAAAGAGGGAGTCTCTTTTGGAAACCAAATGGGATTGATTTTTCGTTTTGGATTCAATGCCACAAGCCAATTAAAGCAGAAGAAACACTTGTGAACTTCATTTGTGAGTGCATAAAATATTCCATGCTGAGCCTTTAATACTAGCTAACATTTTAAATATCAATTAACATTTATTTACTGGTATTATAATGTTGTTTTTGGCTAAAAAGAAGCTGCTTTCCTTTCCCCTGAACTCACAGTCTGGACCCCTGCACTGATTCTTGGCTGGTTTTTTCCAAAGACCCTGCCAATTCATCAGCATTCTTTTTCTTTTCTTCTTTGAGTGAAATACAGATTTTTGTAATTCACCAGATCAAGGGGGGGAGGGGGAATCAATATTTTCAAAGACTCAACAGATTGGTAGCAAAATAACAAATAACCTCTCAACTATGGGTACCAGTTAGCATCTTGAACTACAGAAGTGATATAGGTGAGAAAGTCCCAAATTGTTTCCAAAAAAGAAAGGTAAATGGAAAATTGTCTTATTTACATGCCTACTGAACTCTGGTGGCCTCGTGGCAAGAAGTGGCCCTGTAATCCTGAAGGCACGCAGTTCAAGGCCACCAGCTACTCCATGGGAGAAGGATGGGCCATCTCTTCCTGTGTGATTGACTGCAGTTATTGGTTCTGACTCTACAGTGCACAACAACAACAACCAGAACTCATTGCTGTTGACTGGGAAAAGACTTACAGCCGACCCTCCAGAAGGTTTTCAGAGGATGTATCTCACAAGAGAAGATGAATAGTCATTTAAATGCTTCTGACCCCAAGTATCTGAAATACTGTCCGTGTCATATTGTGATACTAGCTTCACCCCGAGAACCATCTGTGAATGCTCAGCTTTGAAATGTTTGCTTAACTTTGTAGATGTAACCGATGAAGTGCTCTCAGCCTTGCTTTCTGAATGTTCCCATCCCCACTGTTAAAAATGAGCACAAAAACACCCAAACTGACATCCAATGACCTAACCAGAACTGACAAGGAAGGGAATAAAAATGCACTGAGATATACAGAAACAGACAGCGCGGAGCCCTTCTGCCATCTGTGCCCTCAAGCCCCCAGGTGCTCACAGATGGAAGAATTTCTTTTTCCTTCTTAGCCTTGACCTTCAATGCTATCATCGAAATCGAAATAAATGCATCATGTAGCGATGAGAAGGAAATGAAAATGCCCAAGACAAGTAAGCTTAATCTCAGTTCCTAAATCCTCCAATGTGCGCAGACCCTTGCCACACCATTGGGACCTGCAAGCCAAGTCCATAGGGCAAGATCAGGGTCCCTTAGAGGACGACCAGTGTTCACATTAGGGCTCATCTCCATAGGCAGAAGGAGATCATGAGAAGATGATTCATCGCACACAGTCAGCTGAGGCTACAGGAAAGTTATTTTTCTGTAGTTTTTCTGATAAATTTTCTATAACATATCTTTTCATCCAACTTTTAGATTTTCTAAAATTATTTCAAATTATTATGCTTTAAAAATGAATTACTTACTATGCATCAGAGCTCTGGACAATAACCAAGGAAGACAGAAGGACTGATGCCTTTGAGCTGTGGTGCTGGAGAAGAGTGTTGAACATACCAAGGACAGACAGGAGAACAAACAAATTTGTCCTGCAGAGGGTATAAGCGGGCTGCTCCCTCCAGGCAAGGATTTTAAGGCTCCATCTCACAAACTCTGGGCATGTGTCCAGAAGGGACCAGTCCTTGGAGAGAGTGGGGGGTCAGCACAGGAGAGGAAGGTCCATTTTCAGAGCTAATATATATAGGGTCGCTATGAGATGCAGGCAATTCGATGACACATAACAATAACAACAACAATTTTTAGATTTTTGTTTTTAAACATAAAATGTCAATAAAGACAGCATTGTTTATCTAGTTGTCCAGTTTTTAGACCTAGGGCAATTTGAATTCATTTCCAAGCTTTGGTTTTGTCTGATGATGATGAGGACGGTAATAATCATGCAGGATTTGGGGCTTCACATGAGACAATGTTTCAAATGTTCCCAGTACAGAGCTTAGCCCATTTTATATACTCGGTTGCTCTCAATACTGTATCCCTGCTCCATTCTTGACAACTACTTCTTTACTTTTACTTCATTATAAAGTAATATTTTCCCATGAAAATTCAAATTATAGTATTTCCATAAACCATTTTACTATGATTTCTTTATACACTAGTGAAGAAATTCATTTCTTATGTGCTGTTGAATCAGACCAACTCATAGCTCACCCTCCAGCAGGTTTTTAGAGGCAGTAAATCACATGGTTATCTCTCTCCTGCGGAGCAAGTAGTGGATTGTGAATCACATGCCTGTTCCATAGTTTTATTCTGTCAATCTCTGATTATGCTGCTAAAACTTAGAGGCATACATTGAGTGAAAAGTCATAAGGGGAAATAGTTGAGGTGGGTTTTTTTTTAATAAGTAAAAACATGTACTGTGATCTCTTTTACCTTCATTACACCAGAAACTAAGTAGTTCAAAACATGTCACTGACACCAAACATGACAGCTCACTTTAATTGCTTTGGGAAATGGCAAATCTTTCCTTTGTATTTTGTAATTGAATCCTCACAACAGGATTCTGAAATAACATTGCCTGTTAACTTAAAGGTCTGTGGTTCGAACTCACCAGCCTCTTACCAGATAAAGTAGTTGGCTTCCACAAAGACTGTGGTTGTCTTAGACGTCATCGAATTGAGTATCACTCATAGTTATCCAAACCTTGTTCTATCCTGTGCCAACCTCACAATCTCTGACACTTTCAAGCCCATTGCTTCAGTCATTGTGTTGATCCACCTGTTTGAGGGTCTTCCTCTCCTTCACTGACCCTCCACCTTTCCAAGTTTAATGTCCCTCTCCAAGGAATAGCATCTCCTAGCAATATGGCCAAAGTATGTAAGTCGAAGCTTCATCATCTTTGCCTCACTGGCTGCACCTTCTCCAAAATAGAGCTGTTTATTCTTTTGGAGGTCCGTGATCCATAAAAATGAATGACTTAGAAACCCATAGGGGTTTCTAGAAGGTTACTTGGTCCTAGAGTGTTACGACAGGCTGGAATTGCCTCGAAGACAATGAGGTTTTATTCGTCTTTAATCTACGTCTTGGAATTATGCTCTTTCACCTTCATAGATGTAGCTTTTACCCCACCTCACATTCTAAACTGTGTGATCATCACTTGTCAGACCTGGGCTGGCTCTCCCACCAGAAAAGGTGCCATTTGCATTTCTCCTCTCATCTTAATCAGTATTAGCTTCCTCACTTGGGAAACGTCAGGGCTGGTCTAAGGATAGTAGAATGGCCCTCTTCAACTGCACGGAGACCATGTCACTTCAGAAAGTTAGGAGGACAAAATATTTCATGTGACAAGCTAGATCGTAAGGGGTCTGGAAGGTGTGATCTGAACAGGAATGTGAGAGCACCAGGAACAGACCCACACCATAGGAGGTATTGGCAGCAGTTTAAATAAAAGAAACACATCTCCCTGAGCATCTCCTTCACCTTCGCCAGTCCTCTATGTCACCAAATACTATGCCTTTCTCCAGTGGTGGGTCCCCACTGATAATGCGTTCAAAGCAAAAAAGCCAAAAATATTCTGGTGTGATCCATACAGTTTGCACAAGCTATTTTCCAAAGTGGATCAAGGAGTCTATGCTAGGCTCAAAGCTTTACTGAAACCTCTCCATCAGGCCTGATCCTGCTAGTGTGTGAAACACTAGCGACAAAGCTTCCAGCATCACAGTGACACCCAAGCCACCACAGTACAAAGCTTCCAGCATCACAGTGACACCCAAGCCACCACAGTACAAAGCTTCCAGCATCACAGTGACCCCCAAGCCACCACAGTATGGCAATCTAGCAGAGAAGCAGTAGCATGTGAATATGAAACTGAAACTTACTGCTGTTGAGTTAATTCTGACTCCCAAAACCCCTCATTGGGTTTCCCAGGCTCTAAATCTTTGTGAGAGGAAATGCCCATCTTTCTCCCTCAGAGCAGATGGATTCAAAACCCCAACCTTTTGGTTAGCAGCCCAGTGCAGAACTCACTCAACCTTCAACGGTTTTCCAAGGCTGTGAATCTCAACAGGATGAAACTGCCCATCCTTCTCCCCTGAAGCAACTAGTGAATTTGAGCCACCAACCTTTCAGCTAGCAACCTATCTCTTAAACTAATTAAACAGCCATGGCTTCTTATGTTTACCCAGGACTGCTAATTTTTCAGGAGTTCCAATTTTCAAACAACATGTCTTCTTTAAGACCAATAAAAATAAAGGAGAAATGCAAAAATAAATTAAAAGGGGGTGTTAAGTTGGTATTTGTATATTTGTGAAAGGATTATCTTAAAATCGGTCTATTTACTCTGGTCTTTAGAGACTGGTACACCCAAGTGATGAGAGAGTACTCCCATGAAGACTTGCTTAGTAGGAGATTAAAAAAGCTTGTTCTGTTTTCCTCAAGTGACCCAAGTGTCAAGAATGTGATGGGATGGGACTGGAGAGGGAGTGTCTGTCTGTCTGGATGACTGACTGGCTCACTCTCCTTTGCAGCCTGTCAGACATTAACCCACTGGAGACAATTCAGTCCTAGAACAAAGCTTAGTTAGCTGATTAGCAAGAAACAACAGAAGTCAAATCATTCAACAGAAGCTCTCCATCTCTGCTGACCCAGCAAAACTCTGCAGATGACAACAGCAATAAAGCTTACAGATCAGCAGCCATAAAAATCTAAGCACAGACTTCCAAAACTTGGCAACCTTGGTCAGATCCATCAGTCTAACACACCTTGTGTTGACAATTTACTTAGTCCTAATTGGTACTAAATACAAATATAATATCCAAGACTCTGAGAAATCAAAGACTTAAACTATCCTGTCTTACCATTTTCTTTCTAAAGTTAAACAAGCAGGAGCCAGAAGCAGAGGAGTGGAAAGCAACAAGCATAGAGTCCAAGCCTTGGTAGACAAGGGGACCAATGCTGGCCTCAGCATAATCCCACAACTTCCTTTTCAAAACCTGAGGACAGTTAACTTCTGGAGTGGAATATTCCTCTTGGTTTTTAGAGTCATGGGAGGAATACAGGCTGTCAAGACAAGGATAGGGACGGCACGGATAATTCAGGAGGTGATAAATGAGGGAACATGTCAGATGTACACACTGGAAAATGGAGCACAGAATTTTCTTTGGGACCAATTAAACTACTTTGAATTCTCTTAGTCACAAAGGTATCAAAGTTGTCAGCAGAAGTGGGATTTTAAATTTTATTTTCTTAATGAAAGTTAACATGACACTTTTTCATACTAATGAGACACATTGAGAACAACTTTATAAGAGGGGAGGGAGGATGGGGAGGGATTGACTAAAGTACACATTGCAAAGCAATATTTGAAAGCATAGATATTTCAAGATAGATATTACATGCTCGATTAAACTCAAATCTTGACTTTTAGTGATTGTTTGTTTTTCCAAGACAGAAAATATCAGCCAGTCATGAGCTTCTCAATCAGGGTTTTGGGCCAGCATTTGGCCTCACATCACACCTGTTCCATTTGCCAAGCAGTGTTATGAAAAATGACACACACTGAATGAATTAATAATTTGTGAACAAAGAGGAGTGGGGGAAGAAAACAAAGAAACCATAAAGAGTGAGGTTTCTATTGGTGCTTCTAGCATATCATGTAGGTTTCAGTGTGTTGAGAGTAGTACATAGATGATAGAGTACAGATGCCGTTACCACACTGCTCAAAGAAAGGTTTTTGTTTCTTCCAATGTTCTCATAAATCTATGTATAAAAACACTAGTCTGAACATGTGTGCTATTTGCCTAAAAGTTGGCTTTCTTTGCCATTACAATTAGTTCCCTCTGGTCTCCAACTACCTTAGCTGCAGACACACAGTCTTGCAAATCATCAACAGGTGTGGGACTAGAATAAGAGAAAGAGTGTATTTACACACATGGAGCAGCAAGACTTGAGGCAGGAAAGACTGTGGTGGTAAGACTTGAAGGAGTGTGGAGCAGACCCTGTTGGTGAGGCCCTGGTGATGGTGTTGGAGAGACTGTGGCATTGCTATGGAGAAACTGTGGCAAGGTGAAAGCAGAGGAGTCCTGAAATAAAAGCCACGATTAAAAGTGTTTGTTGTTCTTGTCAGATGCTTGAAGGAGAAGCTGACTTAATATTTGTTGAATACTTGTTTGTGTGGAGGCAAACTATGTTGGAGGATGTGAATTTGACTGCTAAGCTGAAACCAGATCTTGGACTAATTGAAGATTGGTGCCTTGCAATTGGAACTAGATCCTGGACTTGTATTTGGTGATATTCTTTGCCTCACCCACTCTCCAACTTCCTTCCCTAATAAATTCCATTGTTGGTGCCACAAATGTGAGGCAGCAACAAATAAATGAACCTCTTGCTGCTGTGGTAGCCCTAGAGGCCCCATGGAGCTGGGCTACGGGCTCTTTATTTGCTTTCTACTTTGGAGCAGTGACGGGCTGTGCTGTTCTTACTCCCTCTGGCCCTTTCAGAGAGACACTTATGGTCCTGTACCCCATGTACCATTTTCTCCTCTTTAGACAACATGGGACAAGTGAAGGAAACATCTGCCATGGAAACCACTTTTCAGCACTATTACAGAAAGATTGGTGGCACAGGAGTTAAGCACTCAGTTACTAGGTGAGGTCTGAAAGCTCAAACCCTCCAGCCACAATTTGGGAGAAAGACGGGGCTATCTGCTTCACCTCGCTGTCACTGAGGGTATTGCTACTTATAGCCACTCACTAGCAGGTTTTTTATGTAATACATCTTTATAAGGGGAGACTGCCCATCTTTCCCTCTTGGAGCAGAACTCCTTCCATAAAGAGCATAGCCTTCAGGGAACTCTGGTGCCCCACTCTGTAGGGAGTTGTGCTACTAACTCAAAGATTAGAACCTTGGAAACTCCAAGGGGCAGTTCTACTGTGTCCTGTGGAGTTGCTACAAGTTGAAATTGACTTCATGGCAACAGATTTGTTCTACTACAGAAGGAAAATGACAGGATAACATCAACTTTATAACCAGCACACAATTACATTAGCCACATGCTCCTAAGTAAATGGCAAACAGTATTACAGCTCAAAGCTTATTATTACATGGCCTGTGGCAGAGATTTTGTCATGTTGTTATGCCATAACTGTTGTATTTTTTTAACCTGGATGACTCAAATAGATTCCCTACAAGAACCTCCTTCTGAAGGACCTGAAAAGGCAGGGTAATGGTGGGCATAGATCAATGGTGATTAATTTTATAAAACAGTGTATGGGAATGATCGTATGAAACACAATGTGAATGGAGGGATATGTGAAACACAATGTATACTAACGAAACACAACATATATGATTTTTTTTATTCAAACCAATGCAAGATAGAAGTAATTGAAAACCTTTTCTTCTGCATTCTCAATCTTATGTGAAGTGTGCGCTCACATTTTTATCATGTACACTGTATTTCCTCATCACATCCTTTTATAGGTTCAGCACATTAAACACAAAGTTGGCCATTTCATTCTCCCCCTTTTTAACTAAAGGAGTGTTCAGTAAAAAAACAATAATGATATATATCATTCAGCTGCAAGAGAATTTGAAAAAGAAAAACAAAAACCCCATCACGTAAGAAGTCCTAATAGTCAAGAGCTGATCAGGGTTTGTATAATTTACTCCCTGAAATTGCTAGTTAAGATGAAAATAATAGTTGGTTTCTGAACATACATCAACAAAATATAGGTATGAGTGAATACATATTTAAGAAAGTGTATGCTTGTGAGTTTCATGGGCTAAAAAGTATTATTCAGAAGTAGTTTCCTACTTTGGATTAATGGTCCAAAGTCTCCCAAAGATCTGTCTCCAAAAAGGCTCAAATGAGCTATATAGGCACAAAATCTTGATTTTTCAAATTTTGTTTCCTAGTTAAAATAATCGGTAAAAGAATTAGCAGGAGGTATTGTTTATCAGCACTGGAATTCCAAAAGTATTGGGTATGAGCATGTACAGGCTCGTCTTACTCCCAAGAAATGGCTGGTAGATTGAAACTGTCACCGTTTCAGGTAGCAGCTCAATACACAATGCACTATGCCACCAAGGTTCCCAACAATAAGACCAGGTGAGGGCCAAAGGAAACTGCCTCAGTTGTTCATATAACATTTCTTTAGGATGAAAACCAGTCTAAGAATGAATTCTACCTTAATTGCACTTAATCAACAAATGGGCAAATAGGCCCAAAGCCATAGGGGAAACAAACCAAGGATACACTTACAGCTTTGACAAGTTAATAATGTTCTCTGGAATAAAGTGACAAACGAGGGAGTGAATTTATAATTAAACATGCACGATGCTGAGCAATCACAGTCCATGAAAGAAAAGAAAGAATAATTTTCTTTTCACAAGTATATGACTAGATCCCTACCGACATGCAGGCCAACCCAAACATGATTGGTGGTACAATTCTAATTGCTGTGTCTAAACTCTATTTTGACATGTATCTTTGTGTCTAGTTCCCAGACTGAAGATACCACACACAAAGGGTGTCACATCCCAAGTTTTCCTACTACCCACTGAGCTTCACAAATGTAAATGTTAACCCATACCAGGGATGGGGACAGAGGGAGAAGTGAGGAAACAGTAACAAATAACTAACAGATCCTAATTAAAGGAAGTGATGGAAAAGGTTATATACAATAAGGAGATGCTGATCATACATTGTGGGTACTATAATTAATATTATAAAAGAAAGTGTATGAATGCTTGAATTTAAAAAGCCAACATGCTTTGTAAACTTTCACTCAAATTTCAATTAAAACAAAAAAAATCTTAGACTCTCTGGTAGCACACTTCATTAAGTGCTGGATGGCTAACTGAAAGAGGGGTGGTTTGAATCTACCAGTCACTCCATGAGATAAAGGCAGGCAGTCTCCTCTCTAAGGACTGGCAGTCTCAGGAGCCAAATGAGGGTTACTACAAGTGGGAATCAACTCCACAGCAGTGGGTTTGGTGTTTTGACACAGGTAAGGAGAGTTGTATATGTTTTCAGAAGCACGTTGAGTCAAATAGGCCTCAGAGACTCCAGCTAATAGGCAGAAGGTAGAACTGATAGACTGCCAGTCCTTCAAAACTCCATCTTACTCAGTACAATAGCTTATGTTTGTTGGGTTGGGTTGTTTGGGCTTTTTTTTTCTGCTCACACATGTGTTGTTGTTAGGAACCTTTGAATCAAATTGGCCCATCGCTTATGCTTCAGGAGGTTTTCAGAGGCAGTAAATCGCATGGGAGGATACTGCTCATTCTTCTCCCACATGCATCCTATCTCAAAATAATTACTCTCTACCTTTACCAGGCATGCTGGCAAACCTCACACAGGGAATTCAGACGCCCTCACTAAGTAAAACACCTGGGGCCCAACAGGAAAGAAATGCTGACTACCATCCTTCTTTCTTGAAATCACATGGCTTCACTTTCTACTATGAAGAGTATATACTTTTTGGAGAAATATCTATTTTCCATCATTGAATCTATATTTTACTTCATGGAAGCCACCCAGTATCTTTGCAAAGCTATAAAGATGTATATAAAAATGTGCATAATAGCAAAAATTTGTTAACCCACCACCTTTGAATTAACAGTGCAATTGGAATATCAACAACTCCCTGTTTTTCATTGTCACCAAGTCACCCTGACTCACATCAACCTCGCCTGTGCTGTACACAGTTTCTAAGAGCTGAAGGTTTGGATGTAGAGTGACCAGGTATGTTGGGATAGACTCCAACTACAAGCCTTTCAGTTAGAGCTCAGCACCTTCATCATTTGCATCACATAGAGATTTCCAACAACAACAACAAAAATATATCAGGATTTAAATTAATTGTGCTTTCATGTAAGAGAACACTAACACATGTTTACAATCACATCTCATATTCATATTTGGACTAATAACTGCTTATAGTCCTTCTCACAATATAATCCCTCTTTCAAGAAATAGAATATTCACAGAGAAGGATGGTGACTGAAACATCGATACTCAGCAGTGAGAATCTCTCTTTGGAGGTATTGTGACTATTGTCTTCTTTCTTCATGCTTATCTGAATTGTCTACTTTTTTTCTCCTAAGAATATAAATCACTCCTAGAGTTGGAAAAATAAACTCCCTGAAAGTTTTTTAAAACATCCATTATGCCCACTCTGCTTTCTTCTCTTTCCTCTTTTTACTGCTGTGGTATCACAGTAGGTTTATAAATGTTTATCTTTGAATCTATCCTGAAAGACAGAAGTCTAAACACAGGCCAGAAAATAAATGAGGTCTTCTGACTCCTTCATTGCTCCATCCAATTGAGGTCCCTGCTGTAGTGTTCTCCTTCACCTCCAGCCCAACCCCGCAAACACAGGAGATTTGCATCACATCAGCCCCACTGCGGGAGCGCTGGAGTCCCTGAGAGCCACCTGGCATGTAGGACCTTGTGCAGCCATCAGCCAACCACCTCACATAAGGAGCGCTGGGAGTACCATGAGGATTCTTATACAACTCCTTTCCTGCAGACATGCAGGGACTCTATACATTTCCACATGTCTTCCACAGGTCAAAGTCCACACCCTTGCCCAGTCTGTGCCACAGAATTTAATTCCATCAGATGGGAAAAAAAGGGCTTCAAAGTAAAAGCAAGTTTGAGCAGCTAAGAAAGACGACAGCCATCACAGAAGAAGCAGGGAACAACAAGGAATTCCTACTCAAACATATCAAAAGCAACTTATACCTTCTCTAAGTCACTTTTACCCCTTTGAGAATGGAAAAAGCCCCACAGAACTTTGAGAAGGATAAGTTACCACAAATTCTACACCTTGGAAAATAGGTCAAAATCAAAAGCTTTCATGTAACACTGGATTAACAGTGATAAAATGTGATTATAAACTAGCTGACACAGCCAATCCCATGGTTTACAAGCATGCTCTTTCTACCTAGGATAAAATGCTACCTCCTCCAATTTTATCTGAGACTATAGGCAAGCTATGGCTTTTTTTTTCCTTGCTCCCTCATTTCGGAAAACAAAGGAAATACTCAACAAGAATCAACAAATGGAGAGGCTGTAATTTTTTACTGCTATGTCGCTCAGTCAAACAATGGCAACTTTGGAAGGTGAAACAAGTCACAGGGAATACTGAAATAGTTTCCTTTAAAACAAATGGTAAAAAAAAGTCAGGCTGTACCAGTCAGAGGCCGAAAACTTAGAGACCTAGAAAATATGGCAGCTCTAGACTTGAGAGCACTGTAATTTTTTTCCAGGATTTAGTCTCCGTGTGGTACGAATTGGCTGCAGCATTTGATACCGTTGGTAGTAAACTGTACATCTCTCTGTGAAACACACTCAGTACACAATGTGGGTGAGATTCTTGGGAAAAATTTCGAGGAACGAAGGAAGAAGCACTTCGATAAATCCCGTGTGGTACGAATATCACCGAAATGTCATATATAGCAGATCATCACTACGTTAAGTGATTCATTGTTCAGCAAGACGCAGATTACAGAGAAAGACATTTCCAACATAGTGTGTCATTCGAGGGCTTCAGTAAGTAAGGGGCTGCGCTTTGCAAACACAACGTTGCATAGTTGTTTACGTGCACTTTTATCCTAAACTGCTAGGGTTCCTACAAGGAGACAACACAGATTACTGTATATTCCATGCGACACACACGAGAGTTTTGGAGACAAATGTTGTTGTTGTT
>NW_006399885.1:7391613-7435035 GCF_000299155.1 Elephantulus edwardii | reverse complement strand
GACGACACATAACAACAACAACAACAAAAGTTCCTTCCACTTAAAACCATGTCTACTGAGGCCATCAATAGCCCTGATAACTGAGAATGCTGCTGGGTGCAAGTAACCCCATGGGACAGAGGAGCTTGGTTCCACTGGATTTTCTAGCCTATAAATTCTACAGAAGTAGATCATTGGGTCTTTCTCTGGTGGAGTTGCTAGGTGGGTTGAAACTGCCAACCTCCTAGTTTGGACTCAAGTGTTCAACTACTCTGTCATTATGCCTTCTTCCTATTTGGGTATTTCCCACAATATGCAGTCATTAATGCTGATATATTTCTCTCAACACAGAATATTCAACTGCAATCATGTATCAGAATTCACCTCTGTTTATGGGCGAGCAGCACACCGTTTCATGAATGCACCACATTTTGCTTAACTGTTCATCAGCTGATGGATGTCTGAGTTGTGTTAACCTCCTGTCTTTGCCAAGCAGTGCTGTGATGAACAGCTGTGCCCAGCTATTTGTTTGGATAATCCAAGCCATTGTCCTCACGCCAATTCTGACTATCGGGCAGTGTGGCTGATGGGATTAAATGAACAATTTTTAGACCAGCAGCCAAGGGCTTTAACCACCATGCCACCAAGAGCTCTTTTTTATTTGATTACTTCTATTTTGTTCTTTTGCTCAGCAATGGACATAAGACAATTCAAAGTTTAACTTCTTAAAAGAATCTTTTCTTCCTTCAAGATCTCTAGGACACTCTATGAAGCTATGGATCACGGAAGGGGAAACAGATGGCTAATGTCATACAAGCAAAGGTCATGCACACAGGGAAAAGGTATGGAGGGAGGATACAATGGACTCAGTGCATGACACTCAGAGGCGGCAAGAAATTATGTCGTTGGAGGAGACACAGCACTAAAAAGAAGAGAGAGGAGCCTCAGAAGTCAGAAGAGCAGCTTTCGAGTGGGGTGGAGACCACTGCATCAAAAGTTGAGAAGGAACAGAAGAGTTCTCTACATACAACCAGGCAGAGGCCAATAAGACAAGAGATATGTCAGCATCACCACGAGTGCAAAGAGCTGGGCATGAAGGAGGTGCGAAGCGGAGACAAATACTACACCACGTTCATCACTAAAACCTGCAAGGTGGAGACCACATCTTTGTGCCTCTTTACCTCAGTGCTGGAGGAATGTTATGCAAATAGCAAACCTCAAACACATATCATAGTGAAATGGCCAGTTTCCACCTCAACAAAGAATGTGGTGATAGTCAATGAAGTCAGATAAGACGGAGAACTTTCATAGCACATTGACTAGTCCCTGTTCTGCTAATCACAGGGTGAGATGTCTGGATCCCCCTCTCCCCTTTTAGTGAAAATATACAAAGTGAAGCCACTCTCATTATACAGGTTCTAGACATAATGATCAGAGGCAATATGCGCACCCTTCACATTGTGTCAACATTCTCAGTATTTCTGTTCTAGTTGCTTCTGCTCTATTTCATCTCCATGCTCCCCTGCCACATACTTTAACATAACTGCTGATCATTACTTTGTAAGCTGCACAATTATTTCATTCAAAGGTGACTTTAGGGGATAGTTTAAATTCAAGAGTAACCCAAGGGACCATCCCAGGTTGTTGTGTGTCATTAAAGTTGAATGAAACCCTCTTATCAACCCTTTGTATATGAGATCAGAACCTTGACAGATCCTACATCATCCTCATAATCTCGGTCCTACAATTTAGGTAATAGGAAATGCAATCAGCTTTGTTGCTGTTATTATTGTATATCATCACATTGAGGTCTATTCACAGCAACCCTACAGACAAAGCAGAACTGTTCTTCAGATTTCTTTATAGGAACCAATTGAGGTCTTTTCTCCCATGAAGGCATTAGAGGGAATCAAACTATTAATCTTTTGGTTAAGTAACCAAGCTAACCATTGTGCCACCATTGCTCTTTATAATAATGTATAATTAACAAAATGTGGTTGTTATGTGCCATCGAGTCACCTGTGATCCGTAGCAACCCCCACACCAACCCGCATTGTCCCAGTTACTGTATTGATTCATCTCATCCTGGGTCTTCTTCTCCTGTGCTGTCCCTCCACCCTTTCAAGAATGATGTCCTTCTCTAAGGACTGGTCTCTCCTGGCCATGTGCCCAAAGTGTGTGAGACAGAGCTTCAAAATCCTAGCTTTTAAGGGGAAACTTGGTTTCACCTTCTCCAAGACAGAGCATTTTGTATTCTTGGCAGTCCATGGTATGTTCAAGACTCTTCTCCAGTGCAATTTGAAGGCATTGATTCTTCTGTCATCCTTAGTCATGTCCAGCTCTCTGAAACACAGCAAGTAACTGCAAAGACCATGGCCTGGATTAAGTGTACCTTAGTCTCTAGACTGACATCGTTACATAGCTCAAGTCTAATCTCAGGAAAACAGTTAACAAATCTTCGCATGTTTCTTTTCCTTTCTCACCACCTAAAAGCATAATTGTAGTTCATTTATCCATTTTGACACAGTATTCATCAACCTGTATAAAAATTGGGATGAGATAGTACTGTATGATTTCAAAGAAGAGCTCTTGTCTTAGAAAAATATGAGGCTTTCTTCACCCCATCCCCCATCACTGGAGGAAATGGTAATTACAGAATTCCTTTCAAAGTCTGACTTGAGACTTAAGGTCAACCTTATATTTGAAGCTACCTATCAAATTTATCTGAAGTTCAAACTCACACTGTATAGTACAAGCAAATTCTTATTTTTTTTTAAAGTATGTGTTGATTTTCTTTTAGTCTTAAATGTGAGACCAGCCAAGAAATGTCTCTTGGAGCAGGCAAGTAATGTAACTCTCCTAGATTCCTTGTTTCAATTAATGTTTCTATTTTGTAGACAGTAACAGCATTTAATTTGAAATTTCCTCTTTCTGTGCCAATTACAGTTTGAACTCCTTCCTGTGAAGTCTTAAAAGTCTACAGGCTTATGTGACACACAAAACACTGTTAGAGCAGCCAAGAGTCAGAAAGGGAAAAAAGATGTTTTTCTTTAGTATCAGGCACCTGGCAAGAAAAGAATTTGTTCCTGTAAAGCCTTAAAGGCATTCCTGACTCTCCCCTGAGGACCAAAACGGGCTCGTTCTGATTTCCCTTTAAAAGACCGTGGAGCTGTATCGTGTTTGCTTTGATTTACAGTTTACCAGATTTCTCCACATTGTGTTTTCTTGCTGCTGCTGCTGCTGCTGCTGCTATTGCCACTGCCATACGTTTCTGCTCATCCATCTGTCAGACTAAGGTCCCTTTACACACGGGACAGTTAGAAAACAAAAAGAAAACAGTCACTTGCCCTGCCTCCTGGAATAACAACCTCCGAGGAACCTAACCATGGAAGTGGAGTCAGGCGCCTGACTCACAGAGATCGCATGTGGCAGAACATGCTCTTCAGTGGCTGGTTTTTTGGAATTAGCTTCACAGGCTTTTCTTCTGATGCATCCCTGAGTGCAGACTGGTTGCAACTTTTTGGTTAGCAGTCAGACTCTCAACCATTTGCATCGCTCAGAGCCCCTCGAATGTTGTTGAGAAATTAATAGAAATTAGGCACCTCCTGAGCAAGTTAACAATTAGCCACAAAGGGAAAAATCCTACCTCCATCACCATCACCGTTTCTACCCTGATTACCATTTGCCTGTTCACCACCTAAACAGGACAATTCAGGCAAAGAAGCATGGGATCAGCTGCTGAAAAGAGAGAGACCTTATCAGATAGGGCACCAAAAGCTCAAAGAACCAGAGAAACAAAAATAGACTGGACATTGTAAAGGTGAAAATATTTTCTGATGTAAATGATCCCACCAAGAAAGGTGGAAAGACAGCACACAGGATGGAAAGATGCTTCTGTAAGCCATACATCCGATAAGGAACGTGTATTTAGAATATGTAGAGGACTCTGAAGATGCAATAACAAAAGTTAATTAAACTAATTTAAAAGGGCAGAGGGGGGAATGACCTGAAGAGATTTAGCACAAGGAAGATAAACAAGTGGCTAGTAAGATGATGACAAGATGCCAAATATTATGAAATCAAACCAAAGCCAAACTCATGCCTTGGAGTCGAGTCTGACTTACAGGGACCTGCTAGGCCAAAGTAGATCTGCTCGCGAGGTTTCCAAAGCCTAATCTTTACAGAAGCAGACTGTCACATCTTCCCTCCAAAAAGTGGTTGATATTCAAATCTACCAGCTGCTCTACAGGAGAAAGATGTGCAGTCTCCTTCTTTGTGTTTTATTGCTTCTGAAAACCTGCTGGCAGGTCAGCCATGGGTTGATTCCAATCCCACAGTACTTAACAACAACAAAGAGTGCTTGCTAAATCACCAACCTCATTGGCTAGCATTCTGATGTTTTAATCACATCGCTACAAAGTCTTCTTTCAACCTCAATGTTGCTGTTGTTGTTGTCATTAGGTGCTGTCGAGTTGTGGATAACTTATAGTGACCCTATGAACAACAGATTCTGTATATAGACAGGTCGATTTACCTTATAAGAACAATTCTGTCTTATTCTGTGCCATCCTTATTATCTCCAACCCAGCCCACTGCCACACTGTATCAATCCATTTTATTGAGTGTCTCCTTCTTTTTCACTAACCCTCCATCTTTCCAAGTCTGATGTACCTTTCCAAGGTATAACCTCTCCTGACAACATGCCCAAAGGATAAGCTTCACCATCCTTCCCTGTAAGGAGCACTCTGGCTGCACTTTCTCAATCTTATTAGCTATCAGGATATTAAAATATAAACCATACTGATACTCTACAGAGATGTTTATATTTTAAAAAGGCACAAGAGTAGTTAATGCTAGCAAGGATCATAGCAATTAGAGTCCACAAATACTATTAGTTAGAATTCAAATTGGTACTTGGCAGTTTTATAAAAGGTTAATATATAGAGTTATCACATGACCAAGCAATTGTACTTCTCAGTGTATCTCATTGCCATTTAATTGGAACTGATTCCACCCTCAGGTGGGTTTTCAGAGGCTGTAAACTGCACAGGAGGAGACTGCCCATCTGTCTTCCTTGGTGCAGCTGGGAGATTCTTACTGCCTGTCTTTGGGTTGGAAGCTCAACTCTTTATCCACTAGACCACCAGAGCTCACAAGTACACATCCCCCAAAAATGCAAACATATGTCCATACAAAAACATGCACATCAGTATTCATAGTAACATTATTGATAACACTCAAAATATGGAACTCATTCAAACCCAATCCAATCCACTGCCAGTGAGTTGATTCCAACCCACAACCATACTACAGGAAAAAGAAAAACTGCCTTATAGGGTGTCCAAGACTGTAAATCTCTATAGAATCAGACTGCCTTCTGTTTCTCCCATGGGATATTTGGTAGATTCAAGTCAAGATTTTAACCACAGCATCATCAGAACTCCTTGGACTCAATGCAAATATCTATAAACTAGAAAATGGGTAAACAGTATGTGGTATAATCATACAATGGAATATGGTTTGAGAATAAAAATAAATGAATTGCCGTGATATGTGTGATCCCTGAAAACTGCTAAGAGAAAGAAGTCCATCATCATATTGTAGATGCCACTCTGTATAAGATCCAGGAAGATGAATTGGAAAGCAGACTTCTGCTTGCCCAAAGCAGGGAATATACAGATTGGGCAAAGATGACAAAATGGTGAAAAAGATCCATCGAGTCAATTCCAACTCTTAGAGACCCTTTAGGACTCTAAAATCTTTATGATTTCCCCACAGGGTTCCCAAAGCTGGAAGCTTTAGAGAAGCAAACTACCATGCTTCCGCCGAGTGGTTGCTGTGCTGGGACCACCAAGCTTTCAGTAGTAACTGAGTACTTGATCATTGTGCACCACGGCTCACATGGTTTCTTTTCAAAGTGAATAAAAATGGATCCTAAACTTGATTGTGCGAATGGTTGTACAACTCTATAAATATACTAAAATCCATTGGATCACATCTACATGGGTGGACTGTTACAGTCTATGAATCACACATCAATAAACCAGCAAGTACGGCATTTCATTTCCACATGCTCCACTCCCCACCCAAAATCCTGACAGCTGTACCAAGGTTCCTGACTTACAGGTAAAAGAGTCTTTATTTGTTGTTCCAAAGATATTAGAATTAACTCCCTAGTCTCATGGATCTTCAGCATCACAAAGCCTTCCTACAGGGAAATGCTGACAGCCATTCCCCATCTCCTTGGCCTTTGGTAAACCAAACCAAACCAAACCAAACCAAACCAAACCTAGTGCCTTCCAGTTGATTCCAGCTCCTGACAACTTTCCATCAGGTTTCGGGAGCTGTAAATATTTATGGGGGGAAGCAAGATTGCCCATCTCTCTCCCATGTAGCAGTTGATGGATTTGAATGACTGTTCTTTTGGTTAATAGTCAAATTCGTAGCACCCCATACCACTTGCACATCACAAAGTAAGATAAGAGACCAGGGCAGAGGTGAAGCATTAGGTGAAAATGGAAAGTTGAAGGCGTTTTAGTGGGAAATGAGACAGGCTGTTTGGTGTCATGTAGTGCCGAGGACACAGGAGATCTAGAAGCTCAGGCAGTGGGGTGTGATACACACTGTGCTGCTTGGTCAGTAGTTTGAATCCACAAACCACTTTATGAGAGAAAGACAAGAAGTTTCCTCCCATTAAAATGTACAGATTCAGAAACCCCATGGATTGGTGCCATGAGTCATAATCATCTCAACAGCGCTGGGCTCGGTTTTTGTCTGCAATCATAAAACATAAGAACTGGAACAGGTAAGAGTATTAATTCAGTAACAGACATTGAATAAGGAGCCCTGGTGTGCAGTGGTTAATCATTTGTCCATTAACAAAAAGGCGAGGGGTTCAAAACCACCAGTTGTTCTTTAGGAAAAAGAAGTAGTCAGATCCTGTAAAGCTCACTCACCTCAAAAACCCTGTGGGGAAGTTCTACTCCACCCTACAGGGTTAAGAGTCGGAATAAACTCTGTCAGTAGGTTCATACAGTGAATATGTAATTATATACTAGCCACTAAATAGGAAGCTCAGGAGGTTTAATGGAAAGGAATTGTGCTGCCAACCTGAAGGCACACAGTTCAAATCCACCAGCTCCACAGGAGAAAGATGGGCAATCAATTGCTGTGTGATTAACTGCCTCTGAAAACCCACTGGAGGGTCAACTATGGGTTGATTTTGACTAAACAGGACACAACAACAAGAACAAGCATTGAATATATTGTTTTCAGAGATGAAAAACACCACTCTTAACCTTTGAACTCTTAGGCATGTAACTGGGATGGTGTCATTCATTTCTCTCACTCACATAGTTTAAGTTTTAAACAACTCTGCTTGATTTCCAAGTCTTAATCAGAACTAGACTCACAATGTGGTCAGTAATCAGTGGAATGTAACAGTGCCCGTCCTGAAGAAACCTTCCCGGACTTCACAAAAAATCAAATAACTCTGCTTAGATCCTAACATATGCAAAATTTGGTTGCACATGGAGCCAACTAAAGTTCTGTGTTCATTGAGAAGACAGACCTGAGAACATTGCATAGGGGGAAAGTACGACTCAGGTCTGGGAAGGTGAGTTTGGATCTCCAGAACTCAGGAAGCAGGCCACGAGGAGGCCTCTGCAGAGCCCCCAGAGGGGCCTGAGGCATAGGCTCCACTGTAAATATGACTGGAGGCCCTGGCTCTGATTTGTCTTCCTAGAAGACAATACAATACACAACGTAAACACTGCCAATTGCAAAATCGTTGTGTCTGTAGACAAAGTGAAGTGTATACTTTTGCTTGCTTTAGATATAGGCACACAGCAGGAATAGGGCAGATTTCATTCCAGGCCACCAACCACAATAATGTCACTGTCAATAATAAAGTCAATGTCAATAATAAGTCAATGTTACATAGTAAAGCAAGTGACACAATTGGTTGTTTTTTTTGTTTGTTTGTTTCCCCTCTGTATTTGTTTACGCTCTGTTAGAGTCTATGATGTTCATTTTGAAGAAGCTCAAAATACCGTGAGCATTATCATTACACAGAGACACCAGGAGAGCAAATGCTCTCGAGAAAATGGGGTGAACAATTACCACTAGACTTGTTCACCACAAGGTTGGCACAAACCTTCAATTTGTAAAAATCACATCTACAAACTGCAACAAAGCAGAATGCAATCCAGTAAAGTGTTCCAGTACAGACCAGCAAGCTCTGTGAGTTAATTTACTTGACAAAAGAATTGGGGCGGGGGGGGGGGGAAGGCATAACAGGAAGTGTATCTTGTGTAGCCCACACTCACCTACCTGCAACATATCACCGCTTTGCACGAGAGCGCCAAATCCAGGAAGCTTCTCCTGACCTCAAAGGACAGTGCGTACTTGAGCGTGTGCCCGTCAATGATGAGCGCCACGTCATTCTCCTTGCCCAGCAAATTGCCCAGGTCAGTGCAGTGCTGAGTAATGGCTTCCCTGGTAGCCTGAAACAAACATAAACAGACAGGGCATCTTTTTTTTGTGCGCTAACTCAAAATCTAAAGTAAATACTCTTGAAATGAGTGCATGTCCATTCAGTATACATTCTCCAACTTGGCATATGTTCTTTCCATTGAGAAGCTCTAGTGATCTAGGAGATTAAGCATTGGGCTATGAATCAAAAGGTTAGTGGCTCAAATACACCACCTCCATGGGACAAAGAAACAAAAATCTACTTAAGAGTTAGAGACTTGGAAACGCATTAGGGCAGTTCAACCTTGGCTATAGGGCTGATAGAAGTAAGAATAGACTCCAGGACAGTGGACTTTATTAGTTGAAACACCTTTACACACAGATCATTAGGTGTTGTTGTTAGGTGCCACTTAGTCATAGATGACTCTTAGTGGCCCCATGAATGGAAGACCTGAGCACTATTGATAGAGTGTCCAGAGGCAAGCTATTTCGGAAGTCGATGCCACTCCTTCTTCCAAGCTTGTTTTAATTGGGAAGCTTCACCAAACACTGTCCACCATGGATAACCATTATCACATTTGACACAACAATGTCACAGTGTTTAGCATTACAGCAACCATGAGTTACCTCTGTACAGCAATAAACAGACCAGTGCTATACCACCTAGAAGAATGTTTCACACAAAAAAATTTTAAACCACTGCCTCCTTCAACCCTAGGCCCAGACTCCAGGGCCTCGCTTCTGGGGGAAAGAACAGTACTGTATCTCAAACTTGCGAGTATTTGTACACGTGGACCGCCATACACAGGCAGCAAGGAGCCACATAGAAATGTCCAATTACTCTATCTGGCTGAGGTCACGGGCTGATTTAGAATGTACAGATCCTTCCCATTGCTACTGCTATTGCTAAGTTTCTGACAATTGTTGTTTCTTCTCTCCTCTTTTATGTTACACGGAGTCCCTGGGCAATGCAAGCACTTAATGTACTGACTGTTAACCAGAGAGGTTGGAGGTTCAAGCCCACTTGGAGGTGCCCAAGAAGAAAGGCCTAGAGACCTAATTCCAAAATATGTAACCATGGACCATGCAGTAGAACCTGTGATCTACTTCCAAAAAAAGTGACCACAGAAAATCCTATAGAGTTCCACTCAAACCCAGATGAGGATACCAAGTTCAAATTCAACTAATGGTTTATTTGTAGTTTGTTTTGGTTTTGGTGGGTTTTTTTTTTTTAAAAAAAAAACAAAAAAAAACCAAAAAACCCAAAAAACAAACAAACTACAAACAAAACCAAAACACAAAATAAACAGCCAAACAAAAACTCTACTTCATTGTCTTTGCATGAGAACCAATTCATAGCGGAGCCTCCATTGCATTCCCACGGCTGTTAATTGCATAAGAGGAGATTTAATACATATTATTCTTGGTATCTCCAGAATAGGAAACCTCATATCAACAAATGAACTTTTCCCCTTCTTTTTAAAATAATTTCATTTCTGCACACTTCCCTCCCTCTCATGTATATTGGACATGTTGTCAGGAGGGACTGGTCCTTGGAAAAAGTCATCATTCTGGGAATGATGGAGGGTCAGTGACAAGGAGAAAGACCCTCAACGAGGTGGATTGACACAGTGACTTTAACAGTGGACTGGAGTGAACTAAAGGTGGGTCAGGCATGTTCAGATCTGTTGTTCACTGGGTCCCTATGAGTCACGGTCAACTCAACAAGTGCCTAACACGGAGCCATAGTTTCTTCTCTTTCCTTCTTTCTCTTCTCATTTGTCTCTCTTCTCCCCTCTCATTGTTCAGTCATTTGTTCCATCCTTCCTCAGTGATCCAGGATCCCATCTGGAATCACACATTGCACTCAGAAGTCTTCCCCTTTGGTATTAATTCCTGGTTTTCAATGCTCACTTAGCAAGAATCTTTGATCAAATGCAGACTAGCTGGGTTCACCGCACATATGTGGAAGAATATAGGTCCCCTCTGTACAGTTCTCAAGCAGCCCAATCGACGGTATTACTATCACAAACAGTTCCTTATTCTCAAATGGACTATGATTCAAAAGTCTATTTGTAAGTTGGTTATTGGGCACTTAGAATCCATTTTCCCAGAGGAATGATGTTACAAATTGTGGTCGGAATACCAGGGCCTGTTAATGCCTATTTAGCCCAGTCACTAAAATTTATACCACACTCTTTATTTTAATAAAAAACAAATTACGGAAAGTTAGATGGGACTTACTTGTTACGAGGGATTTGGGGAGCTGGACCTGGGGTTTTCATGCACAGAAAGATAAGAAATATTACATAATCTTTCATCAGCATTTTGGCTTTTAGGCATTCATATTAAAGTGTATTTTTCCAGCTCCTTATATGTTTAGCAATTTTCTTTGCCTTCACAATTAAAAATCAAAAGGATTTAATGGCAAAAAAAATAAATTGGTGTGGCCATGACTATCATCATAGCCCCCCCAGTCAAACCTTATCTTTTTGTCCAGTTGTAAGATATTGCAAACCCAGCCTTCTTTTGAGAAAGGCACTTGCCCTTGTCAGTTCTTTAAAATAAAATTCTCCCAGTAACATAGGCAAGGCCACACTAGGCCACCAGGGCATGCTTCCTTCTCTGGTGACTTACAGAGAAGCAGTGGCTCCTTTGGTGGAAGAAAGGCTGAACTGGGATGCAGAAAACTGTGCCACCCAGGAGCAGGCAGGGCCTGACAGCCACTCACTGTTGATCAGTTTGTCAACAAAGTGTTTACCTTAACTAAGGTTTCAGTCAACAAAGTGTTAAATACTTTGTATCTAAATGTCTAGAGTGCCTTTCTGCCCTTTTGCAGAGGGCAGAAATGTGGGGTCCTATGGGGGAGAGTTTTGGGGTTTTTTTGTGGTTTTTTTTTTCAAACTCAGCCATTCCAGTTACCTCCAAATCTGTCTGGGCAGGTAACTTTCTTCCTCTGTGATCTCAGCTGCATCATAAGAAATTTCTCAGATGCCAAGGTAGCAGCAGCTGCCTCAGCCCATACTTTGATGTTCTGCAAATTCCAAGGGGCTCAGGGCTGTGGATGCCAAAAGCCAGTAGGGCTCAGGTTTCATTAGCAGCAGGCCGACCTCACCATGCCTGGGTTTCAAGTTCAAGAGCAAAGTCCTTTCTCCTGAATTGACCTTGGCCCATGTGTATGGGATGCTGCTGCTCATCATCTACTCCATGTCTTCAAAACTTTCCCATCCCATCAATCACTTCTCCCTGTCTCTTGTCAATCATCAGCTACGCCCTCTTTCCATCCTTTGAGCTGGTCCAACTGTCATGCCTCACAGGACTGGACAGCTTATCTCCATTTTCATTATTTTTTTCACTCTTTGTCAGTTCCAACATATTCACTTGTAACAAATGGTTCGAATCCACCAACTACTGCTCTTCAGGAGAAAGATAGGCAGGATCTTCTTAGAAAGACGTATGGCTATGTAACCCCAGCGGACAGTTTGATGACTGGAACTGACATGAAAGCAGTGGGTTTATTTGATTTTTTTTTTAATCTTCAAGGAAGAAAACTGCTTCAATTTTTTTTTTTTTTGTATGGAGTGGCTTGTGGGTTCTGACCATCGATCTACAGGTTAGTAGCCTAATGTTTAATCCATGTCACCATGAGGGCCCCAATCCACAGGTATCTGTAGTGTAAAAGCTCAGAGGTAAAGCAGAAGAACCTCTCTTCAGTGTGTAATGGATCTACAATTTCCTCTAGTGATAACACTACAAAGGAAGATTGGCTAATATCTCACAGGCAGTAAATCAGTATTTTCAAGAGATTATTCTCTTCTCTATCTGTGTGTTTGGTGATGCTTCCCAGTTAAAATAAGCTTGGAAGCAGGAGTGGCATCCACTTCTGTAAATAACTTGCCTCCGGAAACCCTATGAACCTGGAGCAAGGATGAAAGCCACGCACGCAGGTGTCAAGGACTTTTGTTCATAGGGTCGGTATGAGTCGCCTACAACTCAACGGCACTTAACAACAACAACAGTACAACAACATAGGAGAGGGGGCTCTGGTGGCTTAGAGGTAAGAAGCTGTGCTACAATCACAGAGGCATGTGGTTCGAATCCACCAGCTTCTCCACTGGAGAAAGATGGGCAATCTCCTCCTATGCAAGTAAATGACTCTGCAAACCCACTGGAAGGTGAGCTATGAGTCGATTCCAACCTGATGGTGCATAATAACAACAACAGTATACAAGAGCTTTGGCTCAGGATAGGACAGGGTTCAGATATATTGTTCATAATGTTTTTATGGGTTGTACACAACTCAACGGCACCTACCAACAATAACTACATAAAAGAGCCATTGGATAAGCACCTCTCAGATCTGCCTCCTTCTCTTGGAGTTTATGAAGGCTCATGCAGGGGAAGGACAGGACCATGAAATGGGAGAAATTCCTACAGTATCTTCCCTGGTCAGTGGTCATGTCCTGGGGCAACTGGTCTACTTTTATCAATATTCCACAGACGGCTGATGTGATTCACATGTCGTGGCTAAAGGGGACTGTTAGTGACAGAGAACAGCAAAAGGCAACAAAGTGGCTCTAAATGAATAACTTCTAGATAAAGGAAAGGCTCTTCTTTCTCTCAAGACTAATAAACAATGTAAACCTTCCATGTCGTTGTTGTGTGAGGTCAAGTTGGAACTGACTCATGGCTGACCTTCTAGTGGGTTTTCAGAGGCAGTAAATTCCACAGGAGGAGACTGTCCATCCTTCTCACACAAAGCAGCTGGTGGATTCAAACCACATGCTTTTGGTATTGCAGCACAGCTTCTTATCACAGGGCCATTAGCACAGAGCTTTTCCTTTCCCCCTTCCTTTTTTATTTTTCTTTTATGAAAATTTACAAAAAAGTTGGATTTTCAGTCATTCATTGTTGCACATTTTCTTCCCAACCCTGCCAGTTCACTTAAAAAAAAGTAAAAATTCATTCATTATTGCATAATTTCCTCCCTTCGCCCTCCTCCACTTGTCCTGTCCACCTTGCTACACACCTCTTATTCTGGACCGTTTTCACACAAATAATGCCTAATCACATATTCCTTTTAAATAGATCTTTTCTTCTTCTGTTCCAATACAATTTTCATTACTCATCCCCTCTTTGGAAGCAGGAGTGGCATGTACTTCCTAAACAGTATATGTCAATAGTTCTAGAAAGGCTTCAGGCCTTTTGTGTATAGGGTCGCTATGAATCACGCTTGACTAGATAGCAAGCAACAACAATGAAACATTTTCCCCCAACCTCCACGTCAGTTCTATTTTGTAACAGTGGTGTTACACAATATTTGTCCTTTTGTGACTGAGATATTTCACTCAGCACAATGTCCTCCAGGGTCACCCATGTTGTGTAATATTTTATGAGTTCCTTATTTTTAAGTGCTGTGCAGTATTCCATTGTATGCATATACCATAAGTTTTCTATCCATTCTTTTGTTGATTGGGCACTTGGATTGCTTCCACCTCTTTGCTATCATGAATAATGCAACAATAAACATGGATGTGCATACATCTGGCTGGCTGGCAGCTCTGATTTCTTAAGAGTGAATCCATAGTAGTGGAACTGCTGGCTCGAATAGTATTTCTATTTTCAAATTTTTGAAAAAGTGTCAAATCACCTTTTATAGTGGTTGTACCATTTTACACTCCCACCAGCAGTGAATAAGGGTTCCAATCTCTCTACAACCTCACTAACATTTGTTGTTTGCTGCTCTGTTCAACTTTGCTATTGTTACTGGAGTGAGATGATACCTCATATTTGTATTTTCATCTCTCTGAGAGCTATGGATTTTGAGCATTTCTTTTGTATTTGTTTGTCATCTGAATGTCTTCTTTGGTCAATCATCTATTCATATACTATGCTCATCTTATAACTGAGTTGTTTATCTTTTATTTGTTGAGGAACAAATTTTAAATTTTAGATATGAGTTCCTTACCAGATATGTCATTGTTGTTCTTATGTGCCATCACGTCACCTGTGACTCATAGTGACCCTACGTACAACAACCCTAAACCCTGCTCTATCTCTTGCCAATCTTGTTGTCTCCGACACACCTATCCCCATTACCCCAGTGATTGACTCAATCCATCTTATCAAGGTCTTCCTCTCCTGTGCTGTCCCTCCACCCTCCCAAGCATGACCTCCCTCTCCAAGGACTGATTCTGCCTTGCAACAGGTCCAGAGTATGTCAGATGACACTTTAGAATCCTTGCCTCCAAGGAGCAGCTTGACTTCACCCTCTCCAGGACAAACTTGTTTGTTCTCCTAGCAGTCCATGGTATGTATATTGAATACTCTTCTCCAGCACCACAGCTCAAAGGCATCAACTCTCCTTCTATCATCCCTAGTCACTGTCCAGCTCTCTGATGCAAAACAAGTAATTGCAAAGACCACTGCCTGTATCAGGAGAACCTTCGTCTCCAGACTAATATCATTGCTCTTCAGTTCTTTGGAAAGGTCTCTGACATCAGACTTTCCCAATGCAATTCGCTTTTTAGTTTCCTGGCTGCTGATATCAAGAGTGTTGATTGTAGAGCCAAGAAAACTGACGCTGTCAACCATCTAAATCTCTTCACCATCTATCATGATGCTGCCAATCGGGCCAGTGATGAGAATCTTTGTTTTCTTGATGTTGAGCTTCAATCCATATTGAAGGCTGCAGTTCTTGACCCTCTGCAGCAAGCTCTTCACGTCCTCCTCAGTTTTAGCAAGCGGTGTTGTGTCATCTGCATAACGCAGATTGTTGATGAGTCTTCCTCCAATCCTGAGGCTACACTTCTCCTCATACAGCCCAGCCACCTGGATAATCTGTTCCACATATAGATTGAAAAGATACAGAAACAGGACACATCCTTGATGCACACACTTCACAATTTTGAACCATGTAGTGTTTCCTTGCTCTGTTCTGACAACTGCTTCCTGGTCCAAATATAGGTTTCACATAAGCACAATTAAGTGTTCTGGGATTCCAATTCTTCTCAGAATTAGCCACAGTTTGTTGTGATCCATACAGTCTGTGTTTCATTGACTATGTAAACAACATAGTCAATGAAACACAGACAGACATTTCTCTGGTATTCTCTGCTTTCAGCCAAGATTCATCTGACATTAGCTATAATATCCCTAGTGTCATGGCCTCTTCTAAATCCAGCCTGCACTTCAGGCAGTTCTCTGTTGATGTGCTATTCCAGTTGTTTTTGGATAATCTTTATCAAATATCTTTTTCCCAGTCTGTGCCTTTCCTTTTACCCTGTTGGAGAAATGTTTTGAGGTGCATAGGGATTTGATTTTTAGATGATCCCATTCATCTCTTTTATTCTCTCCTGATTGTAGGTTTTTCAAGATGCTTGTAAGATTCTTTATCTTGTGGATTAGGGCTTGTAGGCATACTAAGCTATTGCATCCATTAGCTGTATAAGAGAGTTCCTTTTTCCTTTTCCTGAGATATTTATAATGAGGTGTCATTTTTTACTGCTTTGTTGTTGGATGTATACTTACCTTAAAAAAAAGCTTCTTCTAGAATGCCATATAAATAGACCCATAGTTTGTATTCTTTTGCATCTGGTTTGTTTACATGTTGTTTTAAGAGTCATTCAGTATTTTTTATTCAATATTTTTGCATGTAGCAATCGCTTATTCCTTTGTAATGTTGAGTAGTACAATGTACGCATATACCATAATTTGCTCATCTAGTCACCAATTCTTGCACTGTTTACAGTTTGGACATATTATGAATAATTCTACTACAAACATCTGCATATCAACTTCTATGTGGAAACATAATTTCTTTGGGGTATATTTTTATGCCTGGAACTATTAGATTATGTCATAAATAGATGTACACATCACAATTGTATGTTTGACATTGTAACTATCATGGAACTCTGATTAAAACTGGTTGTAACCAGTCCATGGCATATGTAGAATAACTATCATGAAACTGTATTTACAACTCGCTGTACGTTCTGCATTTCCACCGGTCAAGTGTAAGATTTCTTGATGCTCTACCTCCCTGGCAATATTTACCTGGTCAGTCTACTTATTTACAGTGATCTGAGTCAGTAGGTAGCAAACCCTGGTGGTAGGGTAGGTAAAGCACTCAACTAAACTAAAACTAAACTAAAAAGTTAAGAGTTAAATCCCCTAGCTGCTCTGTGGAAGCAAGATGTGACAGCCTGCCTTTTTAGGATTTACTGCCTTGGAAACCCTATGGGACAGGACAGCTCAGCTGTGAGTCAGAATTGATTCAATGGCAATGAGTATGGCTCGGGGCTCGTGGGCATCTAACGTTCAATTTCCTTCTTGCTTTAACTTGCATTTCCCAAATGACTCATGATGCTAGACATCTTTTACTAGACAATAAATTAAATGAAGATGTACTTGCTGGACTGAGTGAAGTGTGGTCATTGCAAGCACTACTCTGTGGGGATGTTTTTTGTGTGGTTCACTAGCAGCTGTGTACCTAAGCAATTTTATGCAGGATAAATGACCCAAGGATGCCTTAGTTTTCAATTTCTTCTTTTCTTTCACATCTGAAATCTCTCACAATTCTACACTTTTCTAAAAATGCAGCTCAGGCAGTATGAGAAGGAGCAATTCAGGAAGTGGGGTGTATGAAATAAGACTGGAAGGACTATGAATGACCAGGCTCTGTTTATAAGAAAGAGACCATTTATTCATTTAGGCTTCCAAGCCTAGAGAGCTTGGAGCTGTCCATCACCACTATTTATTGAAAGAAAACTTGACTAACTGTTGTGACAGACCTCACATCACTGAGGTTAAAAGTCTTAGGAGAAATGCACTTTTTTCATTCCTCAAAGGATATTAAATAGCAACTCTAATATGCTTAATTTATTTTCTTCCCCAAAACTAGATTTCTATTTGGGTACTAGGTATCCTATTACATGCTAAACAAATATATTCTTGCATAGCTGTGTATAATAAGATCTCACAAATCTATGTTCTAAGAATTTTCTGTTTAAGCCTTGACTGTGAATCTCTTAAGGAGTCATGGTGGCACAGTGCACAATGTGCTGGGCTGCAAAGATCAGTGGTTCAAATTTAACATACACTCCCTAAGAGAAAGCTAGGCCATGTCATCCCCTAAAGAGGAAGCTGAGAAGTGGAAGAGGGCAGAAACGTAGAAATCACTAGAATAGCAAGAGTTAGTAGGTAGGTAGGGGGACAGTGGTAAAAGAATAGGAAAGAGTCAGTGAGGACTTGAAAAGACAGGGCAATAATGGGCACAGAGCAATAATAATTATATAAAACACAATGTATTGAATGAATGATATACAATGTAAATGAAAACTTAAAATACAATGTTCATGGGCAAAAAAAGTTAACAAATTGTTGTGTGCAAAGCAATTAATAAAATAAAAAAGAAGTAAGCAAACAAATGAGATACACAGTATTGTGTTTTTTAAGATTTTCATGAAAAGTAACTACAGTTTCCATCAGAATTAAAATCACAATTTCAAAAGAAAAAGAAAAAAATATTTTCAACCTGAGAAACTGGGCAGAGGGTCACCATGCTAGCATGTACTCGACACAGTGGACTGGATTGGCTTGGAGAGTCCACCAGAGAGAAAAATGGAAAAATTGTACGCATTTTTTTAAAGCATAAAATTCTTCTTAAAGTGGATAAACTTTCCTCTATTAGCAAAATAATTTCAAAGTGTGACTTTCCTGAAAGTAGAATAAAATCAACCTATGCAAGTGACTATTATCTATGCGTAAAGTGACCCTCTGTAATCCTGTGGATGAGGGTTGGTCATACACTTGGCCGCACTGAATCTCTGAAGTGAATATACAGCTCAGGGGGCACAGTGAACATCATCATGCAACTAGGAAAATTTTACTCTGAATCTGACCTTAGCCTACCGCATTTTTATGCAAATAATGCGTGCATGAAACAGGTCTTTTTGCCAATGATGTGACTCCTTCCAGTGTTAGATTACTGTGATTACTGTACGTGTTATATGCACGTGCACATCATTTAGGTGGGCATGCTACATGTGGAAAAATGCGGTATTACTTAATCCCCTGACCCCTGGAAGTGCATTTTTTTAACTTTGATGCAGTCATTGCACTTAGGATTTCTAAAGTATTCTTGATTCCTAAAGCTATTAGAAGCACACAAACAACAGTGACTGAGTTGATAAAATAGAAAAGAAAGAAAGTGCTGCAGAAATTATAGACAACTAAAGTTTGTGGAGCCAGTGACATTTAGGGAATGGTGTGATTAAGTGTGGCAAGGAAACTTAGCAAGGGAACACAAAGCAGCCCTCAGAATGGGAAGATCCTCTACACAGTTCCAGCTAAGTAAGGGCTTATGCACAGTGAAGAAGGCGAAGCTGGAACAGGACTGGTTGGATGCCTTTCTATTGTGTATGGGGTCATGATGAATGAGTGTGGACTCAGTAACACTCACTAACACAGCAATCATGCATACAGCAAGTATCAACTGCAAGTTCAGGATCTACATCTGACTCTTAATGACAAGAGCTAATGACTGCAATGTCATCAGAAGTGGCATTAAGTCATTTCAATTCTTCAACTACTTACCTGCTTTAAAAGAAAACCAATTCCTTAAAAATAATGCTCTCACTTTTTTAACCAAGCATGCACACGTCATGTAAGAAAAATGAACATAATAACTTTAGCTTGACTATTTAATTTCCTGGCCCACGGAGATTTACATTTTTTTTCTTTGCCTCAAATATTCCAGTGATACAGTCACAGCCCATGCTATTTTAAAGTCTCCTTGACTCTTAGTGGAATTATAAATTGCTCAGGCTGTACTTAGACTTGTGCAAACAGCAAATGGCAATCATGAAATTTCTGAAAGAGTATCAGCAAAGGAAGCCATAAAGAATATTCCGAGATGTACACGTGGCAGGTGTGGGTTACGCCAGCAGGCAGGGGGGTTGGCAGCTGTGAAGAAAACGAACATGCTGCTCATGTGGAGTCCCTTCTGGAATAGTAAGAAGGGGAAATCAGCACAAAACCACTAAAGAAAGGAAAAGGATCAGTATAGAAGGGTCAACAAATACCAGAATTACAAGGAGGAAGAAGGAAAAGGGGCATTACATTGTGAGCATTGCAATTAATGCTATAAAACAACAACAAAAAAAATGAGTGAGTGGTTAAAAGAAAAATTAACTGTTTTGCAAACTTTCATTCAAATCACCATTCCAAAAGCAAAGAAAAATAAGCACAATGAATAAAACAAAACAAACAAAAATGATGGCTTTGAATTGCAGAGTTCACGCAAAGTACAGAATATCATGGCAACTACCAAAAAAACAAACAAGTCTGTATTATGCTCCTGAAAGGCAACAGTGATGAAAATTTGTCTCACTTATTTGGGGCATATTTTCCAGAGGAACCAGTTCTTGGAGAGAAACATCATGCTCAGAAAGGTGGAGAAGGTCAAAGGGGAGTAAAGACCATCAACGAGATGCATTGACACTGTGACTGTAACTATGGGCTCAAGTGCATCAGAGGCAATGGAGATGGCACAAAATAGGGCAAAAACGAGATCTGCTGTTCAAAGGAGGTCCCTATTAGTCATGGACTCAATAGCACCTAATAACAACAATAATGTGAAACAACAACAACAAAACAAATGGAACTCATTGTAAAAAAAAAAAAAAACAGAAAAGGAAAATACGAACATGGATCTGAAACAACAAATAAATAACATTTTCAATGTCTTTGGTATATTCCATCAAGTTGGAACCAACTCATAGTTGACCCTTCAGTGGGTTTTCAGAGGCAGTAAAACATATGGACAAAGATTGCTTTTTTTCTCATGGAGCAGCCAGGGGATTTGAACTACATCACTTTGGGTTGGTAGTAAAACTCCTTACCACTAGGCCACCAGAGCTCTCACATAATCATCAATCATTCTTCCGTTAACAAAAAAGAAGGGCTGGGATTGGTGTCCCCACTGTGGAGGGGCCACAGCAGAGTCACTGAGAGCCAAGTTCCTAGCATCTTCCAATAGGAAGGGGAACCTCATCACCTTTCCTTGAATCAGAGAGGGCTTGGGGAACATGAACAGAGCTATGTGAGAGAGCAGAACAGCTGTTCCCACCTCCTTGGCTATATTAAGTAAGTGGCCCCTGGTTGTGTGGAATGCTAATGCCACATGCAAAATTAGAAATGCCTCCCAGATAAAGTTCTCTGGCTGGTAAGGGCAATGTGTGCTAATACACAGACAACATTTTAATGAACAAGATCATATAGAAAATAAAGTGTAAATGAGTCTACTGCTGAAAGCAGTAGAGAAATTATTGTCATTTTCCCTGACACGCATTTGTTGCATGAATGAAAAATCACTATGAAGATACAGATGAGGGCTGACTTGGGTGGGCGGGGGGTGCCTAAGAACATCTTCTTGAAGAAAACCTTCTTGAAAAAGTCCTTTTGAAGACTAAGGTGTCCCTGATTTCAGCCATGATCTTTC
The DNA here is from genome assembly GCF_000299155.1 of Elephantulus edwardii. NCBI lineage: Eukaryota > Metazoa > Chordata > Mammalia > Macroscelidea > Macroscelididae > Elephantulus > Elephantulus edwardii. The sequence continues at coordinate 7,414,079 of NW_006399885.1, read as the reverse complement.
CCATAACTTGCTATGAAACTGAGAGCAGGACAATAAGGATGACAGAAGAATTGATGCCTTTGAGTTGTGGTACTGAAGAAGAGTGCTAAATATCTCATAGACTGTCAAAAAAGCAAGCAGGTATGTATTGGAAAAAACATAGCAAGAGTGCTTTTTGAAGGCAAGGGTGAGGAAACTTCATTTCACATACTTTGGGCATGATGTTAGGAGAAGCTATTTCTTGGAAAGGGATATCATGCTTGGAAAGGTGGAGGGTCAACAAAAGAGGAAGACTATCAATGAGATGGATTGGCATAGTGACTGCAGCAATGGGTTTGATCATGTCAGAGATGATGAGAATGGCACAGGATAGTACAGGGTTCAGATTTGTTGTTTATAGGGTCGCTATAAGTTGTATTTGACTCGACGACTCCTAAACAAGAACATCTTCACCATATTATCTAAGACCTGTGGCACATGAGGAGGGAAGCCTATAGTGGAATATAAAAGAAACTGTTCTTTAATTAACTAACTAGCAAAACAAGATTCAAAGAGACTGGGGAGCCCCAGATAGAAAGATCCTGGTGTTTCAGGAAGAAAGAAATTGGCAGAAAATAATAAAAATGGCAAAGACCAGAAAGATACACTACACTTAGGTAGCAAGTGTCACAGGCCTTCAAGGTGGTGAATGTTAGGAATGTTTCACTGGAAGGCTGAGATAGATACAGCATTTAGACTTCTTTCCAGCATTTACATGGAACCAACAAAGGCTTCTATGTGTAAAAACACCATCAATTGATTTTTCACTGGAGGGACAGTTTGCTTGTGGAAGATGGATAGGAATAGAAACCCGAACACTGCGGGTTAGCCCACGTGTGTAAGAGTAGAAGCATGCTCCACAAGGCATTCAATGGCAGGGGGATCATCAGGCATTTCTTCTGGTGTGTCTCTGGCTGGACTTGAACGTCTCACCAATTGGTTGTTGTTGTTGTTGCTATGTGCTGTCAAGTCGCTTGTGACTCATAGCCACCCTATGTACAACAGCCCTAAACTCTGCTCTATCCTGTGCCAATCACACTGTCTCTGACACACCCATCCCGATTATCCCAGTCACTGAATCAATCCACCTCATAGAGGGTCTTCCCCTCCTGCATTGTCCCTCCACCCTACCAAGCATGATGTCCCTCTCCAAGGACTGGACCACCATTTGGTTAGTGGCTGAGAACCATGCAAGTGCTCAGAGGCACAAGGACAGGATTATACTAGTGAAAAGGTCTCTACCAGTCAGAAGCAAACCAACAGCAAGGGGCTGGGTTTTCTTGGTTGAGAGTCTAACCAATGACTGACTAATCACTGAATCAAAATCAAGGACCATTTAAAGAAAAGCAATAGACAGTACTTGCTGAAAGTCAGAGGACCAGAGGAGAAATTATGTTTCTAGAAAAGGAGATAAATGAAGATATTCCTTGGGGCAGGGGAAAGATTTAGGAGGAACTGAGGAAGATTAGAGAATGTGATTTGGATCAAACAATACATAATTTGTGGAGAGGGAGTTAGCTATTTGGGTTAAGGACAACATTTGAGTTGACCCCAATTATGACGGTTGATGTTTAATGTCAACTTAGCTGCCTATGGTTCTCCAGTTTGGCACTTTTGATGTAGTTATCCCCTTGAATAAAACTGATTGAATGTAATAACTTTCTTGGTGATACCTAATAACATATAATTACCTCCATTATAGGTCTGCTTTGAATGCCACTTTATTGACAGCAAGCCTTCTCTGGGGTGTGGCCTGTATTGAACATATATTTCCGTCTTGCAAAGCTCTTTTGCTTTTTGCCTTGATCAGGGTACTTCATCTGGCTCCTCATCATCTGGCTTCCAGTTCCCTGAACGTAGCGCAGTGGCCTAGCATATTTCCTTGCTATTGTTGTCCGATGCCATCGAGTTGCCCATGATGCATAGCGATCCTATGAACAACAGCTCTGAGTCCTGGCTTATCGTGTGCCATCCTCAACATCTGTGACATGAGTGAGTTTACTGCTGCAGTAACTGTGTCAATCTATCTTGTTGAGGGTCTTTGTCTCTGTCTTCAACCCTCTACCTCCACTTTTCCAAACATAATGTCTAGCTCTGAGGAATAGCTTCTCCTCGGAACATGCCCAAGGAACATAATTTGTTATGATTCAGAGTCAAGTGCCTTGCATGGTCAACAAAACACAAATAAGTATTCTTCTGGTATTCTCTGCTTTCAGCCATGATCCATCTGATATCAGTAATGATATTCCTAGCACCATGACCTCTTTGACACACCACCCATATTTTCTGCAAGGCTTGAATTTTGCAACGAGGAAGCCACTTGTTTGTCATCTAGCCTGCTGATCTTGGATTCATCAGCCCCTGCAGTTAAATTTGCCAGGAGATGCCTCTAGCCTGAGGTCTGACTCCATGGACTTGGGACTTGCCAGCTTCTGCCACCACATGAACAATTTCCTTGAGGTAAATTAGCCTCTTTATGTCTGTCTCTACCTCTCTCTATGCATGTGTGTGCACGTGCACACACAGACACGCAATACATGAACCAGAGATTCAAACAGATGTTTTTGAACCACTGGAGAGGCACTGCCTTTGAGCACAACTCCCTACTGACTATGCCACGAGAGCTCCAGGAAAAAAAATCCATATCTGTATTTATACGAGGTGCCCATGAAGACTGTGGTAGTCACCTGGAGCTGCTCTCTGGGGACAATGCTACACACAGCATGACAGTCTCGAGAAGCCCCTCAGACCATGGTACCCCTTCTGGCACGTACCAAGTTCAGACAGGACATCCGGCAGCAGTCACCGGTTCTCAATGAATCATATAGTCTTTCAATCAAAGCTGGATAAAGATGATGAAGAAAATCTTTTGGGTAGTTTTCTTACCATTCCCTCTGGGAGGAAAAGGCAAACAAACGCATCACTCAACATACAGCAGGTGCTGAAAAACTGCTTGCCAACTTGTATGGGGGAATTTTTGCTGCTTTCTGAACTCCTGACCCTAAACAGAACAAGTCTCTCCCTTGTCCCCTGGGGATAATCCGTCCTTCCCTGTTCAGTTATTCCCATCTGTTCATCAGCTATTTCCATCTGCCCATCACTGCTACAGAGTTGGGACAACCACCTTACATTAAAATAAAATAAAATAAAATAAAATAAAATATTCAGAGTTAATCTTGACAAACCATTCACCTACCCAGTAAATACTTATGGAACACAACTATGGAGATACAATAGTGAATGCATATATAAAAGCCTCTGCCGTCAAAGAGGGACACATTAGTGATGGGACAGATACTAAGCAAATCAATACACAGTACAACACCATGTGGAATATGGAAAATAAAGCAGGTTTTATTAAAAAAATATGCATCAGAGAGTTGGACAGTGAATAGGGATGATAGAAAGAGAATTGATGCCTTTGAGCTGTGGTGCTGGAGAAGAGTGTTGGATATACCATGGACTCTTACGAGAACAAACAGGTTTGTCCTGGAGAAGGTGAAGCCAGAATGCTCCTTGGAGTCAAGGATTCTGAAGCTTCGTCTGACATACTTTGGGCATGTTGCAAAGAGGGACTGGTCCTTGGAGAGGGACATCATGTTTGGCAGAGTGGAGGAGCCCACAGGAGAGGAAGACCTTCAATGAGATGAATCGATTCTGTGACTGGAGCAGTGGGAATGACTGCGTTTGAGATGGCTAGGTTGGCACAGGATAGAACAGCGCTTATAGCTCTTTTACATAGGGTCACTATGAGTTGCAAGTGACTCGATGGCACATAACAACAACAACAACATGCTTTGTTATTCATTATTGCACATTTCCCTTCCCCTTCCCTCATCCCCTCCCCCAGCTCACTCTGCAATGCATCCCTTGTTCCAGATACATAGATATATATATATCCTAATCATATATTCCTTTCAGACAGTTTTTCCCATCACTTGTTCTAATGCAGTATTTATTATCTATCCACCCTTTCCCCATTCTCTCTCCAACCCCCTTTGTCAGTTCTATTTTACAACAGCAGTGTTATGCAGTATTTGTCCTTTTGTGGCTGAGATAATTTTATGAAGCATAATGCATTCAGGCTTTCTCCATGTTGTGTAATGTTTCATGAGTTCACAGTTTTTCAGTACACAATTGTGTGAATGTACCAATGTTTTTTAGTCACTCGTTTGCTGATGGACACTTGGTTTGCTTCCATCTCTTTGCTATTGTGAATAATACAGCAATAAACATGAGTGTGCATATATATGTTTGAGTTAGGTCTCTGGTTTCTTTACGGTATATTCTCAATACTGGAATTGCTGGATCAAATGGTATTTCTATTCCCAACTTTTTGAGAAAACACCAGACTGCCTTCCATAGTGGTTGTAACCATTTTACATTCCCACCAGCAGTGAATAAGAGTTCCAGTCTCTCCACAACCTCTCTAGCATGTGTTGTTGGCTGCTATCTGGAACTCTGACATTGCTGCTGGGTAAAGCAGGATTTTGGAGGAGGAAGGTCATCTGAAGACTGGGCACTTGGGATGGCAGTAAAAAAGACTAATACAAGTTAAAAAAAAAAAGAAGACAAATCACTAATTTGTCCTATGACCAAAGTACTTGAGAATGCTCTACGGTGCTCTAAGGCTGTTCTTCTTCCAGTACAGATCTGTTCTTCTGCAGTCCACTGTATACTCAACACTCTTTGTGAATACTATAATTCAAAGACATCAATTCTTTCTGATGTTTCCTTATTTATTGCCCAGCTTCCGCATACTTATAATGCAACTGAAAATACATGGCTTGGGTTTAGTGCCCCTTACCCTGCAAGGTGGCAGCTTTGCTTTTTAACCCTTTAAAAAGACCTTGTGCAGAACATTCATCCAATGTATTAAGATGTTTGGTTTCGTGACTGCTGTCTCTCTGGGTGTTGATTGTGGATCCAAGTAAAATTAATCCTTGACAACTTCATCTTTTTTCTGTTTATCATAATGTTGCCTACTGGTCCATTTGTGAGGATTTCTGTTTTCTTTATATTGAGGTATAATCCATCTTTAGTTGTTGTTGTTGTTATGTGCCATCGAGTCATTTGCGACTCATAGCGACCCTAAGTACAAGAGCCCTAAACCGTGCTCTATCCTGTGCCAATCTCATTGCCTCTGACAAACCCATCCCAAGTACCCCAGTCACTGAATCAATCCACCTCATAGAGGGTCTTCCCCTCCTGCGCTGTCCCTCCACTCTACCCAGCATGATGTCCCTCTCTAAAGACCTGTCTCTCCTTACAACATGTCCAAAGTACGTCAGACGAAGCCCCAGAATCCTTGCCTCCAAGGAGCAGCCTGGTTTAATCCTCTCTATGATGAATCTGTTTGTTTTCTTGGCAGTCCATGGTACATTCAATACTCTTCTCCAGCACCACAGCTCAAAGGCGTCAATTCTCCTTCTATCCTCCCTAGTCATTGTCCAACTCTCTGATGCATAACAAGTGATTGTAAAAACCATGGTGCTTCACTATACAGTTGTACACTTGTCATTTGTGTATTCTCTTTACATGTTTGCATGGTGTATGTGTATAAAAATTTTTGAAAAAACACTAGACAAATTGTTGTTAGACACTGTCAAGTAGGACTCATAACAACTCTATGAACAATCGACCTGAACCCTGCCCTATCCTATACCTCCTCATCCTCTCTGAATCCATTCTAAAGTTATCATGTCAATCTATCTCATTGAGGGTCTTCCCCTTCTTCGTTAACCCTCCACCTTTTCAAGCATGCTGCCCCTTTCCAATGCATAGCCTCATCTAGCTACATGTCCAAAATATGAAAGGTTAAACTTTGCCATCCTTGCCTCCAAGAAGCACTCTCTGGCTGCACCTTCTTCCTGTTTGTTCTTTTGGCAGTCCCTGGGATATTCAGAACTCTTCTCCAGCATCACAACTCAAAGGCATAATTCTTCTGCCATCCTTATTTATTGTCCAGCTTTCTGATGCATAGCAAGTAACTGAGAAGAGAATGGCCTGAAATGGTGGTAGTCTTCATACTGACATCATTGCTATTCCACATTTTGGAGAGATCCTGAAAGTAGACTTACCCAATGCAATATGTCTCTTGATTCCTTGACTGCTGGTACTAAGGGTGTTGATTGTTGATCCAAGGAAGAGGAAATCATTGACAGCTTCAATTCTTTTTCCATCTCTCATAATGTTGATCTCCGGCCTTTGTTTTCCTGATGTTAAGATGTAATTCATACTGAAAGTTCTAATCCTTGATCTTCTGCAGCAAACATTTCATACCCTTTTCACTTTTCAACAAGCAAAATTGTGTCATCTGTGTAACACAGGTTGTTGATGAGTCTTCCTCTGACCCTGATGCTATATTCTTCTTCATAGAGTCCAGTTTTGTGATTTATTTGCTCAACATATAAATATAAATAGGCATGAAGAAGGGAAACAACTTTGACATATGCCCTTCTTCATTATAAACCATTCGGTGGTTCCTTTGTTCAACAGCTTCTTGGTCTAGGTTTCAGACAAGCACAATTAAGTATTCTGGAATTTCCTTTCTTCTCAATGGTCGTCATAATTTGTTATGATCCAACCAGCCAAATGCCTTTATATTGTCAATAAAACACAAATTGACATTCTTCTGGTGTTCTTTGCTTTCAGCCAGGATCCATCTGACATTAGCCATGGCCTCTTCTAAAGCCAGCTTGAACTTCTGATAGTTTCCTGTCAATGTACAGTTTTAGCCATTTCAGAATGACCTTCAACAATATTTTGATTCCATGAGATATTAATGATATTGTTTGATAATTTCCGCATTCTGTTATTTAACATACTCTATGTTGATATATATAGGCGATACAAAGACAAATTAGAACATTCCATCTTCAAGGAGCTCATAGTCTATTGAGGACATAAGAATAATTTAAAACAAAATTAAGAAAAGGACAGGTAAATTTATGTTGAGTTGGGAAGGGGGGGAAGAAATAATAAAGATGAAAAAAATCTTACAGAGGAGGACTGAGAGGAAGAAAACATAATCTAAAACTTGTGTTTGCCTTAAAGAGGTAACTCAGGAGAATTGAGAGTTGATTAGGGAAGGAAAGAAAGGCCCTCCAGCCAAGGAAACATCATCTGCAGAGGAGGACAGCTTGGCTGTTGTGCTCACCTAGCTGCTCACTCAGAAAGAACATTGAAGTAGACACTGGGAAGCGAGAAGTTGGAAAGAAGGAGGAAAATCATTGATTCAGAAATCCGAATATTGGAAATTTTTAAGAAACAATGCTGTGAGTCCCAATTCTAGGACCTCTTCCATCTGTATCTTTGGTGGACTTATCCAGTCTTAAAACCCAAACCCACTTGGCATAGTATTTCATGAGTTCCTTGTTTTTCAATGCTGCATAGTATTCTGTTGTGTAAATATACCAGAGCTTCTCTAGCCATTCATTTGTTGACATTATGCTGAGTGAAATATCTCAGACATAAAAGGACAAATATTGCATAGGGCCACTGTTGCAAAACAGAACTGACATCGAGGTTGAGGGAAGACAGAAGGAGGGGAAGAATGATGTATACTGCATTGAAACAGATGAAGGAAAGAACTGTTTTACGATTGGGTATTATTGTCATGAGAGGAGTCCAGAATGAAGGCTGCACAGTGGACTAAGTGGACTTGGGGGGAGGGATTGCATAACAATGAAAGAGTTTTACTTTTCAAGGAGAAGAGTGAACTGGGGGGAAGGGGTGAGCAGGGAGAAAAGTACAACAATGAATGACTGAAAACCCTAAGCCTCTATAAACTTTTATTAAAATTAATTTTTAAAAAACCCCACAACCCAAACCCAATACTACTTAAGTCAGTTTCCACTTACAATGACCCTCCACTGAGTCTCCAAGGTTGTAAATCTTTACTGGGGCAGACTGCCCTGTCCTCTCCAGTGGAGAAGTAGTGGCTTCAAAGTGCTAACCTTCTAGTTAGCAGCCCAACATACAATACAGTACAACCCCCAAGACATCCAGTTTGGGAACCTTAAGTACTGTCTCTATGTTAATGGTTCTCAATTTCATATCTTCAGGGAGAACCGTTCCCCTGAATCCTAGCTACCTCACTTACCATTCCCACTTGTTATCTACTAAGTAATGCTAAGCACAGCTTCCCATAACTCAGTTCTTGATTCCTTCCTTCCTAAGCCTGTTGATCTCAACATTGAATATACCTGGAATATACCTGCCAGACATGCACCTCTTTGATCCTACCTTGTTTCCTAGCCACACTAACCTCTTGCTGTTTCTTAACACACTAAGTAAGTACCTCCCTTCTCTTTCTCCTGGATTTCCAAGTGGCTCACTCAGCAAAACCCTCCTAAAACTTCATCCCAAATCACCTCTTTCTTCATTCCCTTTCTTGCTGTATTTTTTTCTCAGGTACTTATCATGTTTCATATTTTACATCTTAAGCATTTTGATAACTGTCCTTCCCACTAGAACATAAATCTCTGGACCCAGGAAGTATTGGGCTGATTCATTCACAATTCCATATTCAGGGTCTAGTCCATAGAATATATCTAAATATTAGTCTTAACAAAAGAATGGCTGAGAGAAGGTGAAGATGGAAGGGTGGTTGCAAAGTCAGGAGATTATGCCTTTATTTTATTTTATCTGTAATAATAATTCAGATCAAGAAGGGATAAACTTGAAAGTTTACAGGAGTAGAAACACAGGTTTTAGAAACTGATAAGGAGGACCACCAAGCTCAGAAACCTCAAGTTCACTGTCATCAAGCTGGAACTGACTCATAGCCGACTTTCAGGGGGTTTTTGGAGGCTGTAAGTTACCTGAGAGGAGACTGTCCTGCTTCCCCAGCAGAATCACTGCTGGATTTGAACCACCAGTGCACCTCCCCACAGAGGACGCCACCAGAAGTCCTGGGAGGGCCCTGGTATCCGGTTCTGGGACTGCTAACGTAAACAAGACAGTGCCACTACAAGTCACTGTCTATCTGTCAGTGACTGCTGTACAACCTGAGCCAGTTTCAATGGATCTTCTTGATTAAGAACCAGAAAGAAAGGGCTGGCAGAAAGCAGGAAATGGGAAGAAATATGCACTTGTAAAAATTACCTACTAAAAACACTATGAACCACAATTGCTGCTGTTATTATTAGGTGTCATCAAGCCAAAACTGATTCACATTTCAGTGGCTGGAAATTGCAGGAGAGAAGACTGCCTATCTTTCTCATATGTAGCAGCTGGTAGATTTGAACCACTTGCTTTTGTGTTGGCAGCATAACTCCTTACATTAAGCCATTAGAGCTCCCTATGAACCACTATAGCCAGACTTAAAATTGATCACAGTGATGGCGCAGGACTGGACAGCCCGTGGCTCTGCTGTGCCTGGGGGTAACAGGCAGCTAAGGACAACTTGGATAACAGCTTGGCAGCCTTTATGAAGACAGAAAAGGGTGAATGCAAATGAGAAACAGGAGGGAGGGTGGACATGAGGAGCTCAGTTGTTGAGCGTGTTAACTCAGGTACATATGCTGCGATGCATCTTTCTCCGTTTCATTCAAAGCCTACTGAATTATTCACGAACATTTTTCAAAGTTTAAATTGTTTTGGAATTTAATAAATCCAGAGTCTCCCTAGAGTCTCGGCTTCACTCGCTATCTGCTGCAGATCACACTGCAACCTCGAGAAGAACAGGAGAAAATTACAAACACCAGCAATACGTGGGAAATGACGATGTACAGAGGACCAAACACATCCCCAGTGCTTGAAACTATGTTGAAGAGAAGGTAAAAAAAAAAAAAAATTCAAATCCATGTCTCTGTTCTCCCAGACTCACATTTAATATGTCCTAAATCCCGCACAGATTTGACCTTTGCTTTAAATACATTTTCTTGCCGAGGAGGGAAGAAAACATTGATTCATCCGAGACTCCTGAACGACCTACTGTTCACATTACTTGAAATAAAGTCTGCTTTAAATCAGAATTCTTGAGACAGAGAAATAAATATACCGAGAGGTTTCTAATTCTGTGCTTTCACCAGCTGATTATTTTCATTCACAACAGTGGACGAACTCGATATGGCCTTTCCAGAAGAAAGCCCCCGACCACAGGGTATAACATGCGGCCCAATCAATCAGATCCACCACGGCCAGCCTCAGACAGGAGCTTGTCTCACGATCAGCACTTCCAATAGGACAAATAACTGTGTGGAATGGAGATGACTGCTCAGACGTTTGCTAGTCCAGCAACACTGGGGGGAGGCAGAAAACCTGGGAGCAGAAATGTTTCCAGTAAGTCTGAAATAGGCTCAACTCGAACCAATCAATACCAGGATTGTTCCCTCAGCAAACTTGAACCATGCAAGTCTCCCACTCACCAAACTCAGCCCAGCTCAACGTTACAGATGCCAGAGCTCACTAACAAGCCAGTTCATATGTGATCCTGGCCCAGCGCCTTCTGATTCTGTTTGCCAGATTTTTTTCCCCCTCTCAAGCCTTTTTGAGACTTCATTTCACTATTTTAAACCACCATCAGAAGACAACTGGAAACAGAAATGAAAGCTTAAGTCAAATGTCAGTGGGCTTTATTACCTATTATTAAGAGATCTCCTGGCAAAGTGGTTACAACATTTAACTGTGAGCAAAAAGGTTAGTGGTTTGAACCCACCAGCTGCTGCATGGGAGGAAGATATGGCAGTTTGTTTCCTTAAAGATTTATGGCCTTAGAAATCCTGTGGGGAAGTTCTACTCTGTCCCACGGAGTCACTGTCAGTCTGAACCCACTCAATACAGTGAATGAGTTTGCTATCTATAGATTTCACTCTAGGGAAGAAATGGGAATATGTCCTTTGGGTTGTTGTTGCTGCTGTTACGTGTCATCGAGTCCCCCATGACTCACAGTGACTCTATGCACAATAGCTCTGAACGCTGCTCTATCCTGGGCCAGTCTCACTGTTTCTGACACACCAACCCCCATTACTGCAGTTACTGTGTCAATCTATCTCATCCAGGATTTTCCTCTCCTGCACTGTCCCTCCACCTTTCCAAGCATGATGTCCTCCAGGGACTGGTCCCTCCTAACAACATGGCCACAGCATGTCAGAACCTCAAAATCCTTGCATCTGAAGGACAGCTTGGCTTCACCCTCTCCAGGAGAGACCTGTTAGTTCTCTTGGCAGTCCATAGCATGTTCAATACTCTTCTACAGCACCACAACTCAAATGTATCAATTCTTTTTCTGTCCTCTTTGGTTACTGTCCAGCTTTCTGATGCATAAAATGTAATCGCAAAGAACATGCCTGGATCAGGCACACCTTAATCTCTAGACTGACATCATTGTTCTTTAGCATTCTGGTACCAGGTAAATAAATTACCTCAGAGCACCAGACAGGTGATCCAGGTGGGATGACACATGAAGGTACCATGAAGCTCTATGGCAGTTTAGAAAGTATCTGCCTCACCCAACAAAATTCAACACCTACCTTTAAAAAGCACATGTATATCTAAAGAAGCCCCACTGTTGGCTAAAGTTGACTGTTGGGTCACTGACTGTTAATGTGGATAAAAATCATATGTGATCAGAATAATAATTAAAGTTTTTTAACGGAACTAAAGAAATCAGTTATAGTCCCTGTTGTCCTCTTTTTAAACCTCTGAACACTCTACAATGAAGTTGTTGTTTGGAATCACCCAAAATGAGGGGCATCGGAGACCTTCAGTTGAGAAGAGAACCCATGTTCACATTCATTCAGAGCACCAATCAAAGACTCTTCCACAGCTGTCAGTTTATCCCGCAGCAATGGCTCGCACGTTGCCACACTACTTGTGCATCAAATGCCAGTGTCATCAGTGATAGGCACGTTTCAGGTGATCTTCCAGAATCAAACAAGAAAGAAACACTTGTCAATCTACTTCTGAAAACTGGCCCATGACCATCCTATGGTTCACAACAGATCCTCTGGTTATGACACCAGAAGATAAGCTGTACAAGCAGGGGTGTAGTGAGGCAGGAGGACAGGGCAGGATGGCAAAGGGGGCCACTTGTCCCTGGGCACAATTCTAAGGAGGAGGATATGGAGAAATCATACCCAATCATCCCAGAGGCAAGTGTAAGTGGGCACAGATTTAGAAATTCTTCCTAGATATTAATTACTCTTGCTATACTTCTGTCTCCAAGCTAGAAAATATTCACAGTTCACAGTGATTGAAACAATGAGGCAGATCAAACCAATGATGTGAAAATGATGCAGACCTGGGCAGGGTTCTGTCCTGGCATATACAGAGTCACCATGAGTCAGAGCTGACTCCATGGTAAAAAACAACAAGTGGCAAGAATAAAACAAATGCTTATAGAGTCAGACAATAAGTACATACATAGATGTCCTAAAACATACAAAGCAATCAGCTGAGCAAAAACATATTTTTCTTTGACCAAATCAAGCGCTGTAAGAATTTTATGTTATAGTCAAAAGGATCAAAGATGCATCCAGATCCAGCCCAAGATGTCAGTGATAATGGGGGGGACCAACAATCAGTTGCATGTTGAGGGCAAGGCCCTAACACAGACCCTCAGCCTCCCTCATTCTAGGCTTCTTCCTAGTCTGCTTCATTCTGTACACCACTACTCCAATAAATTTTGACATAAGCAAATAATTTTCCTGTTTTTTTAAATGTTGATGTTTAACGGTTGTTGTTTGCCACTGAGTCAGAACCAGCTGACCTCCAGTGAGTTTTCAGAGACAATAAATGACATGGGAGATTGTCCATGCTTCTTCCATGGAGCAGGTGGATTCAAACCAATTGCCTTCGGTACTGCAGCACAGCTTCTTACTACTATGCCGTCAACTAATGCCCTTGCATCAAAATGCAATGTTCAAAGATCAAGGTAATGAATATTTTTGCAGGCTTAACATTATTAGTCTTAGAGACACAAGATTAGTAGTTAAAACCCACCAGTGACTACTCTAAGGGAGAAAAGACCTAGCAGTCCATTCATGTAAAAATGACATCCTTGGGAATCTTCTGGGGCAGTTCTACTCTGCTGTCAAGGGAGACTCTGACAGAGGACAGCGGCCTCTATGACTGACTGGAAGAGATCCATGTTTGTTTCCATTCCCAGGAAAGGTGATCCAACAGAATGAGGAAATTCTTGAAAAATATCATTAATATCAAATGTAAGCTAAATACTGCTAAAGGTCATTAAAAACCAGCTAGAACAGTATATAGGGAATTGGCAGATGTTCAAGCCAGATTTAGAAGAATCTGTGGCACTGGGATATCATTGCTGATGTTAGATGAATCCTGGCTAAAAGCAAAGAATACCAGAAGAATGTCTATTTGTGCTTTATTCACTGTACAGATACGTATATATGTATACGTGTGTGTGTGTGTGTGTGTGTGTGTGTGTGTGTGTGTATCTGTGTGTATAAGCAAAAGGCTTGAAGCCTTTCTATAACTATCACTGTTTCTCCAGGTTCATAGAGCTTCCACAGGCATGTGGTTTAGGAAGCAGATACCACTCCTGCTTCCAAACCTTAATCAATCTGGGAGCTCCACCAAACACTTCCCATGATAGGTGGCCATTATGGTGTTTGAAAACCTATGGCACAGTTGTTCCATTATGGCATTTGAGACTCCAGTGGCAAATGGTTGGTTCAGTGTCATAGCAAACCCGGATTACCTCAGTACAGCAAATAGACCAGTGTGCTGTATTACTTAGAAAAGCTACATATTTATTTCTTATAAACATATTTATTTCTTATAAGAGCTTGGAAGGAGCAGTGGCATCCACTTCCATAATAGCTTGCCTCCGGAAACCCTACAAACCTGGAGAGAGGATGAAAGACACCCAAGCGTCAAGGACTCTCCTTCATAGGGTTGTTATAAGTCGCCTGTGACTCAACAGCACTTAACAACACCAACAAGAGCCAAAAAATAATAACAAGGGAATAAAATATAATCCCTTGGGCCCAATTTTAAGCATAAAGGCCCTCCAGGATGTTCTGTTAACTCCAAGTAAGAGGCTTAAATAAAAACAACCACACAGATCCTCAACCAAAACAAGAGCGCCATCGTACAGAGTTCACCATTTCACCTAACTCATTAAGAGTTATCGAGTGGTGACCCTATAAACAAAAGTCCTGAACCCTGTTCTATAAAAATTGTCCTCTATGTTTATAGGGTTTCCACAGGCATGTTTAGGAAGTGGATGCCACTCCTGCTTCCAAGCCTGTCTTAATTTGTGAACTCTACCAGACATTGTCAACCATGTGTAACCATTGCAGCAATTGATACACCACTGGCACAACATTTAGTATCACAGGAATCCCAAGTTACCTAAGTACAGCGAAATGACAGAAAAGTGCTGTACCACACAGGAAGTGTTCATTTGAAATACAATTAAATCACGGCCCAAGGGCCCAAATGACTTGTGTTTTTTAAAAAAAACCAAAAAAAACCCACAAAACCTCTCAGCTTCTACCTTGGCCTCTCATTGGCTCTAATGAGAGGTTCCCAGCCCACTCTCACCACCAACCAAGAGGCCAGCATTAACTAAAATATCTACGCTCTTTTAAAAGCCAAATCACCTATGAGAGACTAACTGGTCAACAATGACTATAAAACAAAGATGAGAATGTAAGGATACAGGGAAACTAGACTACTAGAGCCACCACAATGGAAACGAGAATGTCACAACATGAGCAGTGGAAGCAGTATCACCGGACTACTCGTGTAGAACTTGGAGAATGGGAACCTGAAGTGCTGTGTAAGTCCTCAATGAAGACACAAAATATTATTCAAAGACAGAAATGCAGGAAAGATGGAAGGAAAGAAGAGAAAACACAGGACCAACTCGAAGGTAGGTGGTCTTCACGGAAAACTTTCTAGCTCCGACTGCCAAGAAAGTTAGCACCTTGCAACATGCTTATCAGCTTCGTGTTATTACAAACCAGTCTGCAGGCCTACAGAACGAGGGCTTCGTGCACATACACTCTAGAGCTGAAGAGCCAGCTCAACACTCTCAGGGGATAACTCAGTCAGCTGCAGAATTCGCCCTCAGAAACGGGCAGAGGAGTGAACTTAGCAGAGCAGTGCACTTTGTCCAAAGAAGGCCAGCAAGAGAGAGGTGGGAACGTCATTTGGGTATGACCTTGACAAGCCTGTGAGAGAGATAAACAGAACTGTGGCCAGTTGAAGCCTCAGTTCTCTGTTAAATCAAGGATGAAAGAAAACAACTCACAGAGCAGACACTAGACTGCCATAGTCAAAAAGGTGACTGTGGCCCCAGAGTAAGGCTAGGGAGAGGATTTTAGTCCGGAGTCTCATCTGGCAGAACTGCAAGCTGTGTCAAGAGGTGGGGTCTGGGGAGGATCTGATTAACAGCAGGAGAGCACAAGTAACAGTGGAAGGCTGAAAAGAGAGAAGGCAGCTGACATAAAAAATGGAGTATATATAGTTAACTGACACCAGCATCTTCACCAAAGGCACACACAGTGATCCTGACTTCAATAGAGTCCAAATTACAAAGGATGGCGATTGCCATATTTTCCCCCTTTTAATGTAGCTCTCCTTTCAGCTTCTGTTACACATAGCTGTGAAAGTAAGAAACTGATATGCTATAATTTTGCTTCTATTTGACACATTTTTTCTTTTTTCCATCAGTTAAAGGAGGTCTAGAGTGTTCTTTTTGGCCTGGATTATGGTCCAACGTTCAGCTGAGTGAACCAGACCACAGGCAAAGCTGTTGGCCTGCCTCTGTCATTATCTATTTGTTTTTAAAATTTTTATTTTATTATTTGTGTGTGTGTGTACCGTCAAATCAGATCTGACTGGTACAGGAGGAGATTGTCCCTGCTTCCTCGGCAGAGCATCTGGTGGATTTGAACTGTGTGCCTCTGGGATTGCAGTGCAGCTTCTTGTCACTAGGCCACCAGAGCTCCCCTATTATCTATTTTTAAAGGTACAAAGCAGCAGTCAAGAAATCAAACAATGCATTGTATTGGGTGAATCTTCTACAAAAGGTCTCTTGAAAGAATTTAAAAGCAAAGATGTCACACTGAGGCTAAAGAAACACCTGACCCAAGCCATATCAACTCAAACCGACCCTGTAGGATAGTCTAAGCACTGACCCACAGACTGCTAAGACTTCAGAGTTAAATCATTACAGAAACACACTGCCACATCTTTCTCAACTAGAGGGACTGGTCAATGTGAGGTGCTCTAAAGCATTTGCTCTGCAATGTGAATTTGGGCAGGAGCCTGAGACACACTGAGTAAATTCAATCAGAAGATCTCAGTTCTAGTAGAGGCACTGGGCCTCCCTGAGAATTTGATTGCTGCATGTCAAGTTCAGCCTAAACCCAAAGGCTGAGAACAAGTAGGCCTGGACAGCTGGGATCAATAAAACCATGAATGTAGGAGGAACCTTCCTGAAAACAGGTGAACATGAGGTGCAGAGAGCATTACAATACTATGACAAGCCAGCTTTGAGAACAACACACACTAACATGGAGGCTCTAAGCTTTCTTGTCTGCATTATTCTCCAAATCTTCAGCTTCTGAATGGATGACCCACACCACTTCGCCTTCAAGACCTTCCTGTTCATTCTCATGTCCCCCATGGCAGGAAATCTCTTTCTCACTCAATTTCTGCCATCCACTCAACATAGTCTGGCATTCTTTGAAAGTGAACTTTGTTCCTTAAACCACTAGACCATCACCAGCTGGCCAGGTCTTTAGGGTTGTACCCACTTCTCCACTAACCCTGGTCTTTATGGATGACTATTACTGATGCTGTCTTAATCCCACATGACCTATGATAATTTCTATTTTTCTTTCACACACTCAAAATTCTCTGCTCTCTACTCACATTCTCCATTTAGGGAGAGTTAGTGGAGAAAAATACTAACAGTGCCTATTGAAGTCATTTTAATATCACTTACCCTTGGACACTCTAGTGTGTCAGGAAATGTGGGGATGGCATAGGACAGGACAGGATTCAGATAGGTCGTCCTTGACCCACCGGCACCTAACAGAAAACAGCTAACAAGCCTCGGGAAAGACCCAGGGTGGTAACCTTGCTACAACCCTCTCCACATCCTTTCTCCTTCTTAGTGACCTCTGTAGTTGGGAACAGTCAGCCATTCGTTGTGAATATTTACAAATGATTACTGCGTGTTGCAAAGTGGCTGGCTCTTATTCCCAGCTCACTGATATATAAGACTTACCCAATCCCTACCATTCCAAAATGTAGAGTGTGTGAGAAAGATGAACATGTGAATACACAGTGGTATGTCGGTGTCATGATAAAAGTAGTTTAGGAAACTAGTTTGGGCTCCCAAGTCCAGTTCCAATCTTTCCTTTGAACTTACAGAAGGAATTTTCTCTGGTCATTTATTATCAGGATGGTTCACTAGTGCCTGGAACTTAGTAGTTCTGAAGTATGGAAACAGGAAACACAAAGAGGGAGAAGGAAGAGTGCTGTTATATTGTAAAGACTGCAGCCAATGTCCAAAGCAAAATGTGTACAACCTGTTCAATGGAAAGCCAATTTGTTCTGTAAACTTTAAATCAAATTAAAAAAAAAAAAACAACTTTAAATCAAATCACGGTAAAAAAGGGATTGTCTTAACTTCAGTTTTTCCACCCACTCCTTCACAGATAATTTTGTCATAATTTTCCTGATCATTCAAACTTGGACTTCTTTTATCATCCTGGTAACTTCTTCTTCATCCCATGACCTGGTCCCCATTCCTTAACGGGCTTCAAATATAATTTTTAAAATTCTAACCAGAAATTTGAACTAATTCTAACTAGAAATTTAAATTGTCAGGGACCTCTCTAGACCATTGAAGAACAGTCTGGAGACAAAGATATGCCTGATACAGGCCACAGTTTTTGGAATTACTTGCTATGCATCAGAGAGCTGGACAATAACTGAGGATGATAGAAGAATGATCAATGTCTTTGAGTTATGGTGCTGGGGAAGAGTGTTGAACATACTGTGGACTGCCGGGAGATCAAAGAGGTCTATGCTGGAGAGGGTGAAACCAGTTTGTTCCCTAGAAGCAAGGATTTTGAGGTTCTGTCTCACATACTTGGGGCACATGGCCAGGAAGGACCAGTCCTTGGAAAAGGACATCATGCTTGGAAGGGTAGAGGGACACCGCAGGAAAGAAAGGCCTTGGATGAGATGGACTGATTCAGTGTCTGAAGCAAAGGGATAGTTCTGTTGGAGATTATGAGATTGGCTCAGGTTTGGGCAGCTTTCAGAGCTAATGTACATATCATTGCTATGAGTCACAATCAACTTGTTGGCACATAACAACAACCAGAAAACTTTCCATCTATTGTCTCTAAGTTTTCCAAATACTACATACAGCCTTGCTTCGGAAAGCTCTGGTAGTCTAGTAGGTAAGAAGCCATGCTGCCAACTCAAAGGCTTGGATTCACCAGCTGCTCTGCAGGAAAAAGATAGGCAGTCTCCTCCTGGGCGAGTTACAGCCTCTGAAACCCTGCTGGAGGGTCAGCTATGAGTTGGTTCCAGTTTAATGGCACAGAATATAACAATAACAACTCACTTGCTTCATGGTCCCATTGACACAAGTGATTGCTGGACACAAATAATCATAGGGCAGCTTAGACTGGGTTCCCTAATGAAGAAAGACCAGCGAGTATTAAAGATTCATAGAAAGATCTTTCGGAAGGAAATGGTTGCAGTGCATCCACAAGCTGGAAAGTCTCAATGCTACCAGCCAGATGTCAAGATAAAGACTTCTCCCTACTTACATAGCTTCAGGGACTGACAAACCTGAGCCCAGGAGGCCAGACGGCAGCCTGCTGGCTTCAGTTGTTGATGAATCCCAAATCTGCAGGTATATTTTCGGCTACTGGCTTAAGTCCAAAGAACTAGCAGTTAGATGGCTGGATGCAGCATGCTGCAAAAAGGAGGAGAGCCTTGCCAGAGCGCTCACAGACATTCAATGTAGGCAACATTCGTGAAGAAAATAACTTTTTTGTTTGTTTTGTTTTCTCTTTTCTTGCTGTGTGTGGTCGAATTGGATCCTCCTTCTCCGGTCGAGCACCTGGTGAATTCAAACCATGAGCCTTCGAGACTGTAGTACAGTTTCCTGCCACTAGTCCACTAGAGCTCCCTGAAGAAAATCGCTTTCAACTAATTTCAACTCATAGCAGATCTCATCACGAAGGTGATTACATTGTATTAGATGTCACCAAGAGAACAACTATTATAATGACTATCATAACTGTCAAATCAGTGAATCATAAGAAGCTGAGGTGATACATAAAGTTAACATAGCACACTGTTGCCTTTATTTAAACCTCTGGCCACTGCAATGCACCTTACAAAATGCATTCATTTCTGTAGCACATCATCAATTATAAACTGGTTTACCTAAACCCAGTTCATCCCACAACAGTCTGCAGTGATAGGGAGACAAGAACTATTCTCTCCCCCTGCCCTCCATGGAAAGAAGGACCCTAGGAAGAGGGAACCCAGCTGAGATGATGCATGAGTTGCTCCCCTGAGGGGGCTGTTGCTGTTGGAGGATGAGAACTGCAGCAACCCTGGTCTCTGGGCACTGAGGTGTGAGTGACTCCCTCAGTTGTTTGGGATAGTCTAGCACCAATCGCTGGCAGCTCTCCTCAAACCAGAGCATTTTGGGCCTAAGTGACCCTCAGAGTTTCCTAATTTGTAAATACTTCCCTTTGTAATACTTCCCTTGCAGGGTGATGGTCAGAATTAGAAATAACATAAACAGCCTAATATAGGGTTGATACATTAAAGGTGCTTCCCCCGCTGCCACCATCAATACCATTGAACAAAGGGACATGAACGAAATAGCTTCCTCCTGGGTGGTGGTGTTGTGTCCCATCAGCTGGAACTGACCCACAGCTGACCCTCTGGTGGTTTTCAGAGGCAGCTAACTGTATGGGAGGGGGTTGCCCACCCTTGCCCCACAGAGCAGCTGGTGGCCTTGAACTGCATGCTTTTGGGATTACAGCACAGCTTCTTGCCACTAGGCCCCAGAGCTGTGGACATTTTAAAATTTATTCTAATTTGTCACAAGTCTAATAAGTAGACTCTTGAAGAACCAAGATGGTGGCAGCGAAGGAAGATAGCATGAGGAGCCCAGAGGTGTGCTGAGCCCCAGTGAAACAGGCCGCCATGGCCCTCCACAGCCCACAGCTTATGGATGCCTGAACAGTTAAACAGCTGACTAATGGTCTTCAATATGGATTGAGGCTCAACATCAAGAGGACAAAAATACTCGAAAAACCATAGGTGAGTCCCACCACCCCCAGCCACCCACCACTGAGCCCACGCCACCACAGCCCCACAGAAGTGAGTACAACAGAACCTCTGCACAGCTGCAGGATAAACTAATTTTATAAGAGATTCTCAGAACCAAGATGATGACGGCAGGGGAAGCAGTGTGAAAATCCCGGAGCTGCACTGGGCCCTATTGAAATGGGCCGCCATGCCCCTCCACAGCCCACGTTTTATCTATAATGGAACAGTTAAACAGTTGACAAATGGTCTTCAATATGGATTGAGGTCCCCTTACTTGGACTGGGTAGCAGGCCTAGGCCCCACTAGGCCCCACACGGCAGCAGTGGTTGTCAGTGGCTGTGAGCCTCTGGCGTGGGAGGGCACAGAAGGGACAGCAGTGGTGCCGTGGAGCCTTGGGAGGTGATGGTTGGTTTGAGTGCTTGTTCTGCTGTCTTTATTGCTTTTGCAACCTTGACTGGGTGGGTTCACTACTCTGGAAGTTCCCTCTCCATTTGTGGAAGGGGAAAGAGTAATAATGCCTACGGTGATTTACAATTAGAACACTTGGTGGAGAGGAAGGGAGCAATGATGACGGTGCTCGAGCCAAAGTGCTGTCTTGACCTTGGTGTCCAGTAAGGTGCAAGGTCCAGACCTCAGAAAAAGCTCTGGTGAGAGAGTGTGCTGCCTGGCCCCTGAGGACTGCCACCCAGCCCCTGAGGATTGCCACCCAGACCCCGGTGAGTACCATCAGGCCACTGGGGAGAGTCGTCTGGTGTTTATGAGGAATTTTATCTAGGCCACTTTCCTCCATCTCCTTCTCCAGTGCATCTGTGAGTAACCCCTCTAAAGCCTTTCTCTTTGTAACTCACAAATTTTTTCTCTCTAGGTTTGCTCCCTTTCCTATAGGTAACCTGAACACTTGAGTTTTATTCCAGACCTGAACCCTGAGGCCAGTTTCAGAGACAAAAGAGAAATGTATTTGCCAGCTAGGAACTAAGGTGGATGGAGCCTCAAAGCTCAGCCAGCCACCCCCACAGAAATCACCCAGGCAAACACTTTGCAGTCCAGAGGGCAGAAAATGTCAGGAAAATATCTCCTAACTGAACAAGAAGACATGCAGCTTCAACTCAAGACCATCAGTAAAGTGTTCAAGTGGGCTCCCCTTCCCCTTCATCTCAATGCCCCTGTTCAGCATGAAGCAGCCGGAGAGATTGCACCCCAATCCCAAATAAGAATCCCACAAATGAAAAAGACAACTTCTTTGTGAAAGAAAAAGAAAGAGAGAAAGAGAGAGAGAAAGAAGAGAGAGAAAGAAAGAGAGAAAGAAAGAAAATCACCATTGTACTATGCTCACCATTACCCCGGTCTTTTCTGGTCCCTGCTGGATCCTTCTCATCTCTTTCACCCACTCCCTCCACCCACCAAATTGTGCAAACCTGTGATTTTATCACTAACCCACCTCACTATTCTGCTCCCAACCCTTAAGCCCTTGATCTCCATACATGTTTTTTTTACAATTAAAAAAAAGCAAAGAAAAGAAAAAGAAAACCCCACCAAGTCTAATAAGAAGAATTGTCTTCCTTTTTTTTTAGAAGTAGTAAGCATATAATTGTGAAGTGCTTAGGACATTAACTCTATAATTTTGAATTACTGAAACATTTTTCTTACTATTATGCAGGCATAGAATACCTTCCAAATCACGTTTAAATATCTCATAAGCTTGATCATTTTTCCTAAATGTCTTTTTATATGTATGTGTGTATCTAATTACCAACTGAATTGCTATTTTATTTTTTTGTAATTTTTTAAATTTAAATTTATCATTAATTTCAGTAAAAATTTACAGAGACTTCGGATTTTCATTCATTCATTGTTGTACTTTTCTGCCCTCCCAACTCTCCCCCCTAGTACACTTCCCTCTTGGAAAAGTAAAAGAAAAAAATCTTTCACTGTTTTACAAACCCTCCCCCAGGTCCACTCCACCATGTAGCCATCGCTCTAGACTCCTGTCATGACAAAATTACCTAATCACATATCCCTTTTAAACAGTTTTCTCCTCATCTGTTTCAATGCAGTATACATTACTGAACCCATCTTTTCCAGTCTCTCCCCAAACCCAAGGTCAGTCCTATTTTACAACAGTGGCACCATGCAATATTTGT
>NW_006399885.1:7385074-7389915 GCF_000299155.1 Elephantulus edwardii | reverse complement strand
GTAGAAATTTACTTTGTTTTGAAATATCATTTTGATATGTGTGGGTTTGTGTGTGTGTGGTTGTTGTTGTTAAATGCTGTTGAGTGTAGGCAACTCAGAGGGACCCTATGAACGAAAGACCTGAACACTTGTATAACTTTCATCCTTTCTCCAAGTGCATAGGATTTCTGGAGGCAAGCTATTTTGGAAGTGGATGCCACTCCTGCTTCCAAGCTTGTTTTAATCCCAGAGCTCCACCAAACGCTGTTCACCACAGGTAACCATTATTTGACACATCAGTGTTGCAGTGTTCAGCATCACAACAACCACACACATTCCTTCATTCACACTGTGTTTCATACAATCATTCATAAACATTGTGTTTTATAAAGACCATCTACCTATCTATGCCTACTAGTACCTCATCTTTTCAAGTCCCCACTGAATCTTTCCTAATTCCTTCACCTCCCCTCTCTCCACCCACTAAAATCTGTCATCCTAGTGATGTCCCCACCTCCCCACACTCTGCCTTCCTGCCTCCCTTTTGGACTTCTAGACACATCTTACTAGTGTTATCCTTCTACTTTTATAATAATGGTCTTATGCAGTATTTGCCCTTATAAGACTGAGTTAACTCACTTAGCACAATGCTCTCCAGCCTCTCCTATGTTATGTAGTATTTTATGAAATCACTGTTCCTGAGTGCTACATAGTATTCCATCATGCAAATGTACTACAATTTCTCAATCTAGTTGTTTGCTGATGGACATTTGGATTTGGACTCTTTCTATGTTTTGTATTGTGAATAATGCTGCTGTAAATACTGGTGTACAAATTTCCATTGGTGCCTCAATTCTATTATCCTTGGGGTATGTTCTTGGCAGTGAAATAGCTGGGTCAGATGGAAATTCTATGTTCAGCTCTTTGAGGGAACACCAAACTCCAGGTTATAATCTTTGTGGAAGAAGAATGCCACTTCTTTCTGCCATTAAGTGGCTGGTAAGTGTGAACTGCCAACTTTCTGCTTAGCAACTGAGTGCTTAGACATTATGCCACCAGGGTTCTCCTATCAATGTCATGGATGCCAAGAATGTGTATACATGGGAAATCTTGAATGATAAATGTTACGTCGTATGTACATACATATATACTTGTGGCCCAGTGGCTAAGGAGTGGTGCTGGCAACCCAAAAGTAAGTGGTTCAAATCTACCAGCTGTTCTTCAAGAGAAAGATGGGAAATCTCCTCCCATGTGACTTACTGCTCCTGAAAAGCCATGGGAGGTGTCATTTGTTATACTTCTACCAGCATTTTGTTTTAATTTTTATTTTATGTTGGTTTGCTTACAAAGCTCATATGCATTGTGTTTCATAGTATTCTTCATTCACACTGTGTTTCAAACAATCGTTCCCATGCATTATGTTTTATAAAATAAACCATCATTGGACTATGCCCATCATTACCCTGTCTTTTCAAGTTCCCACTAGATCTTTCTCATTTCCTTTATCCCTTCTCTCCACCCTCGAAAGGAATTTTTAAAACTTACTCTTCTCCTTATTTGGTGGGGAGGAAATAGCCTTAGAGGGGAAGTGACTGTCCCTAGGTCACACAGCAAGTTAGTGACAGAGTTACAGCTCAACAACATGTCTGACTTACAATTCTGCAAATCACAGCTATACTGTTGCCAAAGTTCCCAAAGCACCTTATTGATAACAACTCTCTGGGGAAAAAAATCTGGGACACAAATCCTTGTGGTAGGATTAATCCCCCACAGATGCCTGCAGCAGCTTGGTCCTCTCTCCACCACCAACCCCCCGCCCCCCAATCCTGTCTTCCTGCTCAGTAGGACCCACTTAGAGTAGCTGTTCTCAGTACCAGAGTCAGCACTGGGAGGAGCATGTCAAAAGTTGAACCATCACTGTTCACTTTGTCATCCTGGAACTAGGTAATTCAACAAACTCGGTAGTTTGCATTGGAGCCTTTAAACTCCATCAACTCAGCAATGCTCTGTCTGACCCATACTGCTAACCCCAACATTCCCCAATCTCTTACCTGCTTCCTTCATAAACTATTGAAATTACATCTGAAGGTGAATCCCAATGTCCCAACATTTGCAATGCATGTTAATAGGATTCACAAAGCACTAAGCACTTTGTAGGGCCTGGAGAGGAGGGTCAGCTATGGGTCAGTTCCGACTCTACCGTACACAGACAACAACAACAGCAGGGGTAGAAACTGAACATCAAGTTCTTTCCTTCAACCATCTGTGCCTCTATTACCGTATTTCCTGCATATGCAGCCTCCACATAAGTCAACGGCATACATAAAATACACATAGTGTGCATAGGAGACTAATGCCCAATTGGATTGCTCAGTTTGAAAAAAAAAACACAAACCTGCGTAGACTGTGTTATTTGCATAAAAATAGAGCAGGATATATTTATACACTGTGTCTTATAGAGTCTCTGAGTAACCATGAATAATTTTCTGTTTACGTTAAGACTTCTTGAAAAGTCCTGCATTCTTTCCACTGCTAAAATCCAACTTTCACTCAAAATAATAACTACCACATAGCCTTCGAGAACATTCTCTCTTTGTTCCATTTCCACCTGTCTCGGTCTCCCTCCCCTCAGATCAGTGTCCCTTCTAGCACCTTGGAGCCTCAGCCTCTCTGCCCACTCCCTTCCTTCTGAAGTCACACTATCCATAACCCTGCTGCCTATCTTCTCTACAATCATTGACTCAACTCTTTCACAGTCTCTTTCTGAAGACAGAGAGGACTGGAGTATGAACTCACACCAAGAGGAAGACTGAAAATACACACGCCACGCAAAACCTAACAGAGAAACACGCCCATCTTTTCTTCCCTGTTTCCTTTTACTCACTGTCAAATTCCCCAAGATCAATGCCTTTCATACTCTCACACTTGACTGCACTCACATGTTTCTGCAGAACCATTTTTACCATCCTCCCGTCAGAGGGCTTGCTATCCTTCAAAGAAGAATTCTACTTGTCTCCTTTAGCACCTAAATCCACCAAAAAGTTTGAACCTACCAGTTGCTCCAAGGGAGAAATATCAAGTGTGTTTGAGATTGTGAGGATGGCACAGGGTAGGACAGGGTTGAAATCTGTTGTTCAGAAGGCTATGAGTCATACTCAACTCGATGGCACCTAACAACAACAGCAACAACTACTAAGTCTCTTACAATCTTACATGGATTTCCCTGAACACTTTTTATACCACTTCTTATAATAAATAATTCAAAACTTTTGGGTAAATTCTGGCTCATATCAACTCTATAGGAAAGAGTAGAACTTCCCCATGGGGTTTCCAGGACCAATATTTACTGCCATAGATATTTTTCCTTTGAAGAAACTGGTAGATTCAAACTTTTTTATTAGTAATCATTTACTCAATGAGTGCTCTTTAAACACTATGTTGTTGGTGGTGTGTATTACCCATAACAACCCTGTGAACTACAGATCTGAACCTTGTCCTATTGTGCATCATCTTCCTACTTCCTGGCACATTGGAACCCACTGCAGCAGCCACCATGTCAAATTCCCTGGTTGAGGGTCTTCCTTTCCTTCACCAACCCTCTACCATTCTGAGAATTATGTCCTTCTCCAAGGAATAGCCCCTTCTAACAACATACCCCAAGTATGTAAGGCGAAGCCTCATCATCTTTGCCTCCAAAGATCATCCATCTGCACCCTCTCCAAGACATATGTGTTTGTTCTTTTGGCCGTCCGTGGGATATTCAGTGCTCTACTCCAACACAACAGCTCAAAGGCATCAATTCTTCTGTCATCTTTATTCATTGACTGTCAACAACGTCATCTTATTTGAATTTACAAGTAACACCCTTGATACCAGCAGTCAGGAAATCAGGAGATGTATTGCACTGGGAAGGTGTATAGTCAGGACCTTTCCAAATTACTGAGGAATAATAAGGTCAGTTTGAGGACTGAGGTGTGTCTGATTCAGGCATGGTCTTCCCAATCACTTGCTATGCATATGAGATCTGGACGATGAGTAAGGATGACAGAAGAAATCCTAGGATGAACATCATAAATGTGTACAGATGGTAAGACTTTAGGAGGCTCAGCAGTCAAGCTGAGGAGTTGACACATGCAGTCCTAGAAAACAGGCAAGACTTCTGACTTCTAACGGAACTTTCTGTGATGCTGAAAATGGTCTTCTACATTGTCCAAATGCAACTGTCGAGAACTTAGAATATAACTAGTGTAACTAAACAATTAAAGATGGAATTTAATTTAAAAATATTTCAGTTGAAATAGTCACATATGTTTGTGGAAATCATACTTGATGCAGAATTATAGACCAAGTTGAAGCTGTGATGACAGAGCATTTTATGAGTCTGGTCGGTAGGAAGGAAGGCTGAGTGGCAGGGGTACAGCAGGGAGAGCTAGCTTACTATCCGCAGAGAATTCTTGGTGTGAGATTTTCCTTTCTCAAGAAAGGAGAAAGAAAGTAAAAAAGACACTGGGGAAAGAAAGAGAGAAAGAAAGAAAGAAAGAAAGAAAGAAAGAAAGAAAGAAAGAAAGAAAGAAAGAAAGAAAGAAAGAAAGGCGCTGCCAGCCAGGGGAACGCACCCCACCACTCGCTGGGAGGAACACACCCCGCCGCCCGGCGGGGGGGAACGCACGCGGCCGCCACCCAGACCTGGGGAACACCGAGAGAGGGATCTGGAAGAGACCCGGGAAGAGCAGCAGCCAGCCACCTGCCGCGGAACTCCAGAGGAGCGAAGACTGCCGGACACTGTGGGACCCCCCCTGCAGCCCACACCTGTGTGACCCTTAGCACACAGGGTGCTGCTGCATAAACCCCCAGCAGCGCAC
>NW_006399885.1:7346337-7378976 GCF_000299155.1 Elephantulus edwardii | reverse complement strand
ATAGAGAAAAAAAAGAAAGGAAGGAAGAAAGAGATAGAGAAAGAAAGAAAGAAAGAAAGAAAGAAAGAAAGAAAGAAAGAAAGAAAGAAAGAAAGAAAGAAAGAAAGATGAAGAAAAAGGAAGGAAGGAGGGAAGAAAGGAAGGGAGGGAGGCAGAGAGGAAGCGGGGGAGGGAGGAAGGAAGCAATCAAGAATAAGAAAAGTCTTTGGGACTTTCCTAAATCCTTTCAATAGAGCAAGACTATAAACCAGAAGACATATTTTCATTTGGGAGTTTTAACTTTTCATATGGAGAATTTATGGTTGAATAACTCTATCAACAAGATATTTTAGGCCCCTAGAAATAAGTTTAAGGGGTTGCAGGGTACTATGGGACACCAGGGATATCATGGTTAGGCTACTAACCAAGAGGTAGCCGTTTGAACCCCACAGCGGCTGCACAGGAGAAAGACTGGATGATGCGCCCCATAGAGATCAGAGGCCAGGAAGCCCCACAAGGAGGTCTTCATCTGTCACACGGGATCATTCTAAGTCATAAGTGACTCAACAGAAAAAAAAAAAAAAAACAAAGGTAAAAGTTGATAATCTCATCAAATCAAATTTTTTTAAAAAAAGCCTTTTCAAGAATGAACACACACAGTGTAAAACAATGTCTTTACAGACTCCATCTTTTCCTTTCAACTTTGGCCAAAAAGCTTTCATTAAAAAAAAAAAAGAAAGAAAGAAAGAAAGAAATCCAATGTTTTATTTGAGTGAATGTAAGACAAAAGATTTAAAAAAATAATATGGTGGCACAGGGAGGATATACCAAGTGGAGTATTATGACAAGCTCAAACAAAAATAAAGTTTGTTGCCAGGGAAATGATTAGAATGTCCTGCGGTAGAGCGTGTGTGTGGTCTCTGGGTGAGACTGGATTGACTTCTGCTGAGAGCCCTGAAATGACTTGTCTCCTTACCACCCTCTGCCCCACACGAACGGCTGAGCTTTCCAACACAGCTCAGCTCCTCGGAAGAGCAAGTGCACAGACAGACTGAAGCAGCACTGAAACCAGGCAAAAGCAGCTTGTCTTTTCTCCAAATGCTAGGGGGAAACAAGGGTACTAAAACAATATATCTGCTTCAAATCTTAAGTTGGAAATATAACAAAAATAACCTTAGAAGCATCCTTGCCCTAATTTGAGATCCCCACTTCTGATCTATGCTGCTGACAGATTGCTCACGATCACTACTTAGCCTTGTAGGAGATTGCTCATCTTCTCCCGGAGCACCTGTGGGCCTCGAACCTCATGCCTTTGGGATGCAGTGCGGCTTCAGGCTTCTAGGCCATGCAAGGAGAACACATAGGTCTGTTCTGGAGAGGGTGAAACTAGGCTGCTCCTTGGAGGCAAGAATCCTGAAGCTCTGTCCGACAAACTTTGGGAATGCTGCAAGGAGGAACCAGTCCTTGGAGAGAGACATCATGCTTGGGAGGGTGGAGGGACAGAGTAAGAGAGTAAGACCCTTGATGAGATGGATTGATTCAGTGACTGAGGTAATGAAGGTAGAGACAATAAGATTGGCACAGGATAGAGCAGGGTTTAGGGCTGTTGTACATAGGGTCAATATGAGCCACAAGCAACTCAACGGCACATAACAATAATATGTTGGGCCTCTAATCAAAAGGTGGGCAGTTTAAAGCCACCAGACACATCACAGGAGAAAGATGGACACTTCTCTCCCATAAAATGTGCATCCTCAGTCATCTGATGGAATTCATCACAAGCCAGAATCACAAGCCAGAATCACAAGCCAGAATCAATGCTTTGGCAAGGTTTTGACATAAAGAGGGAAGTCACTAATTAGGACATTGTCATTTTAAATTTTTCATTTTGGAGTACACACAGTTGTTGCTATAACTCTCTGAGTGGCACGCAAGTCTGTCCACCAAGGCGAGCTGATTTTAAGCAGGAACTCTGGCATAGTCCAGAGTGTCTTTTCAATGCTCTTCTGGGCACCTGCACTCTCTTAAGTACACTCATTGGGGGGAAAGTGTCTTCTTAAGTCTCTTTTCACAGTCCTCTTGTATTTACTGTGGGAAGACTATATCCAATCAAAAGCAACCAACTGACAAAAAAGGCTGTGTCATCACATTCTCCAAAATAACAAAATGCAACACTGCTTAATAAAATACAACTTCCACACAGCAACAGGGCTCTGAGAACAAGTATTTCCCATGATGCCACACTAGGAGACCTGACTTAATGTCACCGGTCCTGTTCTACAACATCTCTATCAACAGGGCTGGAGCTGAATGGCACCAACATGTAAACAAGAGATGCCTGCTGGAGAGAAGGAATGCTAGATATTTGTAAGATTTGAGATGTTTTAAGCACCTAAGGTTCAACAACTGTTGACGGTGGCCCCAGAAATTTCAAAATGGCACCTGCTCAGTGTTACTTTGCATTCTGGGTCAAGTGATGCAATCCCTAAGAACAAAGGCAGCATTGTAGGGACAAAAATTGTTTCCATTCCAGCAATTCTGTCTGCTAAGACCTCTCCTTCCGCTCAACACTCCACTGTGTTTATGTTATACACCCGCCTTCTTCATAAAATCAGTAAAGCTGACAACTGGGCCACAAGCTCAGGGCAATCAACTGAAAGCAGGAACAATGGAAATGAGGAAAAGCAGACAACCCCACTGAGTTCTGGAACCTTCCTGCAGTAAGAGAAATAATATAAGATCCTTCCATGACGGCCTTATATACATTTGAAGACTGCAATTGGCTTTCAGACTACTCAGAAACATGATTCATATACCCGTACTTCCGTGCATATTTGTAAAAGTATTTCATTTGCATATTTCTTTCTCATCAATAGCCAAGACAAAGTAAAAGCAGGCAGGAAAGTGTCTGAGATCTTCAGTGAACAGATTTGTTGCTCGGGCAAGTATCCAGACCCTGGATAAGAAACGTGGGAAGACCCGATGGCCAGTGAGTCACATGTGTTCAAACACTACAAGTAAAATCATCTTCTGAAAGCAAGTGAGGCACCATCAGGCTCCTTTTAAGCCTTTGATCCACTTCCTCACCACCCTTTCTTCTGTTCTATTTACTAGTGCAGTCAGACTGTAACTGTGACAGCTCACTTAATTTTCACTCTTTAGATAAGCAAGAAATGAGAAGAAAAGGACTATTGAGGATCTGAGGGTGGGGAACATGCCCAAGGTGCAAGGCTCTCCTCTTATCCTGCTTTATGTTTCAATCTCCTTGTGCTCTCCAGGTCCAACTAGAATCTTATACTTTTCAGAAAAAGGAGGAGATAGAAACTTGAGTCGAGAGCGGGGACTGTAAATGAATACAAAACCGAGAGGCAGAAATGGAGAGTGAGCTGGCAGAAATCCACAATTAATTTCTCCTGCTGATAAGAACAGGGCCAACAGCTATATTGGAAGGAGGTCCGAATGTCAACCTGTCTCAGTCAATCCCAGAGACTCGCTGATTAAGTCTTGGAGCGTTGAAATGTATCAGAATGGAAACCAAATATCGAAGGTGCCGAATTTGTAACACTATCTAATTTGCACATGTCCCTCATGCATGGCCAACAACCAGGGAAAACAGTCAAGAAGGTGCACTTGGTCCACAGAGAACAGATTTTATTTCTTGGGGGCACAGATCTACACACTGGAAAACAATTCTACAAAGACATCATGGCTAAGATGAATTTGTTCAACCCAGTCTAAAAAGGCCTGAGGTTGGGTGGCTTCTCCAAGTGGAAAATCATGACTTTGAGCTGGAAATCAGTTTCTTACAATAGCTAGGGTTTAGCTTATTCCAACAGTAAAGAAAACTCCTAGACAATTTCTACAACTTATTCTTTTGATAGGATCTAGACATGATGCAACCAAAACCAAGCAGGAGTCCATAATCTCACTCATTGTCAACTCTCTTCCATAGAAACAATCTAGCTCATTAAAAATACTAATTTAATCATGAAAAAGCAGCATCATAATATTTATCTTATATTCTGTGCCTATTTTTCCTATAAAAGTGTGTTAAGGAACAATGTATAACTAGGACCATACAGGCAAACAAGAACATAAATATACATTTTAAACACTGGCTTATTTAAGTTAAGGAGCCCTGGTGGCTTAGCTCATGACATGTGGGACTGCTAACCAAATTAGTGAGCAGTTTTAACCCACCAGCTGCTCCAGGAGACAAAGACGAAATGGTTTCAGAATTATACAGATATTTACAGCTTCCAAAACCCCATGAAGAGTCACTACACATCTGAACCAACTCAGCAGCAGTGGGTGTGGTTTGGGAGTTTTAGCCATTTTGCTTTTATTCTCGTCATAGTTCTATTGCTGTAAACATTGTTTATCAGCCTAACTCCTTTTTCCTCCTCACAAACAGCTCTTTTCGCGGTGCACATGGAAGATTATGATAAAATTTGTGTCTGGTAGAAAAGAATTCTTGCCAGCTTACTGGAGGAGCAAAGTAGAGTGATCAGACAGGAAGCAATAAATGCTAATTGGTAAAATATCATGAAATTAAGGTCCAATTACTCAGGAGGGTGGTATGATTTTCAGTGTCACATGTATTAAACTATTATTTTTTTTACTTCTGCCCCTGTAATTATATCTATATTATACATGGCAGGATTAGAGTAATGAGACTGAGTTTCCTGTGTGGTGTGTAGACATCAGAGCCGCTGCTTTTCAGCTGTCCCAGTTGGTCTTATTTGTTGCATAATAGGTGACCTTCTTGTGACTTACCCAGAATCTCTGTAAAGTCAAACATGACATATTGATTAGGCTCCTACATAAATGTATAAAGAGCTTCAGTAGTAACTAAAGACTGTTATTCTTGTGTCCCACTGAGGAGGAATCAATCCATTGAGGACTCTCCAATAGGTTTTCAGAGGGAGTTAAATGCACGGAAGGGGACTGCCCATCTTTCTCCTATGGAACAGCTGGGGGATTTGTGCTGGATTGCCATTACAACTTCTTATCACTAAGCCACCAGAATTCAAACTAAAGACTAAGGTCCCTCTGACTCAACCATGGTATTTTCAATTGCTTTTTTTTTTTTTTCCATCTGAGAGTTGAACAATGAATAAGGAAAACTTTATAATTGATGTCTTTGAGTTCTGGTATTGGTGAAGAGCACTAAACATACCATGGACTGCCAAATAACAATCAAACCTTGCAGTCAGGATGTTACTTAGAGGCAAGGAGAGCAAAACCTTCTCTCATACATCTATGGCATATGGCTGAGAGGGGTCAGTCTTTGAAAAAGAAAAAAAAAGTCATGCTTGGAAAAGCATGAAGCAAGAAGGGTTGACAGAGTGACTGCAACAATGGACTTTAACATGACGGAGCGTGTGAGGATGATGCAGGATAGGGCAACGTTCCAATCTGTTGTTCACAGAGTCACTATGAGTCATAGTCGATTCTAAGGCACCCAACAACAACAGTAAATAGTTGTGCAAAAACTTCTACCAAACTCTACTAATAGGGTGATCTACAGCCTTCAGGGCCCACAAAAAAGGCTCTGCCCTGTGGTGCATCTCCAGCTCTCTTCTATCCTGGTGGAAAATGGGCAAAGGTTGAACAGATACTTAGTAGCATGAATTTGGGAACCCTGCGATCTTTCAGTGTGGGGTGAGGTCCATACGATCATCCTGCAGAAGAAAGTTGGTGAGATTTTTTTTTTCTGGAAATACTGACCACAGCTGAGCAAATACATGTGTGTGTCCCTATCCTGTCTCCTCCCTCCACCCCACTGTCCCCTAAACTACACAGCCTGAACATTCTCATTCTAATTGCCACCTCCTTTCTCTGTCACCCAGGGTCTCCTGGTCTCAAACAAGCATGCTCGCAAAATGTTTAATAAGCTATCACATGCAAGGGAAATTAGAATTACTACATTCACTCAAAAAGGCAGAACTGGGACATACTGGTATAGATTTTGATTCTGACCTACTTATTCAAATCCATCTTATTCAAGGAAGTATAAAACCAGGGCCTGTCAGGAGAGATAGCTCAAGAAAATACTGGTGACCAGAAAAAAATGCAGAGAATAAAGAGCATAAATGGGATAAAATTTGGAGGTTCAGAGATAAGGAAAATTAAGTGCTCATTTTCTTTCCTTTAATAAAGCATGTATTTTAAGAATTAATTCTTTAGAGGTTTGGCTTTAATGTCTCTTACCAGATATAATTAGCCCTGATGGTGCAGTGCCTTCCATGTGTTACTAGCCAAAATGTCAGAGGTTTGAATGCATCAGCTGCTCTTTGGGAGAAAGAGGGGAGTCCCACCCCATAGAGCTTTTACAGCCTTGGAAATGAGATGGAGGGTCACTGCGTCTCAGAATCAAGTCCTCGGTAGTGGTCAGTGGTGCCACAAGTGTCAGAACTATTGCCAGCATGACAACACACTGAAGAGGTCCTTGGGAGACAACCAGTACTTTAGAGAGAAGTGTTCTCCATGACAGTGAAAAAGTGAAAGGCCTATGAGTCTCCTCTGTGGTGTCTTGTAAGAAGTTGACATCAGGGTTGGGGTGAGAGTGAGAAAAATTGGATAAATTATGTATATACTGCATTTAAACAGATGAGGGAGAGAACAGTTTAAAAGCGATATATGGTAGGGTATTATGGTTATCACAAGAGTCCAGAATGAAGGTTGCATAGTGGGGTGTACTCGGGGTGGGGGTGGGGATTCTATACCAATGAAAGAATTTTTCTTTTACTTTTCCAAGAGAGGAGTGAACTGGGAAGGAGGAGTGGGCAGAGAGAAAAGTGCAACAATGAATGGAAATCCAAAATATCAGTAAACGTTCATTAAAATTAATGAAAAGAAAAAGAAGTTGAAATGGAATCAGAACTTCTTGATCATCATCTATTGCTCATGTACGGCAAAGCTGGGATCTCCAATCAAAGGCCAAATCATACAAAAGGATGAGCATCAAAAGGAAGAGACAGGTAGGCACTGACCGTCCCATGAGGGGTCCTCCCATGGTGGGTTATAGGCCACCAAAGATGGGCACAGCATCCTCTGTTCTCTACCTGTATGAATGCTATAGATGCAACCAAGACATAACAGATACCACAGCCATTAAGAGGAAAGGGAACACTCAGTAATAACCCTAAGGAGGAAGTAGCATCATCACTTCATGTATGTGCCAATCCTGCAGGGTCAGGGGATCAGTGTAAGTGGGGAAACCATGACATTGAGGCCCTAGGTTAGCCTTTGGAGAAAATACTGCATCTGATCACATAGCAAGGCTGCAGGGACATCTCCAACTTTCCAGCTCTATCTTGCAGATGTATGAGGGCTGTGATCAATGCTGTAAGTGATATGATACTATCCATAGACACAAAAGAAAGATCTGTTAATATGGTACAAGGTAGGTAGGGCTTCCCTATAAAGCTCCCCAAGGTAATCTTTATTAAAGCAAATTATTCTTTTTTCTGTGGAGCAGCTATTGAGTTTGAATAATCAATCTTTCCAGAGCTCCTTAATTTGGGATTTTAGCACATATTTACAGTGAGGGTATAGTTCAATCTGTAACAAAAAGCCTGAGCAGAAGACACCAAGGATGTAGAAGTCATGAAGAACACCAGTGTTGATTTACCTACACCAGGTAAAAGTTCAATCTCAGTCATGTGGGATTTCCTGTTACTCTACCTGTAATTCCAGAAGGCAAGTGCTTAACAATAACTGGGTTGGCCAAGCCCTTTAATCGAGAGATGGGTTTTCAAGTCTTGTGTATATTCTTTGAAGTCTAAATGACACTTTGGACACATTCTCTCACATCTTTTGGACATAGTATCATGAGGGCCCAATCCCTGAAGAAAGATAATATTCTTGTAAAAGTAGTTGTTATTGTTGGAAAAGTAGTAGAAGTAGTGGTTGTTGTTATATGCCGTGGAGTTAACAAGGACTCACAGTTACCCTGTAAACAACCAATCAGAACCTTGCCCTATCTTATACTGTCCTCATAATCTCCACCATGCTCAAGCCCATTGTTGCAGTCACTGTATAAAAGACAGATAATGCCAAAAAGTTAAGGTTTAGCATTGTGGCGGCAGGATTGGAGGAACTCAACAACACATGCTATGTGCAGATGACATGATCTTGCTTGCCCAAACTGAGAAGGACCTGAAGTATTTTTGCTGAAGAAGGTTAAGGACTGCAGCCTCCAATATTAATTGAAATTCAACATCAAGAAAACAAAGATTCTCACTAGTGGGCCAAACTAGATGGAGAAGAGATTGTTAACAATTTCAGCTTGCTCGACTCCACAATGGAAATCCAAAGTCTCTGTAAATTTTCATTGAAATTAATAATAATTTTTTTTAAAAAAAGATAATTTAGGATGCAACTTCAGAGATCATGGGCTCACAATTAGACAATATGGTTAAGATGTGCTTACAGCCTAACTCAATCAGCTGCAAAACTTACTTGAAATATACTTGCCCCATATTCACACTCATCAGTGAGATTTGCTCAGTTGTCATTTGTTATTAGGTACAACTGAGTCGACTACCACTTACAGCAATCGATGTACAACAGATCAAACCTTGCTGTATTCTGCACCATCCTCATGATTTCTCATCTGCTCACACCCATTGTTGCTGTCACTGTGTCAGTCCACTGGCATGAGGGTCTTCCTCTCTTCTGCTGACCCTTCACCTTTCCCAGTAATATATTTGTTTCCAAGGACCACTCTCTCCTGAAAGCATGCCCAAAGTACATGAACCCTTGCCTCTAAGAAGGACCTGGTGGCATGCCTTCCAAAACAAGCTGTGTGCATTTTCAGCAGTCGATGGTGCATTCCACACTCCTCAACAACACACAATTCAAAGACACCAATACTTATTCAGTCTTCCTTATTCATTGATAAACTTCCAGATGCATAAGAAGCAACTAAAAATACAATTGTTGGACAAGGTGTACCTTAGTATTTAAACTGATATTTTTGTTCTCTCTTACTTTTAATAGGTCCACAATAAAATAAAAATAAAGACGTCCTTGATGGTAGGTTTTCTCAGAAGCAGTGTAAAATATTCAAGGCACACTCTAGGTACACAAAGAACTTGAAAATAAATTCAAGAGCAAAGCATACTGAAGTAAACCAGTATATAATAAAACTTAATTTTTTTTTAAAACCACAACAGTAAAGCATAGTCAGTATGGATGCAAAAGTCATACATATCTGCACGGAGTCAACTTTTATGGGCACTAGTTGGATTTCATTAAATTTAACAAACTCAAGACCTACACTAATTTTTAAGTTATTAAAAATTAAATCTGCACCCTGGCTTTTTCATTTAATGTGTGCATGGCCTTGATCATGATACTTACCTTCCCTGAGCCTTGATTTCCCCAAACTGCCAGTCTGAGTCACTGCCACTGCATTCTCTTTTCAATGACTATGGAAGGTCAGTGAGATAGTCACCTAATTGCACTTACCACTCCAGACAGAACACAGCAGGTAAATAAGCATCCATCTCTTCCTACCCATTCTGCCCTTCAAGGTCTAGGAGACCCCTGTCTGTAGTATTCCGGCTGCTGCAGGACAGTCCCTGACTGGATGCGTTAACATGAGCCAACATCAGCACAGAAGGATTTCCTTAGGGGTTGAATGCGAATAGTACAGCAGACTAAAAAGTACCCTCAGCACCAACTCAACCCAGCCCTCTCTAAGCCTTCCATGTTCACCTTCTTAGGTCCACTATCTGAGCTTCAGGGAATGCCTACAGCTAAGATATAAATCCTCCTAGGCACTCCACAGTGTAAGGTGTATTTGTTTGCAAGAATTCCTTTTCTTCTGCCAGATCAAATGAATTTACTTTTGACTCAAAACCCAAAATACAACCATGAGGTTGATTCTGACTCTTGGTGATCTTCTGTTGTGTTTCCAAGGTTGCTGTCATCATGGAAATTGACTGTCATATTTTTCTCCTGCAGAATTATGGATGGATTCAAACAGCCATCCTTTCCATTAGCAGATGAACATTTAACCACTGTATCACCAGGGCTGTATTAATTGGAGAGTATATACAAACAAAACCAAACCAACAACAACAAACTAACCCAAACTTATTGCCACTGACCTAACTCTGACTCCTGGCGACTCTACAGGACAGAACAGAACTGCCCCACAGACTTCAGGAGGCTGTGAAGGTTACAGGAGCAGACAGACTTATCTTCCTCAGAATGCTTGTCTTTCAGTTAGCTGATAAATGTTGTGTTAACAACTGTACCACCAAGGCTTCCTAACCAGGGCCAATCAACAAAGATACAAGTAGAAAAATTATTTTCTCTTTAACTCTATGCATTAATTTTGCCTTTAACTCCATTTTTATTTTATGCTAACATACAGTTCAACTCTCATTGAGGCAGTTCTAGGGAGCAGCAGATTTTTCCAAAATTGGAGAGAATGGCTCATTCCTATAACTGGTATCTCACAGATTCTTGTTGTGTGTCGATACCAGTGGGTTTCGGAGGCAGTAAATCGCACAGGAGAGGATTCTCCCTCAGAGCAGCTGGTGGATTTGAACCACATACCTTTGGGGTTGCAGCACAGCTTCCTACTACTAGGCCATCTATCCCTAAGCCAAAGTATTCCTGTTTCATTTTATCTTTATACTGCAAAAGACTCACAATGCAGCTGAGTAGATAGTGGGTTAGTGGTAAGGAATTGTGCTGCCAATGCAAAGGTACACAGTTCAAATCCACCAGCTGCTCTGAAGAAGAACAATGAGCAGTCTCCTCCCACACAGTTTACTGCCTCTGAAAACCCTTTGGGGGAGCCTGCTGATGCACAACAACAACTGTACCTCTCAGACTGTGAGCGCATGTGTATATATACATATAAGTCAGCTATCAATGCAGATTTGCTAATATATATTTAAATAACATAAATACATCTCATGAGATTACAATGAGAACTAAAAGACAGTTTCTTTAAAAACATTCAGCAAAGAGAAAAAGGGAGAAGGCAGAGGGATGGGAAGAGGTGAATCACAGAGTCACAGAGTTTGGTGGGTGGAAGGAGGGAGAAAACAAAAAGTAAACCACAATAATTTACATGAATAAAACACAATTTTAAACATTTTAAAAAGCACTCAGCAAGAGAATGTAGGATGCCCGCCAGGATGATATACTCTTTCTGCAGCTACATCCACCGCAGCCACAGCTGAAGGAGAGGACCAGAGAGACTTGACATAAGAGGAGCTGGCTGGTACCCCCATCCCCTGGATAAAACACAGCTCAACTAGCAGCCTTTGCTCAGTTTTGTTAGACAAACTGGGGTAGGGAGAGCCCATACTGGAAGAACTGAGGCCTCTGTAACACTGGTCTAAAGCCATGAGGCTCAAGGCTGAGGTGCCTGAGGGCACATTTCAGAAACTGCCCTGTTACTGTTACTCTGATACTAATCTAGATTAAAACTTTTTTACTTCTTTTCCAATCCCCACCCCACCCCCCAAAAAGCACTCACCATGCTCAAGCAAAAACCCATTGTCACTGAGGAGATTCAGTCCCCTATAGGACATAGGAGAACTTCCCCCGATGATTTCCAAAGCTATAAATCTTTATGTGAAGTGATTGAGATTGTAAACAGCTTTAGTTTCCTTGGTTTCGCAATCAACACTCTTGGTAACAACAGCCGGGAAATTAAAAGACATATTGCATTGGGAAAGTCTGCTGTCAGAGACCTCTCCAGAGTTCTGAAGAGCAATGATGTCAGTCTGGAGACTAAGGTGTGCCTGATACAGACTATGGTC
Source organism: Elephantulus edwardii (assembly GCF_000299155.1). Lineage (NCBI taxonomy): Eukaryota > Metazoa > Chordata > Mammalia > Macroscelidea > Macroscelididae > Elephantulus > Elephantulus edwardii. The sequence goes on along the minus strand of NW_006399885.1, from coordinate 7,367,202 downwards.
TTTGCAATTACTTGCTATGTATCAGAGAGCTGGACAATGACTGTGAGTAATAATAGACTATCCATAACCATACAAAGAAGATCTGTTAACACTGGACAGGATAGGGCTTCCCTATGGAGCTCCTCAACATAATCTTTCCCAAAGCAGACTGCTACATCTTTCTCTGTGGAGCAGCTATTGGATTTGAATCATCACTATTTTGATTTGTAGCTTATTACTTTAACCATAATTCACAGGGTTCCTTCAGCAGTCAACCTATTCTGTGCATTATTACAGCATTACTACTATTAACCACGTGAAAAATACACAGTAAACAAAGTCATTTTTCTACTGTTGAATCAAAGATGCTACAGAAGCGAAGAGGGTTTAGAAGCTAAAAACATTGCTGCAAAGGCACTTGGAGAGAGATCCACAATGGACTCACCTGAAAGAACTATTTTATTTTTATACATTACCTTTGAGAGTCACACATGGAGTGTATGTTCTAATGTGCTAATGTCCAGCATTAGTTAATCTTCCATAGCAAATTGTGTGGGTTGTTTTCTAAGTAGGTGTATTAGGTGCCAGAAACCAAAAAGTTACCTCTCTCAGGAGAGCTTCTTATGAATAAGAAGGCCCTGGTGGCACAGTGGTAAGAAGTCGCACTGCAATCCCAAAGGCATACGGTTTGAATCCATCTGCTGCTTTACAGAAGAAAGATGGGCAATCTCCTCCTATGCAATTAACTGTCTCTGAAAACCCAGCAGAGGGTCAGGTACGGGTCAGCTCCAACTCGACAGTTCACAACAATATTAGTTTTGTGACTTGGCTATTGTTTCATACCTGAACAAAGTCTCTATTTTCTTATCACATTCTCAACAGCTTGATAATTGTTGTCTGTAGTTCACCTGGAAAGCCTTTTTGTGTGCACTAGCTTTGTGGTTTATAGTGTGGGATCTGATTTTTGGCTTCCATTGTCAGGTCTCTCTTCCAACATCATTCATAAAAATTCTGATGTCTGATTTGGGAATGCTATTTGATATCAGAAGAGGCTCAGCTTTCCAGCTAGTTCTTTCCTAATGGGCCCCTTATTTGTATTGTTTTCTGTTAGACTGTCTGTACACAGTCTTGAGAATAGGCATTTTGATTTGGATTCCAATGTTGGATGGCATCAAGCCCTCTCCACAGGTCGGCTGGTTCAGAAGGCCACTGGGCTTTCTGTCCACTTATTTTCCAGACAAATTTTAATATCACACAAAACATACAAAAGTTCTGATGAGGAAGAAAACTCAAGCATGAAACATCAAAATCAGTACAAATAATTAGTTATCCCATTGCACTTTAAGAAAAAACTTTACAAACTGCTAATGAAAAAACCTATATGCAGAACAGATTATCCGGGAGGCTGGGCTCTATGAGGAGAAATGTGGGGTCAAGATTGGTGGACGATTTATCAACAATCTGCGTTATGCGGATGACACAACCCTGCTTGCTGAAACTGAAGAGGACCTGAAGTGCCTGCTGCAGAGTGTCAAGGACTGCAGCCTACAATATGAATTGAGGCTCAATGTCAAGAAGACAAAGATTCTCATGACTGGACCACGTGGCAGCATCAGGATGGATGGTGAAGAGATTGAGATTGTACACAGCTTTAGTTTGCTTGGCTCCGCAGTCAACAGTCTTGGCACCAGCAGCCAGGAAATTAAAAGGCACATTGCCATGGGAAAGTCTGTTGTTAGGGATCTCTCCAAAGTACTGAAGAGCAATGGTGTCTCTCTGGAGACTAAAGTGCATCTGATACAGGCCATGGTCTTCGCAATCACTTGTTATGCATCAGAGAGTTGGACAATGACCAAGGAGGACAGAAGGAGAATTGATGCCTTTGAGCTGTGGTGCTGGAGAAGAGTATTGAGAATACCATGAACTGCTAGGAAAACAAACAGATTTGTCCTGGAAAGGGTTAAGCCAGATGGCTCCTTGGAGGCAAGGATTCTGAGGCTCCGTCTAACATACTTTGGACATGTTGTGAGGAGAGACCAGTCCTTGGAGAGGAACATCATGCTTGGGAGGGTGGAGGGACAGCGCAGGAGAGGAAGGCTCTCTATAAGGTGCATTGATTCAGTGACTGGGATACTTGGGATGGGAGTGTCAGAGACAGTGCGATTAGCACAGGACAGAGAGGAGTTTAGGGTTGTTGTACATAGGGTCGCTATGAGTCGCAAGCGACTCAACGGCACATAACAACAACAATGAAAAAACAGAACAGACCTACTGATATGGAATTGGTACCAACTCATGGTGATCCTACACTGAGTTTTCAAGGCTGCAAAAATTCATAGCTTTCCTGATGTTATTGTGGTTTATCTATTCTAAGGAGTCAGCATCTCCCTGGTCTTACTGGTTGCTGTTTAGTAGCACTTGTCCAAGGATGGCCTTGAATTCAGGAAGAGATGGGGAAGAAGGATTAAAGGAAATAAGAATTATAGGAAAGAAGTGGGGAAGGTGTAAATATACTGCGGGTACTATTAATACAGAATTAATGTTATAAACAAAATTTATATGAATGGTTGAATGAAAAATTAGTATGTTTGGCAAATGTTCATGCAAATTACAATGATTTTGGCTTTTAAAGAAAGAAATGGCAAGCCTCCTAAAATACAATCTTGGCATGAGGAGATTATTGGTCCTCTCTCTTGGAGCAGTTGGTGGATTTTAACTGTTGACCTTTTGGTCGCAGCCCCATACATTACACCCTAAACCAGAAAGGATTTGTACCAGATGATTAGAAAGTCTAACATACAGGAGTTAAAGCTCCCTGAAATAGAGTGAGAGATTGTGAGTTCCTTCCTTCCTGCGTGCTGCTAGAAATGAATGCCTTCAACTTGTTCTAGTTCATTAAAAATAAAAGAGGGGCGAAAATGGCTAATAGCAAATCCAAGAGACTAGCTTTGCTTTTAGTAATTCAATTCTAAATGTAATCACATGCTTATTAAAAATGGAAGGTCACTCTTCCAAAAATTTCCCTAAAGGCACAACTGCCAAATTGACTTCTGATCTAGTCTTTACAACGTTATTAATTCAGCGACCTAGCAGTGCTGGCCAGGGAAAGCGCACGTCTGCCTCACCGAGGACAGCTGCACCTGAGAGCCGCCTTGCATGCTACCTAGAAAATAAACCAGTAAAAAGGAAAGTTAACTTATTTATTTTTTTTCACACTGCCCTAGTAAAGAACTAAATATACTTCTCTCCGGCTTTGGGAGAAAGCCTGCCAAGCTGGATTTCCCACTTCCATAGAGCTATGCAGGCCCACTGGTGGTCTAACGGGATACACGTACTGCTGCCAGCTGCAAGACTGGCAGTTCAAACCCACCAGCTGCTCCCCCGGAGAAAGAGAAAATAGTTTGTGTTCTAAGATTTGTGGACTCTGTAACCCAATAAAGAGTTGCTATGAGTTAGAATCAATAGAAGTAGGGTTTTATAGTCTTTGGTTTGCTGCCATACACTAGCAGCAAGACAGCACATATGTTCAAGATAATATAAAGAGCTTCTGTTAGTTTATCATGTTGTTTGTTGTTGCTGTTAGGTGCTGTCGAGTCGAATATGACTCATAGTGACTCTATGAACAAAAGATCTGAATCCTGTACTATCCTGTGTCATCCCCGCACTTCCTGACACACAAGAGCCCATTGCAGCAGTCACCGTGTCAATCCACCTGGTTGAGGATCTTCCTTTCCTTCGCCAAAACTTCACCCTTCTGAGCATCATGCCCTTCTTCAAGGAATAGACCCTCCTAGCAATATGTCTAAAGTATGTGAGGTGAAGCCTCATCATTCTTGCTTCCAAAGAGCACTCCACTGCAGCCTCTCCAACACATATCTCTTTGTTCTCTTGGTCATCTATGGGACGTTCAGTGCTCTTCCCCAACACCATAGTTCAAAGGCATCAATTCTTTTCCTGTCATTCTATTAATTGTCCAGCTCTCAGCTGCAATAGCAAGTAATCAAAAGATTATGACCTCAATCAGATGCATTCCTCAAACTGACATCATTACTCCTCAATAATTTGCAGAGGTGCCTACCTGCAGATCTTCCCAGTACAATGCATCTCCTTATTTCCTGACTGCTGGTACCAAGGGTGTTAATTGTGGATCCAAGCAAGATGACGTTGTTGAAGGTTGCAATCTTCTCTCCATCCATCATTTTGTGGCCTCTTTGTCCAGTGGTAAGAATCTTTGTTTTCTTGACACTGAGATGCAATCTATATAGAAGGCTGCATTCCTTGATTTTCTGCAACAAGTGCCTCAACTCCTCCTCACTTTCAGCAAGCAAGGGTGTGTCATCTGCATAACACAAGTTACTCATGAGTCTCTTGCTGATCCTGATGCTACACTCCTCTTCATAAAGTCCAGATTCTTGGATAATTCACTTAGGATACAGATTGAACAGGTATGAAGAAAGAATACAAGCCTAATGCACTCCCTTCTCAATTTTAAACCGTGCAGTGTTTCCCTACTCTATTCGCACAACAGCCTCCTGGTCTAGGTATACATCCTGCATGAGCACAATTAAGTGCTCTGAGATTCCCATTCTTCTCATTTTCAGCCACAACTTGTTATGATCCACACACTGTGGTAGAATTCCTACTACTGCAAAGCTGGAAGCTATGCCACCAATAATTTAAATATCAGCAGGGTCACCCATCGTGGGCAGGTTTCAGTAGAACTTTCAGACTAAAAGAGACTAGAAAGAAAGACTGGGCAAACTACTCTCAAACATTAGCCAAAAATAGCCTGCAGATCTAAGCAAGGGTTGGAAGATGAGTCCCACAGGTTGGAAGGCATTCAACAATAAACTCAGGCAGGCCAAAGATTGTGCAATGATGTAATTCATTCTCTTATATATAAAGTAAGAAGCCCTGTTGGCACAGTGCTTTAGTGCTGAGATGTTAACCAAAAGGCTGGAGGTTCAAACCCTCCAACTTCTTCTCAGGAGAAAAGAGCTAGCGATGGACTTCTACAAAGATTCCAACCTAGAGAACCACAGGGAGAAGTGCTACTCTGTCATACGGGGTCATGGTGAGTCAGAATCAACTCAGCAGCACCAACTAAGAACCAGAACTGGATCAATATCTCTGGACGTGCATGGTCTTCAAGCCAGTTCTTACCCACAGAAACCCTGGGGAATCCAGAAGAATGGCCCCATGCTGTTTCCAGAGCTGTAAATCTTTAGAACAGCACACCGCCACATCTATGTTCCTTGGAGTAGGACATAGTGGGTTTGAACTGCCAACCATTTGGTTAACAGACAACCACGAATCACCTTGTCACTAGGTCCTCCCTACCTTATGTTTATGGCTAAGCCCTGGGATTTGGGCTCATGCAAAGAAAGGCCCAACAACCCTGTGTCTTCTCAAAGCACAGGCAGCCAGCTGGTGAGAGGCAGCTGGCATGAAGTCAGGGGCAAAACCATGACTTGGCAGAAAACTCTCATTACACTACATGAAACCTGATCGCAAGATACTTGTTGATCTTAACTTGTCTAAGTTCCAGATTTGGCCAACAGGCTGAAACCTGCTCCGATAGGCATCAACACAATCCACAGCCTTTAGAAAGAGCCTTTTCTAAGTAGGTCTCAAAGTGCCATCTATTCCCATTATCTTCAGGGCAAATCACACTGCCTATGGTCACTTAGCGGCATTCCCAGACACTAAAGAGGTAGCAGGTAAACATGCCTGTGAGGGAGTTGTTGTTGCTGATTACTGCCGAGTGGAGCATGACTCACAGCGGCCCTATTATGAACAAAAGGCCTGAAGCCTTTCTGTAACTACCGACATTCATCAAAGTTCATAGTTTCCAGAGGCATGTTGTTTAGGAAGTGGATGCCACTCGTGAAGACGACTTGTTAAACAGAATTTACTGGACTAGACCATTCTGTGTCTATCATCCAGCTTCCTTTGTAAACGTACCTGCTGTGAGACATCCTTCCTGCTGCCTTTTGGCTTCCATAAGCACCAAAAAATAAAGAACTATGGAGGTGGGGCAATCAATCTTCTACCATGCCATTTACTGCCTCTGAAAACTTGCTGGAGGGTCAACTAAGGGTCGAGTCTGACTTGACAACACACAACTATAACAACAATGACACATAATATCATGCATCTTCTAAAACCTATTGCCATTTAATCAGTTTCAACTCATAGTGACTCTCCACTGGCTTTCTGAGACTATAAATCTTTATGGAAGGAGAGGGCCCATCTTTGTCCCTAGGAGCAGATGGTAGATTCAAATCCTTTATTTGAAAGTACTTTACATTGCACACGATACCAGCAAAGATCTTTATAAACTTCATAGTAAGTTTTAATATCCTTTATCCAAAATTTACTGGAATCCAACTGTAGTAGGACTATTCAGTGCCTTGCTGCACGGAGGGTATAGATAAACTTCAGGGAACTGTGGGGTGGCTCTGAGAGATGATTTTTATAGAGGATTGCTGTGCATCTGCAGGAATCCCGGTGGTGCAGTGGTTAAGTGCTCAGTTCTTGACAGTTAATGGTTCTAACCTACCAGCTGTTTCTCTGGGGAAAAGAGGACACAGCTTGCTTCCATGAAGACTTCCTCTCTGGACAGCTCTATGTGGCTGTTCTGCCCTGTCTTGGAGGTCACTGCAAACTGAAACTGACTCACAGCAACTGGCTGGGTCTGGTTTTGGTACCGACCCAAGCTTCTGTTAGGAACAATTCACAGTAGCCTGGCTTTGTTCCTACTGGAAACTGCCAGGTGAATTCTATGACTGGACATCTTAATTTTTTTTTAACAAGGAAAACAAAGAATGTTAATGGACAAAAAAAAGGGCAGTTGGTTTTTGACAGGAAAGAATGTTTGGTAATTTTGCTGGTTTGGGTAGAGAGAATTTTGGATGCCACCAATCATCCGTCAGGTTCTTGCAGTGGCTGTGTGTTGGTGGGAGGCTGAAAGCTATTCCAGGAGTATCCCAAATGCGGGCAGGAATGCCCAGAGTGGACAGGTTTCAGCAGAGCTTTCAGACCAAGGCAGAGAAGGAAGCAGGGCCTGGCAACCAATTTCTAATATACCAGGTGGTTAGGATTAGAGGATAGAGTTATGCAAAAGTTGTTAGAACACAGCTGATTATAAACTGATATGGGCTGTTACCCACATAGCAAACTATTAGGGAAGTATTAGGGAAGTGGGATTCTAACTTTCATTGCAGATTTAATTTGAAGCCATAGCTGGAGTTGCTGCTGTGTGCCACTGAGTTGGAATCAACTCATAGCTGACCCTCTAGCAGGTTTTCAGAGGCAGTAAATCACACAGGAGGACTGTCCATTCTCTCGCAGAAAGGCTGGTGAATTCAAACTGTGTGCCTTTGGGATTGCAGCACAGCTTCTCACCACTGGCCACCAGAGCTCCCTTTGTCCTGGGTAAGTGACATCATAATAGCTAACGCCAATCCTAAGGAATTCAAGGGCTCTGCTTCCAGGTAGAAATCAACAACTGTTCATTCACAGGTTCCTCAGGGCTGCTTACCTCACGACAGCAGGGGGTAGTTACAGTTTGAGGGGCATTTTATTTCAACACGTACAGAACCTCACTATCTCCTACCATCTCCAGTTCAGCTCCCTGGTGGTATTTAACTGTGCGAATAATCATATTCAGGATGATGCTAGAAATCCCCTGGAAAGCAAGGAGAATTACGCCATCCACCAAGGTAGCTAGCCCATTTCAGCAATAGAATCTCACCCAATTTTTTGTTCTTCCAAGCCTCAGATACCATTTGTATAAAGCCTTTAAGTTCACAGAGAGGGTGACCCTGGTCTCCCTCCACTCATATATCTGCATTGCCTTTCAGCAAACCAGCAACTCACATAAGCCTGGACTGGGGCTGATTCTGAAGGTTCTTCTAGATATACTTGGGTCTTATCTATGTGCTGGGGAAAAAAAAACCCTTCAGGATTACAGCATCATCAAACAGGCACCAAGGATGAAGACTTCCTACACACCTGCACAATGTAACATATGGTGGCATACTGCATTACATGGTGGGCTGCTAATTAAAAGGTCACTGGTTCATACCCACCAACCACTCCATGGGAGAAAGAGGAAGTCATCTCTTCCTTTAAAGATTTACAACCTCAGAAACTAGATGGAGGGTCATTATATGTCAGAATCAAGTCAGGGACAGTGGGTTTGGGTTTTGGCCACCCCTCCCAATAACACAGGCAAAAAGGTAAAAAACACATTTCTAATCTTTTGATTTCTAAATGGATGATTTTCAAGGATATGGGTAATACAAGAAAGTACAAATTAATATTATTAAAATAAAAATTAAAGAAACCACAGGATATTATCCACAACCAAAATTTCATTTCCATGATGAACAGTTTAAATATATAAAGACACAATTTCTAAGAGATATATAAGAAAAATATTTGTGCCATAACAGATAAAAGAGAAATAAACATGTACAACACACATCCTGACAACAATAAAATAAAAAATTTGGCCCTTAACTAAAATCTAATAAACTCCCTCAATAACATTACTCTGGCAAAAAAGATCTGAAATACAATAAATTGGATGAAAATGAGAGTTTCTACAGCTAGAAACATAAGAGAAGCACTGTAGTAAACAACTTAAAGCCAATGAATTTGAAATGTTAATGAAATACAGAAACCTTCAGAAAAAACTGAAATCAAACAAAAGAAAACTGTAAACTAATAAAATGACTTCAGAAGGAAAACAAAACTGGAGTCCTCATAAAATAACATAAAAAGTAACCCAACAGTATAAATCTTCCCACAAATAAAACACTCAGTCCAAATTAACTTACCAGAAAATTACACTCAAGGAAGAAATAATTTCAACTTTATACAAACTAAGATGGAGCAGAGAAAAAGTAAGAAAAATTCTTAAACTCATTATTGAAGATAGCACACTTCTTATATAAAACCAAGCAAAGACAGCACAGAAAAATGAAAACTACAGGCAAATGAGACCCACAGACAGAATTCTAAATATTTCTAAACAAAAGGGAAAAAATGTGTCAAAAGTAATAGAAACCACTGAACAAGTTGCATATTTCCAGCAATGCTGGATTGGTTAACAATTGCAAAGCAGTCAATGTAATTAAAATATAAAAGAATAAAGAAAAAAATTATTATATCCATTCCCTGAATACAGAGAACGTATTTGATAAAGAATTTTTACAGGAAAAACTGCAGCAGCCTATCTAAAAGTGAAACAGGAGAAAAAGTCACATCCGACAAAAGCAAAAGGAGCCTAACAGTGCTATTAATGCTGTTGTTACTGCTGTGTTGTTAATGCTGTGCGCCTATCATCACTGATTCCTATTTTACAGTTTGCTAAAGGTCATGATCAGCAAGATAAATCAAGGAAAAAAGAAATTTAATTAAAAGGGGTGAAAACATACCTGCAATTGATTCTTGTTAAGTGGTATCATTATTTATAACAAGCCATCTGGTGGCATAGTGAATGTAAGGAACAGGTGTTGACATATGCCTTCTCCCGTACAGACCTGAGGGTAAAGGCTTTGAGGAAGAGTGGTGTGCTTCAAGAGGCGACCTTGTAGTGCAGTGGTTAAAGCCCTCAACTGCAAATCAAACTATCAAGAGTTTAAATCCACTAGCTGCCCTGCTGAAGACAGACAGAGCAGGCTGCATCCATGACGATCACAGCTTCAAAACCCCTGTGACAGCAGTTCGACTCTGATCCAGTAGGGTCAGTGAGAGTTGCAACTGATTCTACAGCAATGAATTTGATTTTATTATTATTTGAAAAATGCAACGCAGTGTAAAGTAAAACTAAAACAGTTCAGTAAAGTTTCTACATTACAAAACCATATACTAAAATAAATAGCATTTTTGTCAAGTAGCCATGTAATTAGAAAAGTATAGTTTTTAAATATTATTTGTTTATATAACATTAAAAAGGATAATCACCAGAAATCAACCAGAAAATGTGTAGGGGACCTATCAGGGGAAAATAATACAATTTTTCTGGGTACCATTAAGTCAACATATAGCTGATCCTCTGCAGGTTTTCAAAGGGGTAAATCAGAAGACAGGAAATTGTCCAGCTCTCTCACACCAAGCAGCTGGTGGATTCAAATCACAAACCTTTGGGTTGACAGTGCAATTTCTTATCACTAAGCCACCAGAGCTTCCCACTAAATAAGTAGTAAGATGACATTAATGGATTGTTGTTGTTGTTATGTACCATCGAGTCACTTGCGACTCATAGAGACCCTATGCAAAAGAGCTCTAAATGCCGTTATATCCTGTGTCAACCTCGCTGTCTCAAACACACTCACTCCCACCACTCCAGTCACAGAATCGATCCATCTCATCGAAGGTCTTCCTCTCCTGTGCCATCCCTCCTCTCTCCCAAACATGATGTCCCTCTCCAAGGACCAATCCCTCCTTGCAACATGCCCAAAGTATGTCAGACGAAGCTTCAGAATCCTTGACTCCAAGGAGCATTCCGGCTTCACCTTCTCCAGGACAAACCTGTTTGTTCTAGCAGTCTATGATATATTCAACACTCTTCTCCAGCACCACAGCTCAAAGGCATCAATCCTCTTTCTATCAACCCTATTCACTGTCCAACTCTCTGATGCATAGCACATACTGCGAAGACTATAGCCCGGATCAGGCGTATTTTAGTCTCCAGCCTAACATTGTTGCTCTTCAGTATTCTTGAGAGATCCCTCACAGCTGACTTTCCCAATACAATCCGTCTCTTGACTTCCTGGCTGCTGTTACCAAGAGTGTTGACTGTAGAGGTAAGTAAAACTGTTAACTATGTCAATCTCTTTACCATCCATACTGATGCTGCCAATTGGCCCCGTGGTGAGAATCTTTGTTTTCTTGATGTTGAGCTTCAATCCATATAGGAGGCTGCAATCCTTGGCCTTCTGCAGCAAGGGATACAGGTCTTCCTCAGTTTCAGCAAGCAGGGTTGTGTTATCCGCATAACGCAGGTTGTTGATGATTCTTCCACCAATTCTGATGCCACATTCCTCCTCGTACAGCCCAACGTCTCGGATGATCTGCTCTGCATACAGATCGAAAAGGTATGGAGACAGAATACATCCCTGATGGACCTCCTTCTTGATTTTGAACCATGTAGTGTCTCCTTGCTCTGTTCTGATGACTGCCTCTTGATCCAAGTATAGGTTTCGCATTAGCACAATCAAATGTTCTGGGATTCCCATTCTTCTCAGAGTCAGCCATAGATTGTTGTGATCCACACAGTCAAAAGCCTTTGCATAGTCAGTGAAGCACAGATCAACATTCTTCTGGTATTCTCTGCTTTCTCTGAAGATCCATCTTAAATTAGCTATAATATCCCTAGTACCACGACCTCTTCTAAATCCAGCCTGCACATCTGGCAGTTGTATGTTGACATAACATTCCAAACTTTTTGGATAATTTTCAGCAGAATCTTGCTTGCATGTGATATTAATGATATTGTTTGATAATTTCCGCACTCTGTTAATATGGTAAAGATGCCAAATCTTCAGGAAATTACCTAAAAATTATACACAATTATCCTCAAAACCTAACAAAGTATTTATATTAAAGAACGAAACACTGTACTTCTAAAGATGTAAGAGACTTGACATAACTGCTCACTACAAAGCTGTGTGCTTGTTTTCCTACAGCCTGCTTTATGCCTACAGAAAAAGAAAAAAAATTCGTTTAGTCTGCTCCACAGGGAGCTCTGGTGGCCTAGTGGCAAGAAGCTGCACTACAATCATGAAGGTACACGGTTCAAGGCCACCAGCTGCTCCACGGGAGAAGAATGGGCAATCTCCTCCCAAGCAAATAACTGCTTCTAAAAACCTGCCAGAGAGTCATCTATGAGTCGGCTCTGACTCTACAGTACACAACAACAACAGTCGGTTCCACAGTCAACACCCTTGGCACCAGCAGCCAGGAAATTAAAAAAATAAATTGCATTGGGAAAATTTGCTGCCAGGGATCTTTCCATCGTGCTAAAGAGCATTAATATCAGTATAGAGACTTAGGGGCGCCTGATCCAGGCCACGGTCTTTGCAATTACTTGTTATGCATCAGATAGCTGCACAATGAATAAGGATGACTAAGGAAGAATTTCTACCTTTGAGTTGTGGCGCTAGAGAAGAATACTGAACATACTATAAACCACCAAAAGAACAAGCAAATACCTGTCCTAGAGAGGCTGGAGCCAACCTTCTCCTTGGAGGCAAGAATTTTGAAGCTCCATCTCACACACTTTGGGCATGTGACCAGGAGAGGCCAGTCCTTGGAGAAGGACATCATGCTTAGAAGAGTGGAGGGACAGTGGAAGAGAGGAAGACCCAGGATGAGAAGGATTCACACAGTAACTGAGATAATGGGGTAGGTATGTCGGAGACAATGAGACTGGCTCAGGATAGGGCAGGAAGTAGAGGTAGGGTCGCTATGAATCACAGGTGACTCGACAGCACACAACAACAACAAGAAAAATACTAATAATAGACTACCACATTATATTGCATGAAAATCATTCTAGTCAGAGCTATGAAAGATGAAATTGCAAATTAAGATTTCAAAAACCACATGGCAAAACACCTCCATGATTTCAAGGAAAGAATTTGTTGAGACACAGAAAACCCAAGCACTGCGAGGAAAACAAGGCCTGCAAATTCAAACCACTCATCTATTTAACAAGTTAGTGTGTAATCACTGTCCACAGCGCCATGGGGAACTGAGACAGTCATCCTCCTTTGGAGGGGACTCGTAGAACATCTCAGTGACAGTGGCAGTTCAACCCCAGCACAAGCAAAGTGGTGGGAGAACGACACCTACGAATCACAATGAAAACTGAAAATGTGTGTCTTTCCTAGTTTTACTTTTACACTTTAGACAACTAGAGGGGGCATTCCTCACAGTAATTCTGTGGCACATTTTGCAGCTCCTCTGAAAATAGTTTTTGTTAGCAATATGGCCATTGTTGTTAGGTGCTGTTGAGTTGAGTATAACTCATAATAACCTAATGAACAAAGATCTTATCCTACCCTATACAAGCCTCATCAATTCTGACGTGCTTGAGCCTATTGTTTGAGTCCATCTAGTTGAGGGTCCTCCTCCCTTTCATATACCCTCCACCTTTCCAAGCACGATGTCCCTTTCCAAGGAACAGCCCCTCTTCACACATGCCAAAGCACTTGAGACAAAACTTTGACCATTAATTTGAGGGGTTTTGTCAGCTGTGATCTGGATGAAAGTTTAAAAACTGTCTTTTCTTTAAACAATCATTCATGCATATTTTATTCCATAATGTTAATTACAATGCACACAATATCCATTTATTACATATCGACCTTCCGTTTATTCACATTAATAACTGTTGTCTGTTAATTAATTTTCTACGAATCCCAAACACGTCCCATTCTGAAATAACCATGCTAGACTGATTCTTTCTCTAGGTAAATCCATCTGTAGGGTGTTTGGTGTTTTTGTTTGTTTGTTTTGTTTTTTTGTGGGACAGGAAAACACAAAAGAGTTATTAGTTCAAACTTCCTAGTGGAGTTGTAAGAGATTAATGCCTTAAGACAGTTACTCATTAAATAGTTAAGGTTTTGGCTGACGTAACAATGCATTCTAATTTTATGTATGAATGAGTAAATTTTGAGACTGATTATATGCCCCTAACAGCTCTTACTGTGTGTAGAGTACAATGGTGTCATATTTAGGGGGACTGGTGAGTTATTGTTATTGTTGTAGTTGTAGTTGTTGTTGTTGTTGATTGCCGTAGAGTCGAGCACGACTCATATTGACTCTATGAACAAAAAGCCTGCAGCCTTTCTCTAACTATCAGCATTTATCAAACTTCATAGTCTCTAGAAGCATGCCGTTTAGGAAGTGGATGTCACCCCCGCTTCGGAACCTGTTTTAAAATGGGAGCTCCACCAAACACTGTCTACCATGGGTAACCGTTATGGCTTTTGATGCCCCAATGGCACAAGGGTCAGCATCATTGCAACCCCAGGTTAACTCAGCACAGCATATTTATAGAACAGTACTGTACCACTTTGAAGAATGTTCCTCAAAAATATAACAACAACCAACATTAAATACAAAGGCCCTCCCCAAGGTCTTGTTGACTCTAAACAAGAGCCATATTTTTTTTAAAAAAAAAAGCAATATAGTATGTTTTTGTTATGTGCCATTGAGTGGCCTACAATGTGTAGTGACCCTATATGTACAGCAGCTCTGAGCCCTTCCCTGTCCTGGGCCAATTTCACCAAATCCAACACACCAATGTCCATTGCCTCAGACAGAGTATCAATCCATCTCGACCAGGGTCTTCCTCTCTTGCTCTGTCCCTCTACCCTTCCCAGCATGATGTCCCTCTCCAAGGCCCAGTCTCTCCTGGCCACATGCCCAAAATATGTGAGGCAGGGCTTCAAAATACTAGCCTTCAAGGAAAGACTTAGCTTCACCCTCTCCAAGACAGACCTATTTGTTTTCTTGGCAGTCCTTGGTATGTTCAAGATTCATCTCTAGTACTGCAACTTGAAGGTATCTATTCTTCTGTCCTCCTTAGTCATTGTCCAGCTCTCTGAAGCATAGGTAATTGAGAAGACTATGGCATGCATTAGGCACATTTTTGTCTCTAGACTGACATCACAGCTCTTCAGCATACTGGAAAGGTCCATGACAGCAGATTTTCCCAATCCAATTTGTCTTTTGATTTACTGACTGCTGGTGTTGAATATTGATTGTGGAGCTGAGCAAGCTGTAATTACTAACAACTTCAATCTCTTCTCCATTTATCATGATGCTGCCAATTGGCCCAGTAGTGAGAATCTTTGTCTTCTTGATGTTGAGCTTCAATCTATATTGAAGATTACATTGCTTGACCTTTTGCAGCAAGCGATTCAGGTATTCTTCAGTTGTAGCAAGCAAGGTTGTGTTATCTGCATATCGTAGGTTGTTGATGAGTCTTCCTCCAATCTTGATGCCACACTCCTCATAAAGCCCTGCTTCCCAAATGATCTGTTCTGCATACAGATTGAAAAGGTTTGGGGACAGGATGCATCTCAGACACACTCTTTTCCTAATTTTTAACTACACAGTGTTTCCTTGCTCTGTTCTGAGGACTGTGTCTTGTTCCAAGTATAGGTTTTGCATAAGCACAATCAAGTGTTCTAGTATTCCCATTTTCCTCAAGATTAGCCACAATTTGTTGTGATCCACACAGTCAAATGCCTTTGCATAGTCAATGAAACACAGATAGACATTCTTGTGGTACTCTCTGCTTTCTACCAAGATCCATCGACATTGGCAATAAAGTCCCTAGTGCCATGACCTCTTCTAAATCCAGCTTGTGTTTCTGGTAGTTCTCTGTCAATGTACTGTTCCAATCATTTCTGGATAATCTTCAGCAGAATTTTGCTAGTGTGTGATATTAGTGATATTGTTTGATAATTTCCATATTCTTTTGGAATGGGAATAAATATGGATCTCTTCCAGTCAGTTGGCCACGCAGTTTTCCTCCAGATTTCTTAGCACAAGGTGGGGAGCACAAGCAGGGTAGTATCTATTTGCTGAAATACATCAATTGGTATTCCATCAATTCCTGGAGCTTTATTTTTTGTCAAGTCCTTCAAAGCAGTCTGCACTTTCTCCTTCATCACCATTGCCTCTTGATCATATGTTGTTTCTTGAAAATCTTCAGCCATTTTTTTTCACAATGACTTTGTATACTCCCTCCATCTTCTTTTAATACATCCTAGATCATTCCATGTTCTTCTCTTAGCATCTTTAAGCATTACAACCCATTGGCTTGAATTTATTATTCTGTTCTTTCACCTTAAGAAACACTGAGCGAATTCAGTCCTTTTGACTTTCTGACTCCTGCTCCTTGCACAATTCATTATAATTTGCCTTGCCTTCCCAAGCAGCCATTTGAAATCTTCTATTCAGTTCCTTAACTTCCTGATTTCTTCCCTCTGCTTTGGTTTTTTGGCACTCTAGTGCAATATTCTGAGTCTCTTCTGACATCCATTTTGGTCTTTTCTTCTTCTTCCTTTGTAATGACTTTTTGCATTCTTCATAAGCTATATTCTTGATGTCTTCCCACAACTTGTCTTATTTCGTTCATTAGTGTTCAATTCCTCAAACCTATTTCTGAGTTGGTTTTTAAATTAATAGAGGATAGACTCAAAGTCAAATTTTTATTCCTGTGATATAACTGAACCTTCTTTAGTTTTAATTTGAACTTGCATGTGAGCAATTGATGGTCTGTCCCACAATCCACACCTAGCCACTGCTGATATTGAACTTCTCCAACAATTCTTTCCACAGATGTTATCTATCCAATTCCTGTGCATCCCATCAGGTGAAGTTCATTTGTATAGCCTATATTTATGTTTATTATAAAAGGTATTTGCAATGAATAAATCATTCATTGTACAGAATTCTATCATTCTATCTCCAGCCTCATTTCTGTCACCAAGTCCCTATGTTCCAACTCTGATAGTTCTTCTTGGTTCCCAACTTTTGCATTCTAGTCACCTGTTATTATTAATGCATGTTGGTTCCATGTTTGCTCGATTTCTGACTGCAACAGTTAATAGGAATCATCTATTTCTTCCTTTTTGGCTCTGGTTGTAGGCACATAAATTTGAGTGATAGTGGTATTAACAGATCTTCCTTAGATGTGTATGGATATTATCCTGTCACAATATTGTATTTCAAGGTGGATCTAGAAATGGCCTTTTTAACAATGAAAGTGACCCGTTTTCCCTCACCTGTTTATCTCCAGCATAACAGATCATATGATTGTGGATTTCAAAATGTCCCATGCCTGAAATTCACCCTGAAACCCACAGCGTCCCTTTTCAGCAGGAAGTAGCTAAGAGAATACGCCGTCCCCTTTTCCTTATGACTCAGGGTGAAGTCTCTCTCAGGGAGGAGTGATAGGGAATGGCAAAGGATACACTGACAAAGAAGATTAATCAGAACTGGCTTTGACAAGCACTGTGGCATTTGGACAAGAACAAACTGGGAGGAGGGTAAAGAGAATAGTGCAACAATGAATGAGTGGAAGCCCAAAATCTCTGTAAATGTTTATGAAAATTAATAAAATATAATTAAAAAAAAAAAGAATGGGAAAAAAAAATGTCCCATGCCAATCCATCTCATTTCACTAATATCCAATATGTCAATATTTATACGTTCCTTTTCTTTCTTGACAATGTCTAGTTTTCCTACATTCATGCTTTTCATGTTCCACATACCAACAGTTCACTTCTTCTAACAACTTTTTGTCCTCCTTTGTGTATTTGATGGGGACAACTTATTTGACACCTACTCCACCAGGAGCACAGTTCTCCGTTGTAGCACCAGCTATCCAGGTGAGTCTGATGACTGTTCTAACAACCCACTTTGAGATACTGTCTCCTGGAACATTCTATATTCTAAAGAAACAACTATGCAAGTGCCGTTTGAGTTGACCTACTTTAAATTCTTGTATTTTCTGATGAAAATTTATATTTAGACACAGTATTAAAGCTTTTTATAGGCTTCCCCCCTTATTCTTAATATTCTGATTTTTTTCCACTATATTTATTCTTTCCAAAGTATTTTCTATACAGTCTTGGTTTAGTTAATGTTACTACATTGTTGATCATTCCAAGGTGGCTTGAATGTTGCTGTGATGCTAGAAGCCACGCCACTGGGATTTCAAAGACCAGCAAGGTTACCCACCATGGATTGGTTTCAGTAGAGGGTACACTAACAAGAAAGTGACTTAATTCTAAAAACAAACCGATGAAAACTTTCTGCATCACCACAGCATACTGTCTGGGTTAGGATGTGAGTCTTTGAGGATGGAAGTTCTCAAAATATACAGTGGCCTCAAGAATCAACTCAAGTACATCGACAATCATAAAAATGGGGCAGGACCTGGTGGAGCTTTTGCTGCTCTATGTGGGGTCAGAGTCAGAGTTGGCACAACTAATAAACAGTAACAGCATCACACCCATGTTTGATTCCAAGTCAATGCACCTCATAGGCAGCCACCACCCACCTGTTAACAGACATTTGCATGTTGCTATGATGGTATGATGGTCCACTCCTGTGTTTTCCTGGGGTTCCCACATGTCAGACCCAACTAGCTGGCAGCTAACAACAAACAGTCTCTCACATCTGAATTACAGGGAAGCAGAGCCTTCCCCACACTCACATAAGTGGCTGATGACACCACCATCATCGTAATTTTCAGGGTTATATTATTGTCTGGGCAAAGTAAGACACTCCCAGTGAAGTTTGAGGCATACCTATAAGATTTTCAATGTAATAAACAAGGTTTTTGCTTTCACACACTCATGCTCCCATGTTTTCTTTCTTTAGAAAAGAGAACAAGGATGGTATCAGGAAAAGTTATTCCAGGGCTGGTGGTGTGCATCCTCTACTGACAATATTGTTAGAAATAAAACTCTAAAGAGAGTTGTTTCACACTGAGCCTCAAGGGCTGTGCATGAGATTACTCAAGAAAGGAAGAATCTCCTTACAGTTCGTTCCAAGAGTGAAGGACACCATATAACCGGTGTGAGTATTTTTGACTGCAAAATGTAACTCTATTTGAACAACAGAACACACTGACCTGTATCTACTGTAGCCTCTAAACATAAAGGACTCAATCTTTGTACTGAAAAGGTTTGGTGACAGTTTGCCTCTTAGATTAAAACACAACTGAGCTACCTATAGCAAACAAAGTTTGTGACTCTATTATCTGGAAGAACTTCACCTTGTGGATCGAAAGTAATCCAGATGTGGTGGAATTGATCACAACTCATGGTGACTCCAAGATTGTGTCAGAGGGCAACTGTGCTCCACAGAGTTTCCAATGGCTGATATCTTGGGAGACCATTCAAGCCATTCTTCCAAAAACATCTCTGGATAGGCTCGAACCTCTAACCTTTCAGTTAACAACTGAGCATGTAAACTATTTTCACCTCACTGGAAAACCTGGAAGAGGTAAACAGAATATAACTTCTCCCCACGCTAAGTGCAGCTTTCCAGCTGGGTTAGCTGATTAAAGATATGCTCATAGCACAGCCATGGAGTCGTCCTCATCCTCAGAATCACTACTAAGGACTGCTTCCTACAAAGTAACCCCACCCTGCCATTGAAGCAGCTCTGGATGCTAGCTTTTAACCAACTCATATACTTTGTTGTTATGCTACTACTGTCTCACTCATGCCCTACAGACACCAGCTAGGTGAAAGGTGGTGCACAGTGGAATACAGATGTCTACGGATAATTAATAAGGTGTGTAATAATATTAATAATAAAATGAATGGGGCATGGTACATATATTGATGGGAACAGGATTTAAAAAGCATACCTGGAAAACTCTGGTAAGAATGTTTGACAGGTCACTACAAGGTAAATTAGCATCAGCTGGAGAAAGCATGTTGTGTAAGATAGGTCCAATATCTTGTCTTCTCAAGCTAGTGGGGAATCAAACCAAATTACTCTCTTCCCACCCACCCCCCACCCAGGGACCAAATATCTTTTTTTTAGTTAAGAGTAAATGAGATCATCAACCAGAACTTGACAAAACGATGCTGCATGTCCATAAAGTTTTGCTGTTGTTCTTAGGTGGCATTGAGTCAGCATCAATTCATTATGGTTCTACATACAACAGAGTGAAACCCACAACATGCTCATGGTTGCTACTGTGCTTAATCCCTTTGTTGTGTCACTGTGTCCATCCATGTCACTGAAGGACTTTCACTTTTTTTGACGCTTTACTTTTTCAAACATCATGCCCTCTACCAGGGATTGGCCTGTCTTAATACCATGCCCAAAGTATGAAACGAAGTCTCACCGTCCTCCTCTTTAGAGTATTTCAGTTTCATTTATCTGAAAATAGACTGGTTCATTTTGGGGGCCATCCATAAAGTCTAGACGACTTCAGAAAGTTAAGTCTCTTTTTCAAGCTGTCAATTTAGCATCCCCATTATTGATAGGAAACACGACTGGGCAGTGCTATTACCAGTGCTCAAGAGTAGTTTAACCCCTTCCACTTAAATTTTGTCTGTTTTTCCTTATTTACCTCCTGGGTCAGAAACTAAAAAGCAAATCATATATAACACTCTCAAAGTTCCCCCCCAAAAAGACAAGTCAACCTCAAAATGCAAATGTGGTAATTGAGCTATATTGAAAGAAGCACCCAGCATTGTATAGCTGGGGCCAAAGCACCAGAATGAATTCCCACCAAAATATTCTATGTAAATCTCAGAAGCAGTTATTGCTCTTGTAAATCAAAATGAAAGATAACAGAAAGGACATGACGGCTTGTTTTCAATAGATGATGCAGTTGCCTTTGGTATGTACAGCATATTAATAGAGAATAAACATCCTGTTCATTAGCCAATCAAGTTGCTCAAGCCATCAGTCAACACTCCATTATCTGATTCTCACGTACTTATATTATTATTAGGAAGCATATTTTGCATGTATCAACAGAAGGGCTGTCTCAAAATTTCCTGTGGATCTAGCCCTTCATGGAAACAATTGGTAGACGAAGAGGCAGTCATCATGAGCAAAACACTGCCTTTTCACTTAAAACTGTCCGCCTGAAGCCAAGTTTTAGCAATGACAGAGTTAGCATTGACACATGTGACAGGAAGATTAGAGCTAGGGCTTACCAGCAGAGAGAACAGACACTGTCAAATAAGTGACATGATAAATATATGCTGTCCTAATGCATGAAATACAATGTATATTAATGAAGATAATATGCTTGAATTATTAAAAAAAGTATACATATATATACATACACATGTGTGTATGTGTGTGTATGTATAT
>NW_006399885.1:7289069-7346237 GCF_000299155.1 Elephantulus edwardii | reverse complement strand
TTATATATTACTATTGGGAAGGGTTTAGGTTCCACTGATAAATTAGGCTGTGGAGATTACACTGAGTCATAGTCTACTCTTGGATACTTAACAAAACAAGAGCGATTAGTCTATTATTTGTCTGCCAATCTGCCCAGGAGAGGAAAGTATCCATGTTTCTCCCTTGGAGCTATCAGTGGATTTAAATAACTGCAGAGGAATGGTCTTTAGGTTCTCAGCTTACATCACCAGAGCTCCTTGAGTAGAATTCAAGAAACAACAGTTGCACAAAGGGAACAGTAATATCCAATACAAGGATGATCAACACAGTATCACCAAAGAGAAGGAAGACACAAAGAAGGATAGAAGGACAGCCGGAAATCAGAATTATAGGAAGGGGGTGGGAGAAGTATGATTACACTATGGGCACTGAATATATATGGTACTGAACACAGATTATAGGAGAAGATGTATATGATGCCTGAACGGAAAAATAAATTTGTTGTGCTAAGTTTCACTCAACCCACAATTTTAAAAAAAAATCCAAGGGAAAAAAGTAACAACATGGAGATTTAATGCTGCCAATTCACATGACAATACCTGGAGTGGGTTTTTTTCATCAATGGTTTTGTTTTAGTTGCAAATTGTTCTGTAGATACATTTTAAAGGGACATTATTTCCCACTAATTGCAGGCAAAGCTAGAAACACTTCAAGACCACAAAATTAAACCCCTGAACCACCTCGCTGTAGATTTATGTGCTCATGTGGTCTCAATTCATTTAGAAATAAAACATTAGGAGCAAGCACAGAAGAAACCCCGGGCCTGGTTTTCTCTCTCTCTGCCCTTCTGGAAGGTAGAGGTGGAAAAGAGTCTCTAACAGCATGGGGTGGTGTGTGTTACTGTGATAGAAAAATAAGTATCACTTTCTTTGAAAGAAATTGCCAACACAAAGCTTTCAGTACTATAAATACTTCATCGCTCCTAAAGTTGTTGATTTTGCCATAAAATTAAACTGTGGCTGCCCTTTTATATTACTCCTTTCCCCTACATTTGAAGTTCTCTCTCAAATATCAAAATAATAAAAATATTAGTATATGTGAAGCATATACTGCCATGTGAAGCAGACCAATTTCTGCCACATTTAAACCATCATCTCTTCCTCTGAGGGCAGGGTTTCTATGCTGGTTAATAGAAGCCACACTGACCACCACAGAGAGAGCAGACAGAGGGAAACAGACAGGGAGGGAGGTGGAGGATGAGAAGAGAGAAAGAGAATAGATAACAGACAATGTGAAGCAGCCCTCTTCTTCACTTTCTACTGCATCCCTCCTGCTTACTAACTGAAAAGTTGGTAGTTCGAATCTACCAGCTGCTTGCTCAAAGAGAGAAGTGTAGTCTCTTCCTTTTGAAATTTACAGTACCTTAGAAACCTGATGGAGAAGGGCCATGAATCAGAATCAACTTAATTAAATGAGTTTGTATGTGCTAGTGTGTATGTGTATTTATAGAGAGATACATTTTTTGTTGTTCTATTCCATTGAGATGGAACTGACCCTCCAGCAGATTTTCAGAGGCAGTTAATTGGATGGGAGGAGATTGTCTATCTTTCTCCCATGGAACAGCTGGTGGATTTGAACTGCATACCTTCAGGACTGCAAAACAGCTTCTTATCACTCGGCCACCAAAGCTCATATATATTATGAGCAAGAGTGGCATCCACTTCTTAAACAACATGTCTCTGGAAACTCTAAGAACTTTGATAAATGTCGACAGTTATAGAAAGGCTTCAGGTCTTTTGTCCATTGGGTCACTATGAGTTGTGCTTGACTCAAAAGTAATCGACAACAACAAATACACACACACACACTGCCATTAAAGAGTTCATAACACACACACACACACACACACATACACACACACACACATACTCTAATGACTGTAGCAGTCCCCTCCCCTCCCCTGGCAGCGTTTAAAAGCTAATGCTTTTGAGCAGACTTCCACCATAGGCAAAGGCTCAAGGACACCACTCTTGGAGGGAGAAGAGCAGTACTACACATCAAACATGATGCCAAAAAAACAAAACCCCAAAAACTTCCCTGCTGGCAGGGGCCTGGAGACTCCATTCTGGGAGTCTGTGGCTTTTTGCTGCTTGTGGATGGTGGTCCTGATGGGCAAGTAAAGGGACGTTTGGGGGGTTGTGTTTTTGGGGGGTCATGTTTGATGTGTAGTACTGCTCTTCTCCCCGCAAGTGTGGGTATCCTTGAGTCTTGGCCTAAGGTGGAAGTCTGATCAAAGGCGTTAGCTTTAAAATCTTGCTGGGCCCTTGGGCCTGTGGCCCTCGGGCCAAATTTATTAATTTTTGAGTGATATTTCTTGAATGACACAGAAATCTTTTGTCTATTTGCTGAACTGAACAATTTGGTGTTACTGTGATGCTGTTCACTGTTCCATAGTCTTGTCAAATACCATAATGGTTACTCATTATGTACAGTGTGAGTGGCATCCACTTCCTAAACTTGATGCCACTGGAAACTGTACAAACTCTCTAAACTCTATAAATTCTATAAATGCATGGTAGTTATAGAACAGAGTTCTGTACAGAAATGTTAATTATAGAACAGAGTTTAAGTCTTTTGTGCAAAACCTACTCAGGCATAGTTGACTTGATGACACTTAACCACTGCTAAGTGAAACTAGTGCTGTTATATCTGGAGGAACATTATTCCACTTTGTACATCACTGTTTGTCAATATGCAGTATGAAGTAATCTGGGTTGTTGTGATGCTGAACCTCGTGTCATTGGACTATCAAATACCAGAATAATTTCCCAGTGTGGACAATGTTCAGTGAAGCTCCCCATTGTAAAACAGGTTTGGAAGCAGGAGTGGCATCCACTTCCTAAACCACATGCCTCTGGAAACTCCATGACTTGGAGAAATGATGATAGTTATGGAAAGGCATTACTCCTTTGTTCATAGAGTCACCATGAGTCGCACTCTATTGGATGACAATCAACAACAAGGCTGCTAATTAAAAGATTAGGCAATCTAATCCACTAGTTCAAGAAACATGGACAGCCTCCTCCTGTAAACATTTACAACCTTGGAAATCCAATGGAAAGTTGCCATGGATCAGAACTGACTCAACAGCTGTGAGGGGGTTTTGAGTACTTATTATATAGATGCTCTGCTTAAAGCAGTGGTTAAACACTTGTCTAGTAAAGAGATTTGTAGCTCAAATGTTTCCAGTGGATCCTCAAGAGAAAGACCTAGTGATATTATCCTGTAAAGATTACAACATGGAACACTTCTAAGGCAGTTCTACTCTGTCTGATAAGATTGCTATGAGTCAAAATGGACTTGAGAGAAAACAACATATATTTTTGTTTGCTGTAGCTGCCAGCCCAAACAACATACTAACACTATGGTTGCTCAACATACATCATGTTCATTCTCTAGGCATAGTGAGTTATCATATGTTGTGATATTAATGAAGGAGCCTAATCTTGTTAACATTTAGTCTCAGAAACCCATGTGGAGAGCCATCATGAGTTGGATTCAACTTGGTGGCAATGGGCTTTCAGCTAATATAAAATATACTAAATAAAATAAATAGAGAATAGGCACATCGTGAGTTATCATTTTAACAATTCCTTAAAAATACAGGAAGAAATAAATTTATGAAGAGACCCTTAGAGGTGAAAGTAATCAATATTCTCTGCTGTTAATCAAAAGACTGGAGTCCACCCAAAAACACATTGGAAGACAAGCATGATCTTCTGAAAAATGGAGTTTCTAGGAGTCACAGCTGATCTGGCAACTCCTTGTTGTGAGTGGTTGTTGTTATCATTATGAAGTGCTACTGAGTCGAGTATGACTCATAGAAATCCTATGAACAAAATATCTAAACCCTGTTCTATAACTATAATCATTTCTCTAGTGGTCATAGGGTGTTCAAAGGCCTGCTATTTGAGAGGTGAATGTCAATCCTGCTTCCAAGTCTGCCCAATCTTGGAGCTCTACCAAACCCTGTCCAATGGGTAACTCATGATACTTGACACACCAGTGGCACAGCTTTCAGTACCACAGCAATGTCACCTTATCTCAGTACAGCAAACTGACAGTCAAGTGCTGTACCACTTAGACCAACGTTCTCCTTAAACACAACCCTCCAGAATCCAACTGCTTTTACACAGGAGCCTCCAAACTAGAGACCTAGTCAAGGCCCAACTGACTTTTAAATACAAAGTGGTATAATGGATTATAATGATTGATTAAAGAAAATAATTTTTCATTCTTTTATATCAAGAAGAAATGAGACCTGGTAACATTGTGGTTAAGCCCTACACTATTAACCAAAAGGTTGGTAGTTCTAACTCACTAGCTTCTCGACAGAAGAAAGATAAAGTGATCTGCTTCCATGAAGATTACAACCTCGAAAGCCCTATTGAGCGTTCAGTTCTGTCCCACAGGGTCACTATGAGGTATAGTTCAGCACTGACTCAACAGCAACAGGTTTGGTTTTAAATTATACCAACAAGGCATATAGACTTATTGTAACCTATGCTTCAGTGCTAATGTTCTCAATAGTAATTGATAAAAAGACATTAATGAAAACTCTTTTAAACCTTTCAAAATATGGTTTGCTATCTCATTCTTCTAGAAGTTAGCTCTACATTCAGAAAATATCCAAGTTTCAATATGGGAGCAAAGTGCTCCAGGAAGGCTACAAAGCTGATTTTTGTCCATAACAAAAAAGAAATAAGGTTTTGTTAGAGTAACAAAATACTAGGGTAAAAGAGTTCTATGTGGGAGTATAAGAGGCTGTAGCAAGATAACCCTCTCCTGCAGAAAAAAGACTAATCAGAGAACAACAAAAAAAGGTGGCTAGGGTATGTGCACTATAAGCTAGGGGAGAGTGGGCTTTTGCTCAGCTGAACTAAAAAGGAAGCAGTCAAATAGTGCACAAGGACAAGGAGAGATGAGGTGATATGATGTTTGAAAGTCCACACTGCAGAAACAGAATTTTATAGTTGTGATTGGGAGGTAGTTGCGGTTGAAACATCAACACTTCCTTCTTCTGCCTCCCCTCTTCAAACTTACATAATCTGGAAATTCAATAGGATTAATTAACATAAAGGATAAATGCACAGATGTCATCTTAAAGAGAATGAATGGCTCTGAGATTATTGTGTATCTGCTATAATTCAACTGAAGAAATGAATGCTAAGAGAAGAAGTTGAGGGTCAGGAATGGATTAGTCTAAAAGGAAAGACAATAAAAATAGTTGCAGGCATATAGCATGAGGGTTTTTTTATTCAGCCGAAGGGATGAAGCATGTTGGGAACACTCAGGTTTGTCTGTCTAAGGCTGTATTGAATTTGTTGTTAGGTGCTGTCAAGTCTATTAAAGCTCTTATCAACCCTATGAACAGTTGACCTGAATCTTTCCTTATGTAATTCTCATTTTCTCTGCCACAGTACAGCCACTGCTGTAGTCACCATGTCAATTCATCTCATTAAGGATGTTCCTCTCCTTTGTTGACCTTCCATCTTTCCAATGATGACATCCCTTTCCAAGGAATAGCCTCACCTAGCTACATGTACAAAGTATGAAAGGCTTAGCTTAATCATCGTTACCTCCAAGAAGCACTCTGGCTGCACCCTTTCCAGGACCTATCTGTTTGTTCTTTTGGCAGTCTATGGGATATTCAATACTCTTCTCCAAAACCACAGCTCAAAGGTATCAATTCTGTCATCCTTATTCACTATCCAAGTTTCTGATGCATAGCCTGTGATTGAGAATATCACACCCTGAATAAGGTACACTTTAGTCTTCACACTGACATCACTGCTTTTTAGCATTTCTGACAGGTCCCTGACAGCAGACTCGAACAGTGCAATAGGTCTCCTGATTTTCTGACTGCTGGTGCCAAGGGTGTTGATTATTGATCCAAGCAAGATTAAATCACTGACAGTTTCAATACTTTCTCCATCTATCATAGTGCTGTTATTTAACTAAACACACTTACACTGTGAGTCGAAGTTCATCAAGCAATCTTTTGATAGACAGCATGTTTTCTCATTTTGTTCTGACTAAGCTATAAGCTATATACAGGCCATGGTCTTCGCAATCACTTGTTATGCATCAGAGAGTTGGACAATGACCAAGGAGGATAGAAGGAGAATTGATGCCTTTGAGCTGTGGTGCTGGAGAAAAGTATTGAGAATACCATGGACTGCTAGGAAAACAAACAGATTTGTCCTGGAAAGGGTTAAACCGGGTGGCTCCTTGGAGGCAAGGATTCTGAGGCTCCATCTAACATACTTTGGATATGTTGTGAGGAGAGACCGGTCCTTAGAGAGGGACATCATGCTTGGGAGGGTCGAGGGACGGCGCAGGAAGGGAAGGCCCTCTATCAGGTGGATTGATTCAGTGACTGGGATAATCGGGATGGGAGTGTCAGAGACAGTGCGATTGGCACAGGACAGAGCGGAGTTTAGGGCTGTTGTACATAGGGTCGCTATGAGTCGCAGGCGACTCGACAGCACATAGCAACAATAACAACAAGCTATATGCCCAGATAGATAAAAGTTTCACTTGCATCCTGGTTCATATAACTTAAGAGAGTCAGTATCAACAAACATGATAATTTCTGAAACAACAGGAAATATATGCATCAAGACAAGTGGATGTGGTATTTTTTTCTGTTCCACTGAATCAATCATGACTCAGAGCAACCCTACAAAGAACATATCTGAATTTTGCCCTTTCCTGTACCATCCTCTCCATCCCTGATATGCTCAAGTCCATTGTTACAGTCACTGTGTCAACTCGCCTTGCTTAAGATCCACCTCTCTTTTTCTGAACCTCCATTTTTCCTAGCATAGTATCTTTTTCCAAGAACTGGTCCCTTCTGACAACATGTTCAAAGCATATAAGACCAAGTTTCACTATCCTTTCTTCTAAAGAACCCTCTGGTTGCTCATCCTCTGAGACAGACTTGTTTGCTCTTTTGGTAGTCCATGGCATATTCAATACTCTTCTCCAACACTACAATTCAAATAATATTTTTTCTTTTCTCATTTTTATTCATTGCCCAACTTTTAGACAGATAGGAAGCAACTGAAAATGTCATGACTTGGATCAAGTGGATGAGGTCCAGATATTTAACCAGAAAGGCAGTGTCTAGCCATATGATCCATTTCCCCCAATCTTCTCCATTTTAGTCAACAGCAAGCAACATTTGATAGTCACAGTCATATCAGCTTCAGAATAATTCTGTCTCCTTCCATGTTCTTTGAGGCCCTGCAGCATATGACTATTAAATTGTTTTATCTCACTCAATACTAGTTCTTTGGATCTCAAGGCTTCCTCCTTGGTTTTCTTCAAGTTCCAGTCACAAGGATATCCATTTGGTAATTCCACTGGCCTGCATGTTCTATCTTGAACCATATCTCATTATTAGGTCTCACTTCAAAGGTCATCTCCTCATAGAAACTCTTGTGACCATACTATTTCTGTCATTGTGTGCTGGTGACTAGAAGCCAATTCACAGTAACCATACAGAACCAAGTAAAACTTCCCCATACAATTTCCAAGATTATCATCTTTAAAGATTGCCATTATCTTCTTTTCTAAGTCATCATTAGTTGGTCCAAAACTGTCAATCTTTCAATTAGAAGCCAACCGCATAATTGTTGTACCACCAAGACTCCTTCCAACCTATCTGTTGTTCTTCTTGTTGTGTACCATTGACTTGGAACTGTCCCATAGCTGACCCTCCAGCAGGTTTTCAAAGGCAGTTAATTGAATGGGAGGAGATTGTCCATCCTTCTCCCACAGAGCAGCTTGTTTAATTATTATCTAGTCTTCATTCACCCTCGATGGTAAATCAAAATAACTTAAGATTTGACTTTGTAAAACATTTGACCTATCAGAACAGCTAAGACAGTGTAAACAGCACTATAGAACCTGAGGAGCCTACCCCATCAAGTGTGAGATCTTTGCCAAGCCAATTCTCTTAGCCCCGATATGCAATACAGAGATAAAGACAATTATGAAAGGTTATTATTGCCATAGGCAATTATGTCAACACAATGTAGTGTTGGCAAGGAGTATTGAATATACAAACAAATCTATTTTCGAAGAAGTTTAACCAAAGTGTTCCTTATAGAGGAGGATGATGAAGGTATCTCACCTACTTTGGACATGTGTCAGGAGAGAAACCAGTTTTTGGAAAAAGACTTTATGCTTGGGAAATCAAAGATTCAGCAAAAGCAAAGAAAGCCCTAACTAAATGAGATGGCTTGACACAGCAATTTCAACAACAGGCTTGAACATAGCGGAGACTATAAGGACGGTGCAGGGTCAGGCAGGGTTTTGATCTGTTGTTAAAATAGTTGCTATGATTCTTAGTCAATTTGACAGCACCTACAACAACATGATATAGGTTTTTATGAACATTAACTAAACTTGACTTTTAATTAAACTTGTCTTTTAATCAAGGACTCATTTCTTTCATTTCCAGTGATTCAGAGATCAATTTGAAACTCAGAAACACAATCTCAAGCAGCAAGAGGTCCTAGCCTTTCTTAGACATGCTATGACATAAGATGCTACCTTCTTCAGACTGCATAACAGCCACATGACCTTCTTGTTGGCAGGAGCTGTAATGGAACACCACCATCCCCGCTTCACTGCTCACGACTCAAACACATTCAGAAAGGCTCCCACAAGAAAGTGTAATCTAAGAATCCTTGAATTGGTGACACCTGTGGGTTCTTATACCTGAAGGCTCAATTAGCAGCCAGAATTCACTCACTCTAGTAGCACTTGTAATTGTAGACAAAGACCTCAACTGAGCAGAAACGTTGGCTATAAAGAGCTGTTTATTTAAAGCACATTTGCACGACTACACTTCTACACTCTTTTCTAAATAATAATTTTTAAAATTTCATTTGTTATTCTTTAAAATGGAAATTATGAAGTTAAAGCTTCCTGCTTTTGAAAAAAAACTTCTCATACTTCTTAATTATCGGATGCAAGCTTGTATATTTCTCCTAATTGATGGTGTCTCCAACTCTGTTGGGTTGTTGTTTTGGTGGTGGGTCTCGTTGTTGTTGTTGTTGATTTAGGTTTCCCACCCCTTCTCCAACTCTCTGTTGCTGAGTCAAACACAATTCTGGGGTCCAGAAGGACCACATCTTCCACAGAAAAATGTATATATTCCTTTCACCACCCATTTTTACTGCTGTTGGGTACCATCAAGGCACTTCTGACTCACAGCAACCCTAAGTACAACAGAATAAAGCCTGTACTGTCCTCACAGTCATTATTTTTCTTGAGTGTATCACTGTAGCCATTCGGTCAGTTTATCTTGTAGGGAGTCTCTCTTTTTCACTGACCCCCTACTTACGTGCTCATCCTTACCAACTTAAAGGTGTATTTCTCCTAAGATGAGTACATATAATTGATCAGCATTGCTCTAAATTTTTTTACACAATTACAACAAGACATAGACTTTCAGTGCATTTGCAGACAATGCATATGCAAAAACCTTCCAAATCTTAGCTGATTCAAGCTGTATCAGAAGCAACACATAACTCCAGATGGAAGCACTTTTTGAAATTATAAACTTGCAAGAGCTAAAACACAAGTGAAAGGTGAAGATATTGCTCTATAGGAAAATTGTACTAATCAATTTATTTGTATAAATTAACACTTTCTGAAAGGTATCTCACATATTCCAGCCTACCCCAGGCAAATGTAATTCACAGAGCTTACACACACAGAACTAGGGAGCTCAGGTGGCATAGTGGTATGAAGTTGTGCTGCCAATCTAAAGGCTCTCAGTTCAAATCCACCAGCTGCTACATGAGGGAAAGATGGGTAATCTCCTCTCATGTGATTTTTCTGTCTTGGAAAACCTGCTGGTTCTGATTTGAAAGTGCATATTAACAACATATACCCAAGTAGTAGCAAAATCCTAACTTCAGAGACACTTAAGTGCAAAATTCCTCAACTGTTTTTGTTGTTGTTGTTGCTGTTATGTACCGTTAAGTTGGAACTGACACAAAGCTGACACTCCAGTGAGTCTTCAATGTAAACAAATCATGTGGGAGGAGCTTTTACTCTTTCTCCCACAGAACAGATGATGAATTTGAATTATGTGCCTTTGGGTTGGCAGCACAACTCCTTGCTACTAAGCCAAGAGAGCTCCCTCAGCAACTGTTTTTAGAACACAAAATTTGGGGAAATAATTTGTGCTTTGGAAGAACCTCATTCAAACTTCATTCAGTACTCTGCAACATAAGTGTCACTGGATTACAAAAGCATTACAGAAAGACTCTGAAGAAGGAAAAATAATTAAGCATAGGTATATCTTGTCTCATGATTCACCTTAATAATGTACCTCACAGACACTGTGTCTTTTACAAATGGGAAGATT
Organism: Elephantulus edwardii; assembly: GCF_000299155.1. Taxonomy (NCBI): domain Eukaryota; kingdom Metazoa; phylum Chordata; class Mammalia; order Macroscelidea; family Macroscelididae; genus Elephantulus; species Elephantulus edwardii. The sequence goes on along the minus strand of NW_006399885.1, from coordinate 7,335,807 downwards.
TGTGCAACTCTGCATTTATGAAGTCCACAGGCATCATTTTTCAAATGCTCACTTCATGTCCCTGTTCACATTTTAGTAAATCTAGCAATATTACAAACGTTTCATCATGCTGTTGCACACTTCCTAGACCACAGCAGAACACTAATATAACTTTTATATGCACTAAGAAACCAAAAATCCATGGTACTCACTTGATTGCAATATTTTCTCTATTGCACTGGTCTGGAACCAAACCCACAATCACTCCTAAGCATGCCTGCATCTTATTAAAGTTAACAAGGTCACACAACAACTTAGCAAATATGAATGAAATTGGGGTGAAGTAAAAAAAAAAGTAAAGCACTTGCCTTTGATTATGTAAATTAGAGAGTTAAGACTATAACTCAATCAGCCGGAGGTAGTTTATATAATTTAATTTCCTCCAAATTTCTGTCCTTTTCCTCTTCCATGTTCATAAACCACTAGCTGAAGTAGGTAAAAGAGGTCTCTAACCTTTTGACTTAGAGTGTCCTGCAAAGCCAGGAGAAGAACCTAACAATTCTTATTCTTAGATATTTTATTATACTATGAAAAACACACCCAGGAAAATTCTAGACAGTTTGCTGTTAGGTAATACATTTGTTGGAGGTTCAACTTCATGACATGGCTTAAGCCCCACCAATGTGTGAACTATATCAAAGTAAGTACAATAGTCTTCAAAATCAAGGGTTCCAAAGAGTTGGTTTTACCCAGTTGGGGGAGGGAGGTCCATAGGTGTTTCGTCTTTTGGTTCAGTAAGATGCTATTGTGTTTTTTGGTGAATATTTACACAGCATATCAGGTTCCTATTTAATAATTTTCTACACACATTACTTACTGACTGTAGTTCTATTTTTCATACAGTGTGAATAGTCTCATTGTTACTCCGTCTTTCCACTTCCAGTAATCTAGCATCTCTCATCTTTCATTTAGTGTAAAAGTCAACTACCTGAACCAAACACAGATTTTTTAAAGAGGCATATTGATACCTGATATTAAGAATCAATCTGTTATTTACCTAAAAAAGAACAGTTTCAGCTCAAAGTTAGAAGAGAATCTTGGGCTGAGAATCATTAGGAGTCCTATAGTGTCAATTAGTCCAGTGAGTCTGGAATTTTTTTTCCTAAAATTTTCTGTGTGTGTGTGTGTGTGTGTGTGTTTACCGTCAAATCGGATCTGACAGGTACAGGAGGAGATGGCCCCTCATCCTTCGGCAGAGCATCTGGTGGATTCGAAGCGCATATCTCTGGTATTGCAGTGCAGCTTCTTGCCACTAGGCCACCAGAGCTCCCCTGAGTCTGGAAGTTTTAAAAATTTAAGTTCTATGCTGCATGAATTTTCAATGGCTGGTTTTCCACAAGCCGCACCTTTCTTTCAAGGCACCTCTGTACAGATGAGATCCTTTAACCTCTTAAGTTTTCTGTTAACAGCTGAGCTCATTAAGTGTTTGCACTGTCCAAAGGCTCCTACTTGCCATAAAATCATGAATTAACAAAAAAGCTTACAGCCTAGTATCGGAATAAATCAAGTACTTTACTACACCACCATTGCAGAACAAGATCCACTCTAAGATGAGTACATAACAATCTAAATCTAGCTTGAGACTCGGCGGGGGGGGAGGATCAAGAAAAGACTCTAAGGAAGAAATGGTTTTCATAGGCATAGGATGCAAAATTGAAGAAGAAAGGAAACCTGAGAAAAGAATTTACAAAGCAATAGACATTGTTTTAAATATCTATTCAAACAGTGTTGTTGTTGTTGTGTATCATCAAGTCAAAACCAACCCATAGCTGCAAATCAATGCAAATTAAAAAAAAAAAAATTAAGTTGCCTAAAGATCATCTGGGAGGCTGAGCTCTATGAGGAGCAATATGGTTCAGGATTGGAGGAAGACTCATCAACAATCTATGTTGTGCAGATGACACACCTTGGTTGCCAAAACTGAGGAGGACCTGAAGCACTTGCTGCAGGTCAAAGACTGTAGGGTTTTGTTGTTTGTTTGTTTGTTTGTTTTTTACTGTAGTCTTCAACATGGATTGAAGTTCAACATCAAGAAAACAAAGATTTTCACCATTGGGCTGATTGGCAGCATCATGATAGATGGTAAAGAGATTGAGATTTAACATCTTTAGTTTGGTTGGCTCCACAATCAACACTCTTGGTTCCAGCAGCCAGGAAATCAAAAGATTAATTACACTGGAAAACTTTGTTGTCAGGGACCTCTCAAGAGTGCTACTAAAGAGCAACGATGTCAGTATGGAGACTAAGGTGCACCTGATCCAGGCCATAGTCTTTGTAATTACGTGCTATGCATGAGAAAGCTGGACAATGACTAGGGATATAGAAGGAGAATTGATGCCTGTGAGCTGTGGTGTTGAAGAAGAGTATAGAATATACTATGGACTACTAAGAAAACAAACAAGTTTGTCCTGGAGAGGGTGAAATCAGGCTGCTCCTCGGAGGCAAGGATTCTGAAGCTCCATCTGACATTACTTAGGGCATGTTGCTTGGGAGGATGGAGAAACAACGCAAGAAAGGAAGACCTTTGATGGGATGAATCGACTCTATGACTGCGGTATCGGGGGTAGGTGTGTCAGAGACAATAAGGTTGGTTCAGAACAGAGCAGAGTCCAGAGGTGTTGTACATAGGGTTGCTATGAATCGCAGGTGCCTTGACAGCACATAACAACAACAATGGCCCTTCTATTTACACATCTCTTCTTGTCATACAAATTCTATAGGGAGCTAGTTTCTAAAAGCTTGGTCCAAGGTATAGTTCATAAGACAAAACTCTTCACAATGGATTTTAAAAGTATATAACTAGGTGATAAGATTTTTTTTTACATTCAGTAAAATGTATTTTCTACAATTGCCATATTTTAAATTAATATATCAGGGTTGAGATTTATCAATATCAAAGTGAAAAAATAAAGAGATTCCTCTAAATTGGTAGGATAGTGTTTCATTCACAGCAACAACAACAAAATAAGAGTGACAAAATAGAACTAAGCAGCACAAAGTGTTGCGAAAATTAAAGTGGAGAAACAGACCAAAATAGAAATAACTTGTCTTGTGAAGTTCTTTGAAGGTAGGAGGCCACAAACACTCAGCTGAGGAATAAGGAATTCAACATCTAATCTATACTTCTATCAATTGAATAGCTCTGATGACCTCGTGGTAACAGCTTCACTGCCAATCTGAAGGCAATCAAGAAGGTTCGGAGGGAGAAAGATGGGAAATCTCCCATGCAATTTATTGCTCTGAAAACCCGCTGGAAGGCCAGCCATGAGTTGGTTCCAAATAGATGGTGGTTGGTAAGTGCTGTCAAATCAAGTATAACTCATAGCGACCATATGAACAAAATACCTTAACCCAGTTCTAGAATTATCATTTCTCAAGTGTTTTTCATAGGGTTCATAGGGTTTTCAAGTTTTGTGTAATGTTGTTATGTACCATCCAGTTCGGATGCTCCTGTGTAAAGCAGTTGGATTCGGGAGGGTAGGTTGTTTTGATTTAATTGAAAGTCGGATATAAACTGTTCGGTCATTTTTTTATTTTGTTGACAATCAGGTGTACGCTAATTGGCCATTTGGATTTAGTTAACAATCAGCTGTGGGCTGATTATTATTTAAAAAGTGGATGCCAATCCTACTTCCAAGTCTGGCCCAATCTGGGAGCTCTACCAAACTCCATCCACCATAAGTAACCCTCAAGGCATTTAAGTAACCCTCAAGGCATTTGATACAACAGTGGCATAACTTTCAGTATCACAGCAACCTTAAGTAATCTTAGTGCAACAAACTGACAGACAAGGCCTGTACCCACTTAGAACAATATTCTCCCCAAAGACAATTAACCCTCCAGAATCCACCTGCTTCACACAGGAGCCTCCAAACTGGAGACTTGGTCAGGGCTCAATTGACTTTTAAATACAAAGGCCTGCCCACCACAAGTTCCTTATTGCTTTAAACAAGAGTCTAACTAAATCGAAATGGCCAATCAGCTTACATTTGATTGTCAACAAAATAAAAAACGACCAAACAGTTTACATCCAACTTTAAATTAAATCAAAACAATCTAACCTCCAGAATCCAACTGCTTTACACAGGAGCATCCCAACTGGATGGCACATAACAAAAATACACAAACCTAAGCCCAGTGCTGAAGTGCTGAGCTGCTAACGGAAAGATCAGCAGTTTGAATACACTAAGTGCATCATGGGAGAAAGATGTGGTAGTATGCTTCAGTTAAGATTACAGCTTTGGAAATTCTGTGGTTTCTTCTCTGTCCTATGGGATCTCAATGAGAGGGTAACAAATTTACTACAAAAAGAAATAATAAGGGAATGTTACTCATTTATTGTTGTTGCTAGGTATAGAGTTGAGTAGGACTCACATGAACCTATAAACAACAGATCTGAACCCTGTCTTATTCTGTGCCATGCTCACCATTTCTGGCATGCTGGAGTCCATTGCTTTCATCACTCTCTCAGTCCATCTCATCAAGAGTCTTCCTTTATTTTACTGACCCTCCCAACCGTAAAGTATGTCCCTCTCCAATGAATAGCCTCACTTACCAACATGTCTTGCCTTCCTTGCCTCCAAGAAGCATTCTGGCTACACTTTCTCCAAGACATACCAGTTCTTTTGGCAGTCCATGAAATATACATCATTTTTCTCCAACACCATGACTCAAAGGCATCAATTCTTCTATCATCCTTATTTACTGTCTAGCAAGTGCTTTAGATGACCATGGCATGAATCAGGTTCACTTCAGGCTTCAAAATGACATAACTGCTCCACAGTGGTTTGGAGAAGTCCCTGACAGCTGACATCCTCAATGGAACACATTTCCTGATTGCTGATACCAAGGATGTGGATTATGGATCCCAGTATGCTAAAATCTTTGACAAATTCACTCTTTCCTCTATCATGTTGTTGTTGTTGTTGTTATGTGCCGTCGAGTCGCCTGCGACTCATAGCGACCCTATGTACAACAGCCCTAAACTCCGCTCTGTCTTGTGCCAATCGCACTGTCTCTGACACTCCCATCCCAATTATCCCAGTCACTGAATCAATCCACCTCATAGAGGGCCTTCCTCTCCTGTGCTGTCCCTCCACCCTCCCAAGCATGATGTCCCTCTCCAAGGACCGGTCTCTCCTCACTACATGTCCGAAGTAAGTTAGACGGAGCCTCAGAATCCTTGCCTCCAAGGAGCCACCCGGTTTAACCCTCTCCAGGACAAATCTGTTTGTTTTCCTAGCAGTCCATGGTATTCTCAATACTCTTCTCCAGCACCACAGCTCAAAGGCATCAATTCTCCTTCTATCCTCCTTGGTCATTGTCCAACTCTCTGATGCATAACAGGTGATTGCGAAGACCATGGCCTGTATCAGACGCACCTTAGTCTCCAGAGAGACACCACTGCTAGTGTTCCTTATCAGTCCAGTAGTAAGGACTTTGTCTTCTTGATGTTGAGAGGCAATCCATATTGAAGGCTGTTGTCTATAATCTTCTGCAGCAACCATTTCAATTCCTCCTCACTTTCAGCAAGCAAGATTGTGTCATGTGCATAATACAGGTTGTTGAATCTTCCTCAAATCCTGATCCTACATTCTTCTTCATAAGAGTCCAGAATCTCAAATTATTTGCTCTGCATACAGATTGAATAGGTATAGAGAAAGGATTTCTGATTTTAACTTGTGCACTGTTGTTTCCCTGCTTCATTCAGACAGCAGCTTCTTGATCTACATATAGACTTCATATGAACATAAGTATGCTGGGATTCCCATTCTTCTCAATGTTAGTCATTTTTTTATTATCACCATATTCAAATGCCTTTGCATGGTCAATAAAACACAGATAAAATGTTCTTTTTATATTTTCTGTTTTCAGCCAAGATCCATCTGACATCAACAATATTTCTGATGCCACGGTCTGTTCTCAACCAAGCTTGAACTTCTGGTAGTTCCCTATCTATGTTCTAGCAGGGTTTGAATGTTCTTCAGCAATGTTTTGCTTGCATATGATCTTAACAACATTGTTTGATAATTTCCACACTCTGTTGAATCATCTTAATTGAGAATGAGGATATATATACATGCATCTCATGTAGTCAGTCAGCTAAGAAGCTATCCTCCAAATTCACTGGAATAAACTGGTGAGCACCTCCAGGGCTGTATCTTTTAGTTGAAATAGGCCAATTGCTATCACATCGATTCCTAGGGTCTTTCCCCCCGTCCCCAATCCATTTAGTGCCGCTTGAATTTCTTCCTTCATTAACTCTTGTTCATACGGCACTTCCTAAAATTTTTCAGTGTCAAGCAATTCTTTTTGATAGAGTGACTACGTATTCCTTCCATCTTTGGATGCTTCCTGGATCATTCAAGATCTTGTCATAGAATCTCTCTTAATATTGCAATTCAAGGCTTGAATTTGTGTTGTTTTTTTTTATTTCTTTCATCTCAAGAGTAGATTGAGAAATTATGGTACATTCTGTATAACATTAAGGAGCAATGACTTTGTAAATTAGCCACTTAATTTGGGAGGGGCTGGAGAGCATTATGCTAAGTGAACTAACTCAGTCTTATAAAGACAAATACAGTATAACATCATTATTATAGAAAGAGTATGAAGATCTAATGGGATGGGGGCTCAATCATAGGGCCATACAATTTGATGGGTGGAGGGTGGTGTGGGTGAAGGAAAAGGGGAAAATCCAGTGTGAAAAACAATGTATTCAAACTTTGTAAGTAAACCAGCATAAAATTAAAAAACAAAAAACAAAACAAATGCTGAGTGAGTTCTTCCCTTTTTACTCTCCAGCTCCAGCTCTTTGTACATTCCGTTATAATATTTTAGTCTTCTCAAGCTTCCCATTGAATCTTCTGTTGATCTCTTTTATTTCTGCATTTCTCCCCATTGCTTTGGCTTCTCAACATTCTAATGCAATTTTTAAAGTGTTTTCTGTCACCCATTTTGTTCTTGTCTTCCTCCTATGTCTTTGTAAGAACATTTTTGTTTCAATGTATTTGAAGATACCCTTTTGTTCACAGGCTACGTGAACAGAGCACAAATATAATTTAAAAAGGATAGGATAGGTTCACTTCTCTGGAAATGCTGAGTCTAGTGGGAAGACTCAAAGATAAGAATGTTATCACAATATACAAGAATGAATACTGAGAAGTGATGAGATAAAGGCCAATTGGGACCATTAATTATATTAATACCCATCCCTTAGGCACATCAATTCTCAATGTTCTTAGTAGAAATAATTTCCAATCATGAGCATGGATTTGTTGCAGTTCTTTTGTTATTTTAGTTGTCTCTGTCCTAGTCTCTATGATTTCACAGTTTAGCTGAAAATAACTAAAAAAAATATCAACACTGTTTCACTGATTTCTATTTTTTCCTCCTTTGCAAAAACAGAAATATGAAAAACAGTGTACATGAACTTTGTAAGTAAACCAGTTGTTGTTGCTCTTGTTGCTGATTGCTGTCATGTTGAGCATGACTCATAGCCTGAAGCCTTTCTATAAATACAGTGATTTATCAAAGTTCATAGAGTTTCCAGAAGCATGTTGTTTAGGAAGTGAATGCCATTCATGCTTAAGTAAACCAGTATAAAAGAAATAAAAAAAAAAAACAACAAAAAACACAACCTTCACTCAAATCAAAATTAAAAGAATGAAAATTTAAACAAAACTGAAATAAAGTAATATGTGCCACAAGGCTCTCTAAATCTATGCCACATGCCTCTCATATTCAATTCCACTTTCTGCTAAAAATGGAGTATTTTTTCTAGCTTATGAAACTATCAACTCTAAGCACTAAAGTTGTTGACAGATGTCAATTATTTCCCCAGATGAACAAATAAGGACTTAAAGCACTTTGTATCTCAACTTGCAGGGCACTTGTAGAGTTACATTTAAAATAATATTTTAATCACCAAGACATTTCAAATACCCTAAATGTTTTTTCCTTTTTTTAATTAATTTTAATGAACAGTTACAGAGATTTTGGATTTTCATTCATTCATTGTTGCACTTTTTTCCTTGTCCACCCCTTCCCTCCCCAGTTTTCTTTTAGTAGAAGAAAATTCCTTCATTGGTATACAATCCCCCCCCACCCCATCCCACCCTGAGTACATTCAACCAGGCAACCTTCATTCTGGTCTCCTGTCATAACCATAATACCCTATCATATATCTCATTTAATCTATTCTCTCCCTCATCTGTTTCAATGCAGTATGCATAATTTATCCAGTTTTTCTCATTCTTATCCCAACCCTGATGTAAGTCCCATTCTACAACAGTGGCATTATGCAGGGTTTGTTGTTGTTGTTGTTAAGTACCATAGAGTTGGAACCACCCAATAGTTGACCCTCTGGAAGACAGGAGATTGTCTGTCCTTCTCCCACGGAGCAGCTGGTGGCCTCGAACCACATTCTTTTGGGATTGCAATAGTTTCTTGCCACTATGCCACCAGAGCTCAGTAACACATTTAAGACATTGTGGTTTATCTATCTTTTTTTGTACAATTCAGATAGTCTTACTAACATCATTTTCAAGTTATACAACCTATAATCTTCAGAATTTCCTTTGTTAAGGGAAACAGTTGCTTTTGTTTCTGTAAAATGGTTTTTTTATTTCAACCTAGGTTAACTAGTGTTTTCTTTTCCCACTTAAGATATCAGTCCTCTGTTTTCTAGCTTCCATTGTTGCTGGTGAAAAGTCATCTCTCTATCTTTCTCCTTAGTTTTCCACCTGCTTTTCAAATTTCCTTTCTGTATTTAATGTTCTGAATTTTCACTATGATACGTCTTGAGTTTTGACTCGGTTTAAAAAAAACACATCTGTTTAGAAGTTCTTGAGCCTTTAAATCAATGGGTTGGTACCTTTTTATCACCTCTGAAAAATCCCTACACAGTATTTCCTCAAATAGTTCCATTTCCCTAATCTATGTTTCCCTTCTTACTAAGACTCTGATGGAGCGTATAGTAAATCTTCTCATTCAACTCTGTATAGTTTAACCTCCCCTCTAGGTTTGTTACTGCTCTATCTTCCGTGCTGTATTCTAGATTGGGGTCAACAAAATATATTCAATGGGCAAAAAAGAGCTTATGAGCTATTTATGTACGATCTTTAAAATAAGAATGCTTTTTATCTTTTTAGAATGTTAAAATCTAGTTTTGTTTAATATATATTTTAAAGAATCACAAGCACGAAGAAAATTAACTCAACAGATTATATGACCCATGAATCATATAATGCTTACTAACTTGTCCTTTATGGGTAATGTTTTTTTACCTTTGTTCCAGGAATCTTGTTTGTGCTTATCTTTTGATTCACTAAACTTTTTTCATAGCAAAAAGAAAAAAATATGAAGATGATACAGGATCAGGCAGCATTTCACTTTGTGATACATATAGTTGTTATGAGTTGGGATTTGATTCAACAGTACCTAGCAACAACAAAAATCCTAGAGTGTAATCTAATAAACTTTTCCACCCTTTGTGTTTTTAATATATTACTGTATTTTTCATTTCCAGCATCCTAGCTAGTCATCCTTCACATCTGCTGGGTTACCTTTTTTATAGCTTACTGTTCCCTAAAGATTTCTTTGGATTTATTGTCCATTTTTTTAAGCACAGTAAGCATGGTTGTTTTATAGTCTATATCTGGTTCTAGTTATTCTAGCACTTTCAATCCTTGCAGCTAATTCCTAGCATCCATTTGTATTTTCAGTGTTCAGTGTATTTTTAATCATCCTTTCTTATTTTTGAGAGTGAACTTATTCTTTGCACTTAAAATAAAACTTCCCTCCTAATAAGAGGGTATGCACTTCTGCTTATGGTATGATAGTCTGAGAATCCTTGGACAGTAAGCAAGAAAAAGTTCAAACTGTGCTGTAGATACTGGCAAAAAATAAGTTCCTAAGAATAAATGGCATACCAATTGACATGTTTCAACTAAAACTAACAGATGCAAAACCTAACATGCTCACCAGTTTATGCCAGGCAATTTCGAGGACAGCTGCCTGGATGAGATCCATATTTGTTCCCATTCTCAAGAAAGGTAATCCAACAGAATATGGAAATTATCAAACAATATCATTAATACCACTTGCATGAAATCCACAGGACTGACTGACTATGTGGGGTCAAAACTAGACCAGCTGGCAAGTGTGGAACATAACATGTACAAGTTTAAATTGAAGCTGAAGAAAATTAAAACCAGTTCACAAGAACCAAAATATGATGTTTAATCTATCCCAGCTGAATTTTAGAATCATCTCAAAAACAGATTTAAGGCTTTGAACACCAATTACTTCAGATCAGAGAAACTGTGGGAAGATATCAAAGATACCTTACATGAACAGAACAAAAAGGTCATTACAAAGAGAGAGGAGAAAGAAAAAACCCAAAATAGATGTCAAAAGAAATCATTAAAATTTTATTAACGTATTGAGAAGCCAAAACAAAAGAAGACTTCTGAGGGTAGCTCAAGAAGATAAAGCAAAATATTATAACAAATATGCAGAGATCTGGAGTCAGAGAATAAATGGAGAAGAACTTGCTTAGAATTTCTCAATAAAAATTAAGAATTGAAAAGCAAATTCAAGCCTTAAGTTGCAATACTTGAGAGATGCTATGAGCAACGATCTTGAGTGATCCAGGAAGCATAAGAAGATGGAAAGAATACATAGAATTGTTGCACCAAAAAGAATTAGCTGACAATGAAAAATGTCAGAAAGTACCATATGAATGCGATTGAGTGTGTCAGATATAAGGATGGTACAGAATAGAGTAGGGTTGAGGTTGGCTGTTCTTAGGGTCTCTAGGAGTTGGACTTGACTTGATGGCACCTATCAACATTTTTTCCTGTGATGGAGCCCTTTCGGGTCTCTAGGAAATCCCTTAAGCTGAAGATTTCTCCCCCTGCACTTAACAAGGTTGACAAAATGAAATCTCATATTGATTGGTGTCCATAAATGTATTACAGACAAATGCGGCTTGTGTTGCTTTGCCCTTATTTATCTGGATTCTGGTCTCCCTTTATTTTACCTGGGAAACTTTTACTATCTTTCACGGACCTTGATGTTATTATAAAATAAATGTTTTAAACTATTTTATTTAAGAATCTCACATATTTTCAGCAGAAGTTTAATTACACTAACCTGGTCTTTGGAGCTCTGATGGCCTAGTGGATAAAGAGTTCAGCTTCCAATCCAGAGGCAGGTAATTAGAATACACCAGCTGCTCCATAGGAGAAGATGGGTGATCTCCTTTGTGATTTGCAGGTTCTGAAAACCCACTGGAGGGTCTGCTCTGAGTCAGTTCCAACTCAATGGCACATAACAATAACAATGTAGCCTAACCCATCAGAAAAAAGCCCTGGATGACACAATTGCTAGGTGCTCATCTCCTAACCAAAAGGTCGGCAGGTTCAACCACTCAACAGCTCTGCCGTGTACTCTTGTAAAGACAGAAAGCCAAGAAACCCTGTTGGGCCGCTTTGCTCTGTCACCTGGGTGGGTAAGAGCTAGAATTGGCTCAAAAGAACCCAACAACAATTACCTACCATCATCACAAAACAGAAACTCAAGTTCAATTTTTAAAATTACATCCCTGCCATTTTAGAGAATTGAGAGAGCATTCTTTGTTTCAGTGCTCAGATTCTAAGCAAGTTCTTTACTATTAAGCACGGAAATTGAAAGTAGGGGTGGGGTGGGAGGTGTGGAACTTATGCTGGGAAAGGAATGCCTGTTTGTGACTATGCTGTCCCATATGTTCCTTAAAAAGTCTCCAGACATCCACTAGCTACTGTTACGTATTATCCTGATAACAAGAAAATGCCCAGTGCTCCATAAGGATGCCACTGGAAAGGAAAACTACTTGGTAGAACTGTATTCCAAAATCCTCTAATTTCTAAAGAATAACCAAAAAGAAAGCCAACCCATTGCCTCTGAGTTGATTCTAAGGCACTCAACAGGACAGAACAGAAATGCCCCCCCACCCCACCCCAGGACCTCCAAGACTGTACTCTCTATGGGAGCAGATTGTTCCTTTCTCTTTCACAGCAGCTGGTGGGTTTGAACTATGAACTATTTTAATGAGCCAAGCCTACAGCACCACCATGGCTCCTAGAGAACAACAAGATTTCCTTGTTGCTGTATTTTTTACTGCCATTCATATAATTTGTCATTGCTTTGTAGTTCAATACCAAGCAACCAGCTAGTGAAATTGTTTTCAAGTTTATGAAGGGACTCTAGTGATATGATGGATTAAGTATTCATCTGTAAACTGAAAGATGGGTGGTTTGAACCCATCAACTTTTCTTCAGGAGAAAGATGAAATTACCTGTCAGAACAATTATTATAGCCTTGGAAACTACAGGCACTTCTACTTTGCCATAAAGAGTTGGTGTGTATCTGAGCCAATCGGATGACAACTTTCAAGCATTCAAAACACAAGAACAAAGTTAAAAATAAGGCTGGTCGGGAGGTGGGGGGAAGGGATGTGGGAATTGTATACTAATGAAGGAATTTTTTTTCTTTTTTTTTCTTTCTCACTTCGGAGGGGGAAGCGAGCTGGTGGGGAGGGGTGGGCAGGGACAAAATTGCGGCAATGAATGAATGGAAATCCAAAACCTCTGTAAAAAAATAAAAAATTTAAAAAAAAAATAAGGCTGGTCAATGTTCTATCTACATGAATGGCCAACTTCATGCTACTGTGATGTCCTGGGATCTATACCACCACATTCACTTTCTCAAGCTCCAGATCTTTGCAAAGGCAGTCTAAGAGCAGTACCATCCACTCCCTCTTGCATGAAAAGCATCCTAGCCACTTTTCCACTTTTCCTTTTGTATGTAGACCCCCCTTCATCCTTGCTTCTCGGTGCTCAGCAATCAGCTGACACAAACCTTGTCCAGATACCTCTGTAAGATCACAGCCAACATGCCCACTCCACATTCTCTGTATTCTCACAGTTGATTCCTTATTATTGTGATAAAAATATATATAACCAAACATTTGCCAATTTAACATTTTTGTAATAATTGTGTTGTTGTTTTTGTTAAGTGTCATCATATTACCATGGTAACATTAAGCATTCATCTATAAACCAAAAGATGAGTGGTCTAACCACCACAACTAGCTACTCTTCAAGAGAAAGATGAAATTACCTACTTGAGTAAAGATTATGCCCTCGCAAACCCTATGGGGCGGTTCTACTTTGCCCTGTAGGGATGCTGTAAGTCTAAGCTAATTTCATGACAGCTTTCAAGTGTTCAAAACACGAATACCAAGAAATTCACACATAAAAGTGAACACAATTAAAATTAACACATGAAATTCGGTGGCATTAACATGATAGTGTTGTGTAACTATTAGCATTATCCATGTCTAGATTTTCCCAGCACCCTTAACAGAAGTTCAGTGCCCCCAAGCAATGTATCCCTCCTTCTTTTCCCTCCCGCCTGAACAACTAACTATATGATGTGCCTTTCTTGGATTGGATTATTTCAATCAGCATAATGATTTCACAGTTTATTAATGTAGTATCCTTTATCAGGATCTAATTGCTCTATATGACTGAGTAATATCTCATTCAATATATATTCTACTGTATATAATACACACACATACATTATCCATTCTTCTGTCTGTGGACATTTTCATTTCTTTTTTTTCTTTTTAGTTATTGTGAATAGCACTGCAATACAGAACAATGTACAAGCATATGCTTATGTTCTTGCTTTCTATCCTTTTACATATATTGCTACAAGTAGGATATATTCTATCCCTCAACAAGATGGACTGACACAGAGACTGTACCAATGAGCTTAAGTATGTCAGAGATGATGAGGATGGTACAGAATAGGACAAAGTTCAGATCCACTGTTCATAGGGTTGATTAGCACATTCAACTCAACAGCACCTATCATCAACAACAACAACTATACCCATGGAATATGTACCTCTGGTGACCCTGTGGTTAAGGAGTTATGCTGCAAGCCCTAAGGCAAGAGGTTCAAACCAATCAGTTGCTTTGAAGGAGAAAGATGGGCAATCTCCTCCCAAGTTATTTAAAGCCTCAGAAAACCAATTGAAGAGTCAGCTATGAGCCAGTTCTGACTTGAGTTTGAGATCTGAAATTGTTACGTTTATGCCTGATTTTTTTAGAAACTACCAAAATGTTTTCCACAATGGCTTGACCATTTTGTATGAAGGACCCAAATCCATGTTAACTAACATTTTTTTCTGAATATAATAATCTTAATAAAGCTGAAACCTTGAGCCAAAGAGGAAAAAAAATAGACTATTTCTACCAAATTTTGCAGTCAGAAATCAATCGAACATGTAACCAGAATACACTAATAATAACAGGTGACTGGAATGAGAAAGTTGGGAATGGAGAAGAAAGATCTGTAGTCAGAAAACATGGACCTGGTGACAGAAACAAGGCTGAAGATAAAATGATGGAATCTTGAACAGTCAATAGTTTATTTACTGAAAATACCTTTTATAAGAAACACAAACAGTGACTATATACACAGACCTCAATTGGTGGTTTGCACAGGAATCAAATTGACTATATATGTAGAAAGAATCATTGGGAAAGCTCAATATCACCCAGGAAAACTAGGCCAGATGCTGATTTTGGAACAGACAATCAACTATGCATATGAAAGTTCAAATGGAAGCTAATGAAATCAAATCCACAAGAACCACAATTTGACCTTGAGTCTATCCCATCTGAATTTAAAACCCATATCAGGAACAGATTTGAGGCCTTGATCATCTGGTGAAGATCAGATGAACTGTGGGAGGATTTCAAGAATATTATCCATCAAGAATGCAAAAGATCATTACAAAGACAAAGGAGGAAAAAGGGATCAAAATAGATGTCAGAAGAGACTCTGAATATTGCACTAGAGTGCCAAGAAGTGAAAGCAAAGGGAAGAAATCAGGAGTTAAGGGAGCTGAACAGAAGATTTCAAAAGGCAGCTCACATATATACGACAAAATATTACACTGAAATGTGCAGAAAACAGCTAGAGTAAAAAAATCAAAAGGTCAAACTTACTCAGCACTTCTTAAGTTGAAGGAACTGAAGAACAAATCCAAGCCTCTACTTGCATAGAATATTGAATGATTCAGGAAGCATCAAATGAAGATGGAAAGATTATACAGAGTCACTGTACCAAAAATATCTGGCTGACACAGAAGAATTTCATAAAACTTATGATCAAAAGGCAATGGTAATAAAGCAGGATGTTCAAGATGCTCTGAAAAAATTGGCAAAAACCCAAGGCCCCAGGAATTGACTAAATACCAATTGATATATTTCAACAAACAGATGCAGCCCTAGAAGTACTCAACAGGATGTGCCAAGAAATCTGGAGAACAACCACCTGGGCAACTAACTGAGTGGAAGAAATCCATATTTATTTCCATTTAAAAAAATGTGATATGAGTGAGCGTGGAAATTACTAAATTATATTACTAATACCACAAACAAGAAAAATCCTGCTGAAAATCAGCCAAAAAAAAAACAACCAAAACTGAAACAGTACACTGATAGAGAAATACCAGAAATAAAAGCTGAGTTTAGAAAAGGCCATGGCATTAGGGAGGATATAATTGTTAATGTCGGCTGGTTCTTGGCTGAAAGTAGAGAATACCAGAGGTATGTCTATCTGTGTTTCATTGACTATGCAAAAGCGTTTGACTAAGTGGATCATAACAAATTGTGGCTAACTTTAAAAAGACTGGGAATCCCAGAGCACCTGATTGTGCTCATGTGAAACCTATACTTGGACCAAAAGGCAGTCGTCAAAACAGAGCAAGGAAACACTGCATGATTCAAAATCAGAAAAGGGGTGCATCAGGGATGTGTCCTGTCTCCATATCTTTTAAATCTATATGCAGATCATATCATTCAAGAGCCTAGACTTCATGAGAAGATGTGGCAGTAGGACTGGAGGAAGACGTATCAACAGCCTGCATCATGCAGATGGCACATCTTACTTACTGAAACTGCGGAGAACCTGAAGCATTTGCTGCAGAGGGCCAAGGACCATAGTCTGAAAATGGACTGAAGCTCAACATCAACAAAAAAATATTCTCACTACTAGGTCAATTGACAGTATCATGATAGAGGAAGAAGAGATTGGAATTGCTAACAACTTCAGCTTGCTTAATTCCACAACCAACACTCTTGGCACAAGCAGTCAGGAAACCAAAAGACAAATTGTATTAGGGAAATATGCTGTTGTAGACCTCTCCAGAGTGCTGAAAAAGCAGAGTATCAGTCTAAAGATTAAGGTGCACCTGATCCAGGCAAAGGTCTTCACAATTATTTGCTATGCATCAGAGAGCTGGACAATGCCAAGGATGACAGAAGAATTGATGTCTTTGAGATGTGATTCTAGAGAAGAAAACTGAATATATCATGGACTGCCAAGAGAACTAACAAGCCTGTCCTAGACAGGGCGAAACCAAGATGGTCCTTGGAGGCAAGGATTTTGAGTTTTCATCTCACATACCTTGGGCACATAGCCAGGACGGACTAGTCTTTGGAGAAGAATATCATGCTTGGAAGGGTTGAGGGACAGTGCAGAAGAGGAACACCCCAGATAAGATTGACACAATAGCTGGGGGAATGAGGGTAGGTGTGTCAGCGACAGTGAGATTGGCTCAGAATAGAGCAGAGTTCAGAGCTGTCATACATAGGGTCACTATGAGTCATAGTCAATGGCACATAACAAGGCTGAAGTGGTATCTCACAGTGGCTTTGATTTTAATTTCTTTAATAATGAATGATATTGAGCATATTTCCATGTTTGTGTTAATAATTTAAATACACTATTTGGTGAAGCAGCTATTTTGCCTAATTGATATTTTTTAATTGTTCAATTGTGCAAATCTATTTCAATATGTTAAAAATATCTACTAAAAGACTTAGAACTAGAATAATAGAGCTAGTTATATCTCTGCATCATATGAAAATTAAATCTAAGTGAATTTAAATGGAATGTGCACTATCGATCTTAGTATAGTTTTCTTCTCTCTCTGCCTCTGTGTGTGTGTATTGTGTATGCAGTCCTTTTAAATTGTCATCTAAATAACTATCAATGCTCATATTGTAAAATCAGGAAAGGTGTGCGTCAGGATTGTATATTTGTCCTTATCTATTCAATCTATATGCTGAGCAAATCATTTTAGAAACTGGATTATATGGGGGGGGGAAATTGAAGAACAACTTATCAACAACCTCCATTATGCAGATGGCACAGCCCTGCATTCAGAAAGTGAAAAAGACTTAAAGCACTTACCGCAGAAGGTCAAAAACTATAGTCTTCAATATGGATTACATCTCAACAAAAAGCCAAAAAAGCCTCATCACTGAACCAACAAACAACATCATGTTAGATGGAGAAAAGAATGAAGTTGTTAAAGACCTCATTTTACTTGCAGCAACTAATAAATCAAAAGATGAGTTGCACTGGGAAAGTCCACCATCCAGGACTGCTCCAAATGTTATTGAGCATGAATATCAATTTAAAGTCTAAGGTGTACCTAATCCAAGACATAATATTTCCAAAAGTTTTTTACGTATTTGAAAGCTGGACAATACGGATGACAAAACAAAAATAAAATAATAATTGATGCATCTGAATTGTGGTGTTGGCAAAAAGCATGGACTACCGAAAGAACAAACAAATCTTGGAGGAAATATTACCAGGTCACTCCTTTGAGGCAAGGACAGTGAAATTTCATCTCACATACTTTGAGCATGTTATCAGGAGAGGCCAATACTTGGAAAAATACATCTTTCTGGGAAAGGTAGAGGGTCAGGAAAAAGGGAGGATGATTCTCAAAGAGATGGACTGGTACAGTGACTGAAACAATGGACTCAAGTATGGCAGATATCATGATGTTTGCATAAGACACAGCAAGTTTCCGTTCTGTGCTTACTAGGGTCACTGAGTTGTAGTTGACGGAAGGGTACCTACCAATAGCAACAACAACTCACATTATTTGAAGGTCTACTTTCCAAAACTAGAAGATTTTTCTACATCCATTTATATTTTGATTCATTACAACATTGCAAAAATCTCATTGTTTTCTCTTCAAAACAGCTCTTTCAGCTTGTATGATTTTCTAGGATAGGTTGTTGTTATTATGTGCTGTCAAGTCAAGAGCCCTAAACCCTGCTCTATCCTGTGCCAACCTCACTGTCTCCAACACACCTACTCCCACAAGCCCAATCACTGAATTGATCGATCTCATCAAGGGTCTTCCTCTTAGGTGCTGTCCCTCCACTCTCCCAAACATGATGTCCCTCTCCAAGAACAGGTCCCTCCTTGCAGTATGTCCAAAGTATGTAAGATGAAGCATCAGAATCCTATAAGGAGCAGCCCGGGGTCACCCTCTCCAGGACTAACCTGTTTGTTCTCCTAGAAGTCCATGGTATATTCAACACTCTTCTCCAGCACCACAGTTCAAAGGCATCAATTCGCTATCATCCCTAGTCACTGTCCAGCTCTCTGATGCATAGGACACAGTCACAAAGATTAAAGCCCAGATCAGGCGCACCCTAGTCTCCAGCTTGATGTCGTTGCTCTTCAGTACTCTGGAGAGGTCCCTGATAGCTGACCTTCCCAATACAATTCATCTCTTGATTTCCTGGCTACTGATACTAAGAGTGTTGACTGTGAAGCCAAGCAAATTAATACTGTTAACTATCTCAATCTCTTCACCACCCATAATGATGCTGCCAACTGGCCCAGTAGTGAGAATCTTTGTTTTCTTATATTGAGTTTTAATCTGTATTGAAGGCAGTAGTCCTTGACCTTCTACAGCAAGCACTTCAGGTCCTCCTCAGTTTCAGCAAGCAGGGTTGTATCATTTGCATAACACAGGTTGTTGATGAATCTTCCACTAATCCTGATGCCACATTCCTCCTTGTGCAGCCCAACGTCAGATGATCTGTTCTGCATAAAGACTGAAAAGGTATGGAGACAGAACATATCCCTGGCAGACCTCCTTCCCAATTTTGAACCATGCAATGTCTCCTTGCTCTGTTCTGACAACTGCTTCTTGGTCCAAGCATAGTTTTGCATAAACACAATCAAATGTTCTGGGATTCACATTCTTCTCAGAGTCAGCCATAGTTTGTTGTGATCCACACAGTCAAAAGCCTTTGCATAGTCAATAAAGCACAGATAGACATTCTTCTGGTATTCTCTGCTTTCTGCCAAGATCCATCTAACATTAGCTACAATATCCCTAGTACCACAACCTCTTCTAAATCCAGCCTGAACATCTGGCAGTTCTCTGTCGACATGTTGCTCCAGTTGTTTTTTGGATAATTTTTAGCAGAATCTTGCTTGCATGTGATATTAATGATATTGTTCGATAATTTTCACACTCTGTTGGGCCACCTTTCTTTGGAATGGGAACAAATATCGATCTTTTCCAGTCAACTGGCCAGCTGGCTGTCCTCCAGAGTTCTTGCCACAACTTAGTGAGCACATCCGGGGCAGCATCTGTTTGTTAAAATATGTCAATTGGTAGGCCATCAACTCCTGGAGCCTTGTTTTTTGCCAATTCTTTCAGAGCAACTTGAACTTCCTCCTTCATCACCACAGGCTCTTGTTCATATGTTATTTCATGAAATTCTTCTGTGTCAGCCAATTCCTTCTGGTACAATAACTGTATACTCCTTCCATCTTCTTTTAATGTTTCTTGGGTCATTCAACACTCTACCCAAAGCATCCTTAAGTATTGCTACCCGTGGCTTGAATTTGTTTTTCAATTCCATCAGCTTAAGAAATGCTGAGCGAGTTTGGACCTTTTAATTTTCTGACTCCAGCTCTTTGCACATTTCATTATAGTATCTTGCTTTGTCGTCCTGATCTGCCCTTTGAAATTTTCTGTTCAGCTCTTAATTTCTAGATTTCTTACTTTAACTTTGGCTTTTTGGTGTTCTAATGCAATAGTCAGAGTCTCACCTGACATCCACCTTTGTCTTTTCTTCCTCTTCAGCCTTTGTAATGATCTTTTGCATTCTTCATGGACAATATTCTTTATATCCTCCCACAGCTCATTTGTTCTATGCTCATTGGTCCTCAAAGCCTCAAACCTGTTCCTGAGATGGTTTTGAAATTTGCGTGGGATAGACTTAAGGTCAAATATTGGTTCCCATGGGTTTCATTTCATATAAAAGGTATTTGCAATGAATAAATCATTGAATATGCAGAATTCTATCATTCTGTTTCCAGTCTCATTTCTGTCGCTGAGTCCATGTTTTCCAGCTACTGATCCTTCTTCCCTGTTCCCAACTTTTGCATTCCAGTTGCCCATCATTATCAATGCATCTTGAGTGCATGTTCAATCAATTTCTGACTGCAAAAGTGGGTAGAAATCTTCCATTTCCTCTTCTTTGGCTCTAGTTGTCAGTGCATATATTTGAATGATAATGTTATTCACTGGACTTCCTTGTGTGCATATGGATATTATCCTGTCACTCACCACACTGTATTTCATGACAGATCTAGGATAGGTACTAAGCTATCTAACATCACTTCAGCATGTGACAGGTCATGCTGCTAGTCAAAAGATCAGTAGAGTCCAGCAGCTAGTCCATGGAAGAAGAATGAGTGGACTCTCCCTCTCAAGATCTGCAGCCTCGGAAATCTGATGAAGGGTCACTGTGAATTGGAAGAGACTGAAGGGCATTTGAGATTATTTGCTTTGAGTTCATGAATGCAACGAGATTATATGTTGGGAACTTGCACTCAATTTACAAACCAATAATCTATTCCTATATGGTCTAAACCTGTAATAGAAAACACTGGATCCAATAAACTAACTAATAAGAATAATTTATCTTAGTTACAGGGACATTATCAATTTATTCAAGTTGACAAAACAGTGAAAAATTCCCTATTTTCTTTACGTATATCTAATGTAAGTGTTGTTGTTGTATACCATCAAGTCAGAACTGATCCATAACTGACATGCCAGTGTGTTTTCAGAGGCAGGTAGTGGCATGGGAGGAGACTGTCCATGTTTCTCCCAGAGTAGCTGGTGGATTCAAACTGCCAATCTTTTCAGTTAGCAACCCAATAGCTAACCTACTAAACTAGCAGGGCTCCCTAGGTCTGACACCATCCATTTATTTTAGTATAGGTATTAAGAAGAATAGCAACAGAGTGAAATATCTCAGCCACTAAAGAACAAATACTGCCTAGTGTCACTGTTGTAGAATGGGACTGACATCAGGGTTGGGGTAAGACTGAGAAAAATTGGATAAATCATGTATACTGCATTGAAACAGATGTGGGAGAGAACAGTTTAAAAGCGATATATGATTGGGTATTATGGTTATAACAAGAGTCCAGAATAAAGGTTGCATAGTGGAGTATACTTGGGGGGATGTGTGTGTGTGGGGAGGATGGTATACCAATGAAGGATATTTTTTCTTTCATTTTCAAAGAGAAGAGCAAACTAAGGGAGAGGGGTGGGCAGGGAGAAAAATGCAACAATGAATGAATGGAAATCCAAAATCTCTGTAAATGTTCGTTAAAATTAATAAAATAAAATAAAAGAATAATAGCAACAGATTTATGAGCACCCTCAAATCTTCATTAATAATGTAGCTTTTTAGGGGTTTCAGAGTTGATCTTCTCCTGAGTCTCACTTTTTTTACCTGTCTCTTTATACATCGTGCTGAAATAAACGACTTTTTTCCTCCCACTATCTCTATTTAGATCACTGAGATTTCTTGGCTAGTTGTATCTAGAGATATCAACTTTATTTGTATTCTCTGCAGGTAAGCTATGTCACGGAAATTTTTGAGAAACTCTTATGAAAGAAGAGGACAAAATCAGAAGTAATAAATAAATTACAGACCAAAAAAAATTCTTGTTTTTTAAAAATTTTTACTTCTTGGTAATAATAATAATAATAAAAACACTAAAATGGGATGGGATGTGCAGAGTGGAGAATGAACGCATGACAGTGGTCTTTAAAATATTCTCTCCCAAGTCACTTAATTTTTCCAAATCTGCACTGCAGATTAAACAGCAAAGTTTAGATATTATCAAGTGACAGCCAAGTCAATAATGGTATATTTTCAGTTTACCCAACTTATAAAACCAGTTTTTGTGGATTGTCTTTTTCTCAAACCAGTTTTAAGTTTTAGCTTGTCAAAAGTCTTCAACTCATATCCTAACCATAAAACTATCCTGTTGACTTTTAATGAAAGGCATTGAAAGAGTGAATGCTGGTCATGACTCTTGGGTTCACTGCAAGGGCAAATTTCAAAATTTAAGTAAATTGAGATAAAAAAAGATTCAACCTCTAAAACTCAAATCTAATATTTAACTTCTGTAAAAACCATATGAATAGTAAGGGGGAAATATTTGAGTCAATCAGACAAATGATAAAGAAATTACACATGGTCATTAAATAGTAACTATCCATATAATTATAGTCAAAAGAATTAACTGCTAGAAAACAAAACCCTTTTCACATTCAATTTGGTATTATAGGTGTGTTACTTCCATTCAAAGGCAGTAAGATTATCAGTGCTACCCGACTACATCCTTACGGAGACATCAATTGAGCCTTGTCTAGTATAAAAACTGTGATTAAGCTGTACAGTAGGCTATTTATATGTCTGCCATAATTTCCTTTTTAAGACATACCAGACTTCAATTTTATTCTACAAAGTCCTTTCAAATCGCATATTTAACCTCTTAGTTATAGCTTAAATGACACACACAGGAACCTCTAACCCAGTGCCTGGCTGGAGACCCTGGCAGCAGCTGCCAGACATTCAGAGGGTAGTTATCATGCTAAATAGGAGCCACATGTGCCCGTTGGCCACAACAACTTGAATCTCTATGGTCTAATCTAAAGAGTCCTGGTGCCACAGGGCAAAGCATATCAGACTACTAATTGAAAGGTCAGTGGTTCAAACCCACTAGTTACTTGGTGCTAGAAAGATGAGGAGTCCCTTCTGTCAGGCTCAGAAACCTAAGGGTTGCTATGAATTTATGTCAACTCCACGGCAGCAGGGTTTCTCTTGTTTGTTTTCATATGAGTGCTATTAGGAATACAGAGCAACGGAAACAAAGACTCACTCCTGCAGAAAGTGAAAGTGGTAGAATCATTTTGGAGAGAAGTCAGACAACACCTAGGAGCACTAAAGAGATATTTCAAGTGACCTCTGTAAGTGTGTTGTTGTTGTTGTTATTGTTATTGCTGCCTGCCATTGAGTCATGCATGACTCTGAGCCACCCTA
Organism: Elephantulus edwardii; assembly: GCF_000299155.1. NCBI lineage: Eukaryota > Metazoa > Chordata > Mammalia > Macroscelidea > Macroscelididae > Elephantulus > Elephantulus edwardii. The sequence goes on along the minus strand of NW_006399885.1, from coordinate 7,312,468 downwards.
TGAACAAAGGATCTGAAGTCTTTCAGTAACTATTGTCATTCTGTAACTACTGTCATTTCTAAACGTTCATAGAGTTTCCAGCAGCACTGTTAGTGGGCATGTAGTCCAAAAGAATCTGTGCTGCTTACCCAAAGGCTGTGCCTCTACTGGTTCAACTACACCATCCACTCTACAGAAGAAAGATGGTCAATCTCCTCGCATGCCATTCACAGCGGAAAATCCACTGGAGGGTCAGCCATGCATTGGTTCTGACTTGATGGCAATGAGGTGTGTTTTTTTTTTTAGTTGACATGAAAGATTCTCATGGATAAACCTAAGAAGAGAGCTCTTGTGAGTGTTTCTCTTTTAAAATGGTTATTAAAGAAAAAGTCCACATGCCTGTCAACCTGTTTTAGGAACAGCATAGAAATTAACTAAATTCTAGAATTAAAATCTATCTAAAGCTAGTTATATCAATGTGAATTTCTTTTTTTAGATGAGTGAAATAAGCAAACTATAAAAACAAAGAAATCACAACAAAACACTGGAGTTGATTCCAAGTCATAGCAAATCTGCAGAACAGAGCAGAGGTGTTCCAAAGTGTTGTTTACTAGGCATTTTGTACCTGTACAGAAGGACTGGGTCTTGTGGACTCCAGCCATTGACCTTGTGGTTAGACACTGAACACTTAACCACTGAGCCACCAGAGCTTCTTAAACTTAGAAAAGATATAAACTCTTCTATCAACTACATCAAAATTTATTAAGTCAAAACAAGTTTATATGTAGTTTGTGAATGCATGCACACATATGAAAAGGTATAAAAACATTCATGAAGAAGACAAAACACCAAAAATTCTCAAACAACAAATATTGGTGAGGTTGGTGAGATTGGAACTCTTCTTCACCGCTGGTGGGAATGTAAAATGGTACAACATTTGACCTAGCGATTCCACCACTGGGAATATACACTAAAGAAACCAGCACTGCAACTCAAACAGATGTATGCCCACCCATGTTTATTGCTGCGTTACAATAGCAAAGAGAGAAAAGCAACTGAAGTGTCCATCAACAAACGAATGGATAAAAAAACTGTGGTAAATTGACACAATGGAATATTATGCAGCACTGAATAACAGTGAACTCATAAAACAGTATGCAACATGGACATGACGCTGAGTGAAATATCTCAGTCACAAAGGGACAAATACTGCATAGTATCACTATTCTGAAATAGGTTTGACAAGGGGTGTTGGGAAAAGAATAAGGAAAGAGTGCATAGATAATGGCCACTGTATTGGAACAGAGGAGGGGAATAATGGTTTGAAAAGAATGTATGATTCGGTGTTATATGTATGACAACAATCTATGACAAGAGGTGCATTACAAAGTCGACTGGTGAAGAGGAGAAGGAGACAGAAGAAAATGTGCAACAATGAATGAATTAAAAAAAAAAAAAAACCAAACAAATTCTCTCAGGCAACAAAGCCAGATAAAGAAAAATGAATGAGGTTTCAATTATCTGTAATGTTTTGGTTTCAGTTATAAAATCTAGCCCTTTCTGTTAAATCTTAATTATATTGAGTCATCTGTTTCTTTCCTCCTCCTCTATGATGTAGACAGTCATATTCCCACACTATCAATTACTGCTGTCTTTCTCCTGTTTTAATCTTTGTAACTTTTACTGTTCTTTCCTTATCTGGCTATCCTATAGTTAGCAGTTTAGTATAAAGTTAAAAAGGACTTCCAATAGATAATATGCTTATCTCACCTTTAATTAAAATGTCAAAATTCTATACTGCTGACCACACTAAAACAGTTTAAAGTACAAGATTCTAGACAGAGTCAGGATAAATGTGGACAAAAACTCAAAAAGCATTTTATAAATGGCCAGGATAAATCCTTAAGACCATGGCCCTGAATCACCCTTAAAATCTAGAATAAAACTCACCCCTTGGCTCAATTTTCAGCCAAGCAATAAGACAAGACTTTAAGTGAACAATAACACCAAGAGCAGTTATTCACTGCTAAGATTATTGTTGTTGTTGTGTGCCATTGAGTTGCCTGAGTGACACTGAGCAACTCCTAGCAACCCTATGTACAACAGCTCTGAACCTTGCCCTGTCTTAAGCCAGTCTCACTGACTCCGACACACCAACCCCCACTGCCCCAGTACTGTATCAATCTATCTCATTGAGGGTCTTCCTCTCCTGTCTGTCCCTCCACTCTTCCAAGCATGATGTCTTTTTCTACGTGCCCTAAACAATCATATCAAGGAGTCGCTGGGAAAGGGAGGTGCTGGACAGGGTAGACAGGGATGCTGATGTAGCAGGAAAGGGAAGGGACAAGACAAACTGTGTGCAGGGGAGGGGCAGGGCGGACACTGAATGTATTGGTTATTTCTGTAAGGATAAGTGGTTTTTATCTGCTCCTTTTGGTAAAATGTTTTTCTGCCAGACATTGTTCTAAAGCTGAGAATTCAAATTAAGACAAATAGGAAAAACGATTGGCTATACAGTTCCAAAATATAACAGGCCTCTGAAAATCCTATGCACAGTAGATCTGCTAAGATTAACCAACCATAAAAGGTCAAAGGGGTATCATTTACCAAAGAATAAAATTCAGAAGGCAGGAAGAGAGAAAGACTGATAACACAATTACAAAATGGGCAAAAGACATGGAAAGACTTTTCACAGAGGAAGATAGTTGATGGCAAACAAACACATGAAGAAATGCCCAAAATCACTGGCAGTAAGAGAGATGCAATTCAAAACCACAATGAGATACCATCTCACTCCAGTATCTGTGGCAAAGTTTAACAGGACAACAAGTTATAAGTGTTGGAGAAAATGTAGCGAGATAGAAACTCATTTACATTGTTGGTGGTATTGTAAAACGGTACGTCTCTGGAAGTCAGTATGGCATTTCCTCAAAAAGTTGACCATAGAAATTTCATCTGACCCAGCTACTCCATGGCTTGGAATATACCCCAAGAAAATGAGAACTGAGACATAAATGGAGATTTGTACACCATGTTCATAGTAGCATTATTTACCATTGCAAGAACATGGAAACAGCCCAGATGTCCAACCACAATTGAATCATTTGAGAGATTATGGCACCTTCACATGATGGAATACTACACAGCACTCAGGAGCAATGCTTTTGTAAATCACTACCTAGCTTGGGAAGGACTAAAGAGCATTATGCTAAGTAAACTAACTCAGTCCCATACGGACAAAGACTGCATAAGATCATTATTGCAGAACGTGTATGAAAATCCAAAGAGGGAGGGGAGTAGAAGGGTGAGAGGAGTGTTAATCATAGAGTCACACAATTTGATGGGTAGAGGGAGGAGTGGGTAAAGGAAATGCGAATGATCTAGTGTGAAGAATAATTAATACTAACTTTGTAAGTAAACCAGTATGAAATACAAATTTTCTTTACATTTTTAAAAAATTGCTGTTGTTGTTAGGTGCCCTTGAGTCAAGTATGACTCATAGCAACCCTAAGAACAACAGACCTGAACCATGTCCTATCCTGTGCCATTCTCAGTAGTAGATGAGTGCTAAGTTGTTGCTATTTAGTTGGGGTGTTTTTTTCCTTGTAGTTATTTACACCTTTTCTCCCTTTAATTTCTTAATGAAAACTCATTGCCATTGAGTTGGGACCAACTCACAGCTGACTATACATTGGGTTTTCAGGAGGCTGTAAATGGGATAGGAGGAGATTGTTCATCTTCCGCCCACAGAACAGCTGGTATCTCCGAACTTCCAGAGGCGCTCTACCTTACGTTAGCAGTGATGATCTCTAGAGCATCAGAGCTTCCTGGTGAGGTGCTGATATTGAATCCCATCAAGTTGGAACTGACTCATAGCTGACCCTCTGGTGGGTTTTCAAAAGCAATTAATTGCATTGGGAAGAGACTGCCTATACTTCTCCCACAGAGCTACTGTTGGTGGATTTGAACCACTTTCCTTTAGGATTACAGTACAGCTTCTTACCTCTATGCCACCTGAATAAGGTGAGTTACAATAATATCTTTTTTTTCAATTAAACTTAGAGTTACATTCCTAAAATTAAATATAAATTTATCAAATATTTGGTCATTTGCCTTTTTTTCAGAATCTAATGAGATGATTACTTAAATTTTAATTTTTTTAACAAAATGAAGCATAACAGATGTTTTTCAAGGTAAATTATCACTTGCATTCCTGGAATTGAGCCTAACTTAATCAAATGGTCTGTTCCTTATTTAATTGCTGGATTTGGTTTGTAAGTTTTTTGTTTGGAAATTTACCTCTCATTTCATAGCTGAGATTGTTTTATACTTTTTGTTATCCTTCCCCTGTTGGTTTAAATAGAAAGGCATCATATAACACTGAAAAGTTCTTCACTTTTTCCTCTATTTTCTAAAATATTTTCTAATAAAATGTTACTATTTGATTTTGAATGCTTGAAAAAATTAGACTGTAGAACCAGAAATACCATTGCTCATGTGAGATGGATCTTGGCTGAAAGTAGAGAATACCAGAATATCTACATGTTTTACTGACTATACATGACTAAAGGCATTTGACCCTGTGAATCATAACAAACTATGGCTAACATTGACAAGAATTGGAATTCCAGAATACTTAACTATGCTTATATGAAACCATTACTTAGACCAAGAGGCTGTTGTCCAAACGGAGCAAGAGAACACTGCATGGTATCAAGAAAGGTGTGCAACTTCATAAAAGACAAACTGGTATTGTGAACAAAGCTGCAGGAATCATTGGTGTGTGTATATATCTGCCTGGATGGTGGTTATGGTTTCTTTAGGGTATATTCCCAGTAGAGGAATTGCTGGGTCAAAGGGTATTTCTATTTGCAACTTTTTGAGAAAGCACCATACAGCCTTCCATAGTTGTTGCACCCCCATCAACAGTGAATAAGGGTTCCAGTTTCTCCACAACCTCGCCAGCATTTGTTATTTGCTGCTCTGTTAAATTTTGCCATTCTTACTAGTTGTTTTGATTTGCATCTCTCTTAGAGCTAGGGATTTTGAACATTTCTTCATGTATTTGTTGGCCATCTGAATGTCTTCTTTGGTGAAATGTCTCTTCATATCCTGAGTTGGAAACAGCCTAAGTGCCCATCAACAAACGAATGGATAGAAAAGCTCTGGTATATTCACACAATGGAATACTATGCTGCATTGAAAAACTAGGAACTCATGAAATAGTATTCAAAATGGGTGACCCTGGAGGACATTGTGCTGAGTGAAATATCTCAGTCACAAAAGGACAAATACTGCATAGTACCACTGTTGTAGAACAGGACTGAAATCAGGGTCAGAGTGAAACTGAGGAAAAATTGGATAAATTATGTATACTGCATTGAAATAGGTGAGGGAGGGAACAGTTTAAAAGCAATAAATGAGTGGGTATTATAATTATGACAAGAGTCCAGAATGAAGGTTGCACAGTGGAGTGTACTGGGCGGGGGGTGCAGGGTGCGGGTCCAGCGGATTGTATACCAGTGAAGGAATTTCTCTTTTACTTTTCAAAGAGAAGAGTGAACTGGGGAGGAGGGTAGGCAGGGTAAAAAATGCAACAATGAATGAATGGAAATCCAAAATCTCTGTAACGATTCATTAAAATTAATAAAATTTAAAAAAGACAAACTGGGATAAAGCATAGAAGGCCTAGTCTATAGTACAAAAAGACTGCAAAATACAGCCATAAATGCACAATCTGAAGAGGATAAAATTGATGTATGGAACCTTCTAAAGATTGATAGTCCAATTACAAAATGGGCAAAAGACATAGAAAGAGTTTTTATAGAGGAAGACATTAGGATGGTCAACGGACACATGAAGAAATGCTCACAATCACATAAAGATGCAAATAAATAGTTACCATTCTGCACCAGTAGCACTGGCAAAGTTTAGCAGGGAAGCAAGTAATAAATATTGAATGTATTGAACAATGCGGTGGGATTGTAAAATGGTACAAAAACTCTGGAAGGTAATTTGGCATTTCTTTAAAAAGCTGAACATAGAAATTCCATATGACCCAGCTATTCCACTGCTTGGAATATACCCTGAGAAAATGAGAACTGAGGCATAAACAGAGACTTGTACACCAATATTCATAGCAGCATTTTTCACCATCCAAGAACATGGAACAGCTGAAATGTCCAACCACAATGGAATGGACTGAGAAATTACAGTACATTCACATGATAGAATACTATGCAGCATGCAGGAGCAATGATTTTATAAATTACTACTGAACTTGGGAGGGACTGGAGAGCATTATACTAAGTGAACGAACTCATTCCTGTAAGGATAAATTCCGTAAATTATTGTAGAACGTGTTATGAGGATCCAAGGTGGGGAGGGGAGAGCAGAGGAGTGAGGATGGGTGAGGTGCAGGGTGTTAATCATAGAGTCGCACAAATTGGTGGGTGGAGGGCAAGGTGGGTAAAGGACAGGAGAAAGATTTGGTGTGAAAAACAACATATACGAACTTGGTAAGTAAACCAGCATAAAATGAAAATTTTATTTTAAAAAAAACCCCTCTATATAGAAAAGGAAAGAGGGTTGTATCCTTTCTCCATGTTTTGTTGTTGTTGTTAGGTGTCATCAAATTGAGTACGACTCATAGTTATCCAATGATCAAATGATCTGAACCTAGTCCTACCCTGTGCCATCCTCATACTTCCTGACACACAAAAGCCCACTGCAGCAGTCACCATGTCAATCCACCTGGTAGGGTCTTCCTCTCCTTCGCTGACCCTCCACCTTTCCCAACATCATGACCTTCTTTAAGGAAAAGCACCTCTTTGCAGTATGTCCAAAAGAGCACTCTGGCTGCACCCTCTCCAAAACATATCTGTTCATTTTCTTGGCCGTCCATGGAATGTTCTGTGCTCTTCTCCAACACAACAGCTCAAAGGCACCAATTCTTTTTCCATCATCCTTATTCATTGTCTAGGTCTCAGATGCATAGCTAGAAATTGGAAAGACTATGGCCTGAATCAGACACACCTTAGTCCTCAGACTGACATCACTACTCCTCAATAATTTGGAAAGGTCCCTAACTGCAGATTTTTCCCATCTCAATGCATCTCCTTATTTCCTGACCGCTTGTACCAACGGTGTTAATTATGGATCCAAGCAAGATGAAACTGTTGACAGCTTCAATCTCCTCTTCATTCATCATGACACTGTCTATTGGTCCATATAGATTGAACAGGTTATCTTTTCTCCATACCTGTTCAATTTGTATGCTGAGCAAATCATTCAAGAAGCTGGACTTTATGATGAAGAATGTGGCATCAAGATTGGAGGAAGAATCATCAACAACCTGTGTTATGCAGATGATACCACCTTGCTTGCTGAAAGCAAGAAGAACTTGAAGCACTTGCTACAGAAGATCGAAGTCTACAGCCTTCCGTATGGGTTACAACTCAACATCAAGAAAACAAAAATCCTCACCACCAGACCAACAGGCAATATCATGATAGATGGAGGAAAGACTGAAACGCAACATTTTCATCTTAGTTGGGTCTGTAATCAATATTCTTGGTACCAGTAGTCAGGAGCCTCCAAGGAGCACTCTGGCTGCACTTTCTCCAAGACATATCTAATTGTGCTTTTGGCAGTCCATTCGATATGCAGTACTCTGCTCCACAACCACAGTCAGAAGGCATCAATTCTTCTGTCATACTTATTCATTGTCCAGTTCTCAGCAGCATAGCAAGTAATTGAAAATACCATGGTCTGAATCAAGCATACCTTAGTCCTCAAATTAACATCACTCAGTAATTTGGAGAAGTTCATGGCTGCCGAGTTTCTCAGTAAAATATGTCTTCTGGTCTCCTGACTGCTGGTACCAAGTGTATAAACTGTAGATCCAAGTAAGATGAAGTACTTGACAGTTTCAATCTTTTCTCTACCCATCATGAAGTCACCTATTGGTACAGTGGTGAGAATTTTTATTTTCTTGACATTGAAATGCAATCCATATGAACAGCTGCAGTGTTTGATCCTCCTCACTTTCAAAAAACAAGGCAGTGTCATCTGCAAATAAAGGTTATTGATGAGTCTTTCTCTAATACTGATCTCACATTCTTTTTAATAGAGTTCATCTTCTCCAATAATTAGCTCAGCATAATGACTGAATAAATACGGAGGAAGGATATAGCCCTGACACACCCCCTTCTTAATTTTAAACCAAGTAGTGTTCCCTTAGAGTTCGGGTCTTTTGTTCATAGATTCCCTATGAGTCACCTATGATTCCACGACAATTAACAACAACAACAACAAGTGTTCCCTTGCTCAACCCAAAGGTTATTGTTGTTTATTGCCATCTAGTCAGCACGGCTCTTAGCAACTCCATGAACAAAAGGCCTGAAGCCCTTCTATAACTATCATCATTTCTCCAAGTTCATAGAGTTTTCAGAGGCAGCTTGTTTAGGAAGTGAATGCCACTCCTGCTTCCAAATCTGTCTTAAACTGGGAGCGCTGCCAAACACTGTCTACCATGAACAGCCATTATGGCATTTGACCTCCAAAGGCACAAGTTTCAGCATCACAGCAAACCCAGATTACTTCAGTGCAGCAAATTGACAGAGGAGTGCTGCACAACTTAGAAGAATGTTCCTCCAAAAGAAGTTAACACTAGACCCTTGGGCTCAACCAAATTTTAAATACAAGCGATATAATCCAGGTTCATAGAGTTTCCAGAGGCATGTGGTTTAGGAAGTGGATGCCACTCCTGCTCCCAAACACGAATCAATCTTTTATCAATCTGGGAGCTCCACTGAACACTGCCCACGATGGGTAGCCATTATGGTGTTTGGCACACCTATGGCACAATTGTTCCATGATGGCATTTAAGACCCAAATGGCACAAGATTCAGTGTCACAGCAAACCCAGATTACCTCATCATACCAAACTGCCCAGAGTGCTGTATGACTTAGAAGAATATACCTCCAAAATAAAAAGGGATTAAAATATAAACCCTCAGGCCCAAAATTTAAATATAAGGGCCCTCCAGGAGGTCTTGTTGACTCTAAACAAGAGGCTTAAATAAAAACAAACACACAATCTACACAGATCCTCAACCAAAATAAGAGCACCATTTTACAGAATCCAGCCGCTTCATCCAACTCCCAAGTGGAGACAAGGGCTTTGGAATTATATGTTGTTGTTAAGTGCCATCTAGTACCAACCCTATAAACAAAAGAACTACTGGCCTTCTAAGTTTATAGAGTTTCCACAGGCATGTTGAGGAAGTGGATGCCACTCCTGCTTCCAAGCCTGTCTTAGTCAGTGAGCTCTACCAAACACTGTCAACCATGTGTAGCCATTATTGCATTATGGCACACGATTAGGTATTATAAAATCCAAAGTTACCTCAATACAGAAAAAGGACAGAATAGTGCTGTACCACTTAGGAGAATGTTCATTTCAAAGACAAATAAAAACCAGGCCTGAGGGTGTGCAACCCAAAGGTAGGCAGTTCAAATCCATCAACTCTGAGGGAGAACTATGGGCAATCTATCTCCCATGCAATTTACAACCTCTGAAATCCACTGCAGGGTCAGCTATGAGTTGGTTCTGAATCAGTGGCACATAACAACAATGACAACACCCCTTTCCAGTTTATTCCTGAAATTTACATATTTTTCTAGGCAATTATCACTTATCTTTGTTGTTAGGTGCTGTCAAGTCGTTTATAGTGACTATTACGACAAAACACTGCCCGGTTCAGCCCCATCTTGGAGACTGATGCTTTGTTTGAGCCCACTGAGGCAGCTACTGCATCATCCCATCTCCTCGAGGGTCTTTCTCTCCTTTGCCTTGTGCTTTGCCAGGCAGGCTGGTCTTCTCCAGGGACTGGATCCTCCTGATAACATATCCAAAGTAAATGAAAAGAAGTCTCACTGTCCTTGCTTCTAAGAAGCACAATGACTATACTGCTTCTAACAGAGATTTGCTAGCTCTTCTAGCATACTGCATATGCTTTGCCAGACATTTCTTCTTTTCTCTTCCTTATTCTTTGCATACAATTGTTGCTGTTGTTATGTGCCGTTGAGCTAGCACTAACTCATAGCTGACCTCCAAAGAGGCTTCAGGACTATAAATCACATAGAAGGAGGATGTCTTTCTCCTACAGAGCAGAGAGTTTATTCAAACTGCCTGCCTGTGAGGTGGCAGCACAACTCCTTGCCACTAGGTCACCAGGGCTTCCACATGAACATGAAGTGACTGAAAAGATCCTGGCTTGGGTCAGGTAAACCTTAGCCTTCAAAGTGACACTTTCTTTTAACACTTTAAAAAGGTTTTGTGCAGTAGATTTAGCCAATGAAATACAGTATTTTATTTCTTTTTTAAAAAATTTTAATTTATATTGGTTTGCTTGTGTTTCACATTAATCTTGATTCACACTGTGTTTCATAACATCATTCATATGTTTTATGTTCTAGAAAATTAATCATCATTGGACTATGCCCGTCTTTACTCTGTTTTGTCAGGTCCTTGATGGATTTTTCTCATTTCCATCTACCAAATTGTGCAACCCTGCAATTTCACCCCCACCCATCTTCACACCTCTGTTCCTACCCTTTACCCCCTTGGGTCCTCATATGTGTTTTATTAGTTCTACTCCTATTTTTACAATAATGGTCATCTGCAGTATTTGTCCTTATGAGACTGAGTTAGTTCACTCAGCATAACACTCTCCAGTCTCTCTCAAGTTACATAATATATTTTTAAGTTGGTTCTCCTGAGCAATGCATAGTATTCCATTGTGTGAATGTAAAATTTCTTCAAATGCCTGTTAATTTAGTGAACTGCCCACCAAAAGGCTTATGGATTGAATCCACCAGCTGCTCGGAATGAGAAAGATGAGCAATCTGTGCAATTTACTGCCTCTGAAAGCCCAGTGGACCAACTCTGAGTTGGTTCTGACTTGACAATACATAACAACAACAAACTACATATGCATTTCTCTATTTCATTACTCTAAGCACTCTCTAGCACGTGCTTTTTATTTTCCCAGAGGAAAATCCTCTATTTTATTTTGTTATAAAATTGTTTTACTTGAGTAAATATTTACAACTACTGGTTTTTCACTCAATCTTTCATATATAATTTCCTTTTAAAAAGAAACTTTTTCCATTTATTAAAATTTATTACTTATTTTACTTGTGACTAAACAATTTAACAAAGTTAACAGAAATATTGGATTTTCATTCATTCATTGTTGCACATTTTTACCCCCTCTTTCCCCCAGTTCATTTTTTAATATTAATTTATTTTTCATTACATGAATACAGATTATTAATGTAAATCATTAATTACAATGTCTATCGAGCCTCTTATTGTACATTGCCATAACTGTCATTCAATTTCTTTATGAATTATTTTTAAATCTATTCTCCCATCTCTGTGTGTAAACCTTTCTTTAGCTTTTTATAATAATAGTTTTATAACACAATAGTCCTGTGGCTGATTTATGTCACTCAGCATAATCTCCACTAGATTCATCCATGCTGTGCTGTGTTACATGACTTCTTTATTATTTTTTATCCTCATTCTCATGAATGTCAAATTGGTTCTGATCATAACCACCCTTCTTTGGGTCTGTAAGGCTGTCATTTACAACAAGAAGGAAGTTTCCATTTTTCTTCTATGGACCTGCTGGTGAATTCAAACCACCAGAGATGTGAAGCTTATGCAGATAGCTCATTATGGATGCCCCACCAGAGCTCCCTCATTATTTCTACAGTGTTGCATAATATTCCCTTGTGTGAGCGAACAGCATTTCTGTGTCAATTCTCCTCAACGCAATTATTCATTCCCTCCTTCACTTAAAAAAAAACCCACATGGAAGGCAGTTTGGCACTTCCTAAAAGCTGAACATAGAAATTCCGTATGACCCAGCTATTCCACTGCTTGGAATATACCCCAAGAAAATGAGAACTGAGGCACCAATGCGGACTTGTACACCAGTGTTTATAGCAGTGTTACTCACCATTGCAAGAACATGGAAACAGCTGAGATGTCCAACCACAATCAAATGGATTGAGAAGGTGTGGTACAGTCACACAATGGAATACTATGAACCACACAGGAACAATAATTTATATTAGCTTACTAAGGAGAGACTGAAGAACATTATGCTGAGTGAACTAATTCAGTCCCATAAGGATAAATACTGTGTAAAATCATTACTGTAGAATGAGTGTGAGGATCCAGGGGGCGGGTGGAAGCAGAGAGGAGAAGATGTGTGTATGGCGGAATTAATCATGGGGTCACACAACTTGATGGGTAGGGAGGGTTAGGGAAATGGGAAGGAACTGGGGTGAAAAACAACGGATTTGAATTTTGTAAATAAACTAGTATCATTCTTTAAAAATCCCACAATAAAACTAGAAACCTCTCCTGATAACAGTGTATTACATATTCGATGCTAAAAACCTTAGAATTCACTGATTCAATCTTCCATCAATCTTCTAGACTAGCAAATTATATGTCTCTACTTCTAAAACTCACTTGCTACAGTATAAGATTTCCCACTTTTTATCAATCCTTTCTGGAAAATGTAGTGTGTGGTTGTTGCTTTTTTAAATTTATTTAAAAAATATAATGGTCCCCATTTTGTTCCACACTAGTTTTACATTTAAGATCTAAGAAAAGGTTGAAAAATCTAAGCTATCTAGACACACTATTATGCTCAGGACAAATTAATAAGCTCAGTTAGGGCAAAACATTTTCCATCAGGTTTATAATTTGAATTTAAGTAGAAGAACTAGACCATTCAGATGGATAGATGAGACTGTGGTAACTTAGTAAGTCAGAACTACCAAAAGCAGAGTAGAGAGTTACTTTCCATGGGATAATATAATCATGTTCCTACTTACAGGGTGAGCTTTGGTTTTATTTACCAGTAAATTGTTCTACTTCAATATATTCATAAGTCATACATTTCAGACTGCGCTCAGATTGAAAAATTTATAAAGGGAGATAGTCATTCAAACACAAAAATCAGGGGCAGGTATTATATTTCTGGGTTCACTTAGCACTGACAGCATGCCAAATAGAAAAAAAAAACCAGAAGAGTTAAACAGACTGAATATGCATCAATTCCAGAAGTTATAAACTATGCAACTATCAGAAAAACTTCCTTTTCTCCCCTATGATGCTTTTTAAATTCAGAGCATATTTAAAATAACTCTAATTCATAAATTTTCAACTCAACAAACAACCCTGAAGAAACAAAATATTTATATTATGTATACTAAATTGTAATGAGTTATTTTCATCTATTGTTTTTGTTATGTTCCATCGAGTCACCTGCGACTCATAGTGACCCTCTGTACAACAGCCTTAAACCCTGCTCTAGCCTGTGCCAATCTTAATGTCTCCGACACATACACCTCTATTACCCCAGTCACTGACTCAATCCATCTCATTGAAGGTCTTCCTCTTCTGCACTGTCCCTCCACCCTCCCAAGCATGATGTCCTGTCTTGCAACATGTCCAAAGTATGTCGGGTGAAGCTTCAGAATCCTTGCCTCCAAAGAGCAGCCTGGCTTCATCCTCTCCAGGACAAACTTGTTTGTTCTCCTAACAGTCCATGGTATATTCAATACTCTTCTCCAGCACCATGGCTCAAAGGCATCAATTTTTCTTCTATTATCCCCTAGTTGTTGTCCAGCTTCCTGATGCATACCAAATAATTGCAAAGACCATGGCCTGTATCAGGCACCCCTCAGTCTTCATACTGACAACGTTGCACAGTACTTTGGAGAGGTCTCTGGCAGCAGACTTTCCCAAAGCAATTCATCTTTTAATTTCCTGGCTGCTGGTACCAAGAGTGTTGATTGTATAGCCAAGCAAACTGAAGCTGTTAACAATCTCAATCTCTTAACCATCTTTCTTGATGCTGCCAATTGGCCCAGTGGTGAGAATCTTTGTTTTCTTGATGTTGAGCATCAATCCATATTAAAAACTGCAGTCATTGACCCTCTGCAGAAAGTGCTTAAGGCCCTCCTCAGTTTCAGCAAACAAGGTTGTGTCATCTGCATAACACAGGTTGTTGATGAGTCTACCTCCAATCCTGATGCCACATTTATATTAGCAAATAAATTAGTGAAGGGATAAATAAATCATGGTGATATGTGTATGGAATAAATATACATTTCTCTACGAATGATAGTTATTTCTTTATCTAAAGATAATTCCTGTTAAGAGCAGAATTCATTGTTTTACAACAAGAGCAGAATTCAAGTTTTTTGGTCTAAAACAGATTAAATAAAATGTAAATTTTAGATTTTATGTATTAAATTTAGAATAATTTTATTTTTTCTTATTCGTATCTACCTTTTCCTACGTTAAAATACATTGGATCATTTTAAAGGGGTGACAAATAAGGTTTAAAACTACTACATTGCCAGAAAATCTAAATTAGCCTCAGAACAAAGCTTAATGGTTATAATCCCATTAATCAAGTGAACTACATCAAAAGCCACTATCTTAGATACATCTGGGAAGACATTCCAAATAAAAGCCACATAGGTCCACATAAGTTGCCTTACCTAGGAACAACTGTATCGAGAAATTTGACCAAAGAATAAACTTCAATAATGAAGGACTTTGACAAATTTAATCCTCTGATGCAATCATTTTTCTCTTACAATAGTCTGGCCCCAGCTACAAGACAACACAGGTTGTTACTCTAGCTAAGAGCTGCCATCGCTGCAGACAGGAAATGTTTTTCATGATGTATCTTTATGATACACCATGTAATCACTGATTTTTCTTCACTTAGGAAGCCAGCAGTGGTGATCATTCAAGAACCATCAGCTCCCTGACATATTATGCATGACTGTCTCTCTCTGCATGCTTTTGATGCTTGCAAAGACACCATGAGCACCATCAATGGACAGAGTTCTCTAGACTCTATCCATCAAGGTGGATTCTAAACATGGGGCGGGGGGGAAGTCCATTGGAGAGAAATAACTTAAGTAGCTACAGTAGAAATAAGTAAATACTGTCACCTGTTTTATTAGATGGTGTAGACAAAAGTTGTTGTCATGTGCCATCGAGTCACTTGCAACTCATAGCGACCCTATCTATGTACAACAGCGCTGAAACCTGCTCTGTCCTGTGCCAACTTTACTATCTCTGATATTCCTCTCATTACCCCAGTCACTCAATCAACCCATCTCATTGATGGTCTTCAAAAGTAAGATAGATTCTATAGCATTCAACTTATTAAGTTAAAGTTCTGGCTTTTCAAGTAATTACTCCAAGGCTATGAATAACAAACTCACTAAAATTAAAACCTAAATTCACTACCTAAAATTAAACAGAAAATGTGAATGGAAGAATATTACTTTATTGGTTGGATTTATCTTTTAAGAACTCTGGTTTATTATAGGTCTAAGGTATTTGACTGCATGAATCACAACAAATTGTTGCTAACATTAGAAAGAATGGAAATCCCAGAACACTTGATTACACTCATGTGAAACCTATACTTGGACTTGGAAGTAGTCCTCAGAACAGAGCAGGAGAACACTGCATGGTTCAAAATCAGGAAAGGAGTGCCTCGGCGTGCATCCTATCTCCATACCTTTTCAGACTATTTGTGAAATAGATCATTCAGAAAGCTGGACTTGATGAGGAGGAATGTGATACCAGGATTGTAGAAAGATTCATCAACAACCTGTGTTATGCAGAGAACACAACTTAGCTTGCTAAAACTGAGAAGGACCTGAAGTGTTCACTGCAGAAGGTCAAGGGTTGCAGTCTTTAATTATGGATTGAAGCTCAAGATCAAGAAGACAAAGATTCTCATCACTGGGCCAACTGGCAACACCATTGTAAATAGAGAAAAGAATGAGGTTGTTGACAATTTCAGCTTCCTCAGGTTCACAATCAATACTCTTGAGACGAACTGCACTGGCAAAATCTGCTGTCAAGGACCTCTCCAGACTGCTGAAAAGCAATTATGTCAGTCTAGAGACTATAGCACACCTGATCTAGGCCACAGTCTTCACAATTATTTGCTATGCATCAGAAAGCTGGACAATGACTAAGAATAACAGAAAAAAATCAATGCCTTTGAGTTGTGTGGTGCTAGAGAAGAATACTGAACATACCACAGACTGCTAAGAGAATAAAAAGGTTTATGCTTGAGAGGATGAAACCAATGTGCTCCTTGGAGGCAAGGATTTTGAAGCTCTGTCTCACATACATTGGACATGTTGCCAAGAGGGACCAGTCTTTGGAAAAGGACATCATGCTTGGAAGGGTGGAGGGAGGGAAAGTGTAGAATAGAAAGACCCTGGATGAGATGGATTTACATAGTATCTGAAGTAATGAGGGTAGGTGTGTCTGAGATTGGCTCAGGATAGGGTGAGGTTCAAAGCTATTGTGCATAGAGTCGCTAAGTTGTTGTTTTGTGTACTGTTGAGTTAGAAACAATACATAGTTGACCCTCCAGCAAGTTTTCAGAGACAGTAAATCACAGGGGAGGACACTGTCCGTCCTTCTCCCACAGAGCACCTGATGGAGTTGAACCAAATGCCTTTGGGACTGCAGTGCTATTTCTTACTACTAGGCCACCAGAACTCTCCATGAGTCACAGGCCAAAGTTTATTAAAGGGTAATAAACTTACCCTTAACATTAAAAAAACTCAAACTTACTGCTATTAGGTCAGATCCAACTCCGAGCAACCCTCCTTTGGGTTTCAGAAGCTTTTAATCCCAATGGGAGGAGACTGCCTGTCTTTCTCTCAGGGGGTCACTAGTAGACACAGGCCTTTGGGTGAGCAGAGCCACAGCTATAGTGAGGTTATCATGCTAATTTAAGACTTGTAGAAAGGTTCAGGAGAACCCACAAAAATCCTCCGCTTGTTTTGTACAGTTCCCCTCCACTTAGCACATCCAAAAGACTCTTCACAAAGTTGCCATAGATGTAACATGGCTAAAATCAATGATTAAATCTAGGACCTCGTCTCACCAGACTTATACACAGTGTTTGATAAAACTCTCCTTCCCTCATTCTTTTTTATTTCTCCTTTTAAAAAATGCTTTTTCATAGGGGGAGGGGTGGGTAAAGGAAAGGGGAAAGATCTGATGCGAAAAACAATGTTATATGAACTTTGTAAGTAAACCAGCACAAAATTTTTTAAAAAGAAAAAAAAAATTCGTTTTCATACAATAACTCACTTACATTATATTTCATTCATATACATTATGTTCCATAGAATCACTTATTTACATTGTGTTTAATACAATCATTCATAAGTACTGTATCCCATACAATTCATTACCACTGATCTGTGAAGCCCTGGTGGCCTACTGGCAAGAAGCTGTACTGAAATCCCAAAGGCACATGGTTTGAATACACCAGCTGCTCTGCAGGAGAAAGATGGGCAATCTACTCCTGTGTAATTAATTGCTTCTGAAAACCAGTTGGAGGGTCAGCTATGAGATGGTTCCAACTCAAATGGTACACAACAACAACAATGCCCATTATTACACCTTTGTCTTAAGTCTCCACTGAGCTTTCCCATTCCCTCACCCTGCTCCCAATCAGCCCACTAAACTGTGCTATCCTAGCGATTTCCAACCTGCCCTTTTTTCCATCTCCTTCCCCCTTTCCTCTTCCCCTTTTGGACATTTATATACATCTTACTAGTTATTCTTCTATTTAAATACTAATGGTCTTATGCAGTATCTGTCCTTACAAGATTTAGTTCATTCACTCAGCATATGCTCTCTAGTCTCTCCCATGTTACATAGTATTTTACGAAACCATTCCTCCTTAGTAATTAATAGTATTCCGTCATGTGAATGTACCTCAATTTTTAAAACTTTTTATTATTACTATTAATTTTAATGAAAATTTACATAGATTTTGGATTTCCATTCATTCACTGTTGCACTTTTCTCCCCTGCTCACCCCTCCCCTCCAGTTCTTTCTTCTCTTTGAAAAGTAAAAGAAAAACTCTTTCCTCCAAGTCCACTCTACTGTGCAGCCTTCATTCTGGACTCCTGTCATGACAGTAATACCTAGTCATATATCCCTTTTAAACAGTTCTCTCCCTCCTCTGTTTCAGTGCAGTATACATTATTTATACCCTCTTTTTCAGTCTCCCCTCAACCCTGATGTCAATCCCATATTACAACAGTGACCCTATGCAATATTTGTCCTTTTGTAACTGAGATATTTCACTCAGCATAATATCCTCCAGGATCACCCATTTTGTACAATATTTCATGAGTTCTTTGGTTTTCAGTGCAGCCTTATGAGAATATACCAGAGCTTCTCTATCCATTCACTTGTTGATGGGCTCTTGGGTTGTTTCTAAATCTTTGCTATTGTGAACAAAGCCACAATAAACATGGGTGTGCGTATATCTGCTTGGGTGGTGGTTATGGTTTCTTTGGGGTATATTCCCAGTAGTGGAATTGCTGGGTCAAATGGTATTTCTATTTGCAACTTTTTGAGAAAGCGCCATACTGCTTTCCACAGGGGTTGCACCATTTTACACTCCCGCCAACGGTGAATAAGGGTTCTAGCTTCTCCGCAACCTTGCCAGCTTTGATGTTTGCTTTCTGTTAAATTTTGCTATTCTTAGGGGTGAGATGATATCTCATAGTTGCTTTGTATGGGTCCTTTCTTACTCGACAGCACACAACAACAACAGACATTTATCATCCAACAGCTAACTGCAGAAATTCTAAATTAGAACTGGCTTGAGTATTACATGGTTTCAAAAAAAATTGCTAACATTGTACATTTTATCCTTGTTAAATTGTATTTTACTAATTTCTGGTGGTCTCAGCATACTGCTGCGGTATTCAAGTGTACCTGACCCAAGTCATGGTGGTGTGTCAGTTGCCTCACAGCCATGCAAAAGCTAGACAACATATAAGGAAGACTGAAGAAGAACTGATATCTTTTGGAAAAGAATACTAAATATGCCGTGGACTGCCAGGAGAAGGAACAAATTTGTCTTGAAGGAAGTATCACTACTGTGCTCAAATAGAAGTAAGGAAGGCAATACTTCATCTCATGGACTGGGGACATGTGATCAGGAGAAACCACTTCCTGGAAAAGGAAGTGCTAAGCCAGAAAGTCTGCTCTGGAAACCAAATATCTGAATGAAAAGCTAGACAGACCCTCACTGACATGTACAGACATTGTAGCTACAACCCCGGGCTCACACACCACAGTGGCTTTTGAGGATGAAACAGGAACCCCAATGATTCCTTCTATTATACACGAGGTGACAGTAAGTTGAGACCTACTGTGCCTCTTTTTTTTTAATTTAATTTTATTTTTTTATTATTTTACTCATAATGTCTACCTACTGTGCCTCTTAATAAAATAACAACAGGTTACCACAGTGACTAAGATATCATATTCATTTAGGGCAAGATTCATAGTTAATGCTAATAGCCATATGTTGTTGTTGCTGTTATGTGCCATCCAGTCAACTGCCACTCTCTTTCTGTGTTTGCATTTTGGTGCAATACAGCTATGCTATGAGCTAAGATCACAGAATGAGCATGAACTTAAAATATAAGTTCTTACTGATGATATAAAAATTCTTCTAAGCTAGTTTATTTGTTCATTCAATTATTTCTTGAGAACCTGCCATGTTCAAGCCATTGTCTTAGGTCTGGGATGTATGATTAAAATAAGAGAGATATGCCCCAAGGAGCTATCAGTCTAAGAGACTAGAAAGAGATAGGCAAGTAAAATATTATTTTAAATGCTGAGAAGTTCATAGTTATTGTTGTGTACCATCAAATTGGACTGGACCCATAGCTGACATTCCAAAGGAAGTAAATCGCATGGGAGGAGACTGTCCATCTTCCTTCTTTTTTAAAAAAAAATTAATTTTAATGAAAGTTTACAGACTTTCCTTTTCCATTTATTCATTGTTGCACACTTTCCTTCTACCCACCCTACCTCTCTAGTTTTTTCTTCTCTTCGAAAAGTAAAAAAAAAAAATTCTTTCATTGTTATAAGATCCCTCCCTGCCCCCGAGTCCACTCCACTGTGTAGCCTTCATTCTGGACTCCTGTCATGACATGAATACCTAATCATATATCCTTTTTCTGCAAAGCAGCTGGTGGATTTGAGCCATGTCCCTTTGAGACTGCAACACTGGATGGAGGGGAACATGTGTATAGAGAGGAGGATTCTTCACCTCCACAAGACCATGTGAGCATGAAAATACAGGAGATAAAAGACAGACCGAGAGAGCTGGGCTTCTCATATACACTGAGACAAACAAGTACAAAAGAATCCTGAGATAAATACTGAAGAGCTCAAGCCAAAGAATGGCATTCATCAGGGATGGGAATTTAGAGCCCAGGAGGAGAAAGGGTTAGCACACAGTATCCATGGGTTCTCTTCTTAGACTTGCAGGAATAGAGAATGTCTTGTTCTTCACATTAAAACTCATGACCTCTGGTGCAACTACTATGGAAGGCTGTATGGCGCTTTCTCAAAAAGTTGCAAGTAGAAATATCATTTAACCCAGCAATTCCACTGCTGGGAATATACTCCAAAGAGACCATAACTGACATCCAAGCAGATATATGCACACCCATGTTTATTGTGGCTTTGCTCACAATATAGCAAAGAGTTGGAAACAACCTAAGTGGCCATCAACAAACAATGGGTAGAGACGGTCTGGTATATCACACAACGGAATACTATGCTGCAGTGAAAAACAAAGAACTCATGAAATATTCAAAACGGGCGACCTTGGAGGACATTATTTTGAGTGAAATATCTCAGTCACAAAGGGACAGATACTGCATAGTGCCACCGTTGTAAAACGGGACTAACACTGGAGTTGGGGGAGACTGAGAAAGAGGAGATAAATAATGTATACTGCATTGAAACAGATGAGGGAGAAAACTGTTTAAAAGGGAGATATGATTAGGTATTATTATTATGACAGGGGTCCAGAATGAAGGTTGCATAGTGAAGTGGACTTGTGGGGAGGGATTGTATAACAATGAAAGAATTTTTCTTTTACTTTTCAAAGAGAAGAGTGAATTGGGGAGGGGGACGGGTGGGCAGGGAGAAAAATGCAGTAATTAATGAATGAAAATCCAAAGTCTCTGTAAATGTTCATTAAAATTAATAAAACAAAACTAAAACCTCTCATGACCTCATCAATTTCTAAGCTTGGAAATTTCTATGCTATAGGTCCTTCATGACAAACAGCCCTATGATCTGCCCCCAGTCCAGGCATTTACAGGCACCGACTGCCTGGGAGAGTGACTGCTGGCAATTATCAGTAAACACCCTCTTGTTGAAAGTCCCAGGAGGTGGAATCTCATGTGTTCATTCATCTTTTCATGGCTGATCACTCACAGGCCACTGGTTACCCTCAGACCAGCTCTCACTCCTGGTTCATCACTGGCCTTCAGCCATGAGAGGGTCTTTACCTGTCTATAAAATACCTGGACAGTTACTTGGGAAGAACTGAAGAGCATTATGCTTAAGTGAATTAACTCAGTCCCACAAGGAAAAATACTGTATAAAACCATTATTGTAAAATGATTATAAGGATCCAAGGTGAGGGGGAGGGTGGAAATTGAGGGGTGAGGATGGCAGGGTAGGATGTTAATTATAGGGTTGCACAATTCAGGGGTTGGGTAGAGTAAAGGAAATGGGAAGGATCTTTTGTGAAAAACATTGTATTCAAACTTTGTAAATAAATCAGAGTAATATATATTAAAAAAATACCTGGAAAATCAATCAGGCTGTTTTATTTCCTATGAACTTGTGGTCCTGGGATGCTATGGAATTAAAGGCCTACTTACTCTGTTAATATAAAATTCAAATAACTCTTGATATGTGAGTACTATTCTTATTTTAAAGTTTCCACTAGAAACAAAAACCTACCAGTCTCCTTATTTACCTTCAATGGAGGTACTCATCCCTACAAAACTACACCTTATTATCCCGTCTGTTCCAACCCACAGTATCCTCATATATGATGACAGTGTGTATCCAAAAGGTTAGAAGTTTAAACCCACCATCTGGTCCATGAGAGAAAGATAGACAGCCTCATCCTGTAAATATTCACATCCTCAGAAACCCACTGGAGGATCACTATCAGCTAGAACCGAGTACTCCTTCCTAAATGCAGAATCATGGAAGAGCAAACTAAAGCATTATCAGGAAATAAAGTTATAACCTCATTATTTTTATCTTTAAAGAGACCCTTTAATACTTTTGTTCCAGAATCCAATCAAGGGAGAGAAAAAGCACTCACAGAGGTAGTTTTACAGCTGTTTTTCTAGCAAAACCAAAAACATGATTGGTAAGCATATGAAAAACTATTCAACCAGTTAGAAGCTTATTACAGTTCGATCCAATGCAACTTTGGTAAAACTACTTACATCCAAAGATTCTTCCTTCAGTAGGATCAGGGCCATGTTCTGAGACACCAATCGGCAGGAATAACCTAAATGGGGGAAGAGACAAAACATGAATTCTTCATTCCTTCCACGGACTCCTCACTTTTCAATGGTTACTTGAATTCAGCTACCCCATCAATGTGATCTCTGGTGGCATAGTGCATTATGTATTGGGCTGCTAATGAAAAAGTCAGTGGTTCAAATCCACTAGCCATTCTTCTTGGAGGCAGATGGGCAGTCTCTTCCCATAAAGCAAACAGCCTTGAAAACCAGATGAAGGGTCACTATGAGTCAGAAGTGACTCAGTGGAAATAAGCTTTTATTTGGAGTTTTTTCCTTTTATATAGCTACAAGCTGGCCACTTTGAAAGTCACTGAGTTAGTTATACACTGGAATTGGGCAAGTGTGAGAGGTGGGGGAAGCAGAATTAAAATGATTTGCATTCTTCCAGAAAACTTAAACAGAACGTTTGGGGTGGTCGGCATAACTAATGGCTAAATAAGTACTTGTCAATTTTTTGTGGATTTGTCTTTATCCTTCTTAGCCTTGTATAAATTAGGATAAGCCTTGGATTATCTAAAATAACAGCAAACACTTTAAGAAGACAAATGGAATCTAATGTTGTGCCTAAACCAGCATAAATGTGCCTATTGAGATATCAAGGTCCTTCCTGTATTTCCAAAATATTAGGTAATTCTCCCAATAGGCTTCAAAGGAATACTATGCTTGAGAAAATAATTTTCCTTCCATAGTTCAAACTAGCTCCTATTAAATGAAACAAAAATTAATTTAAAAGAAGGGGGATCATGTAATATTTGTCCTTTTGTGACTGGGATATTTCACTCAGCATAATGTTCTCCAGAGTCAACCATTTTGAGTAATATTGCATGAGTTCCTTGTCTTTTAATGCAGCATGGTATTCCATTGTGCGAATATACCACAGCTTCTCTAG
>NW_006399885.1:7284656-7288012 GCF_000299155.1 Elephantulus edwardii | reverse complement strand
CAAGCACTGTGGCAATTGGACAATTAAAACAGACATTCGGATGGCGGGGGAAGAAGAACGAACTGGGGAGGAGGGTGGAGAGAATGGTGCAGCAATGAAGGAATGAAAACCCCAAATCCCTGTAAATGTTCATTAAATCTAATAAAATTTAATAATAATAATTAAAAAAAAGAAAAATAAAAATAAAAATAAAATTAAAAAGGAAAAAAAAAAGAAGGGGGAAATTAACTGAAACAACAGAATCCCAATACCAATAAAAACCTTATTAAAGATGTTCTTGTTGTTGTGTACCATAGGTTGTGACTAACTGATGGCTGACTTCCAGCGGGTTTTTAGAGGCAATTAATTGCATGGGAGGAGACTGTCCATTCATCTCCCTCAGAGTAGCTGGTGGCCTCAAACCATGTGCCTTTGGCATTGCAGTGTAGCTTCTTGCCACTAGGCCACCAGAGCTCCCTTATTAAAGATAGTCATTGCATTTTTCAATCCTTTCTCTCTGGAATAACCAGGGTATTGTCTTCTGTTTTAACTCCTAGCAGGTATAAATGTTGTCTATGATAATTTTTGGTGGTGAAACTCTACAGTACATTCAGAGACAGATGGAGCAAATTGGTGCCCTAGAGTTGTCAGGCTAAAGGTTGGAAGTTCAAATCTACCAGGTGCTCAGTGGAATAAAAATGAGCAGTCTCCTCCTGTAAAGACTTAGGACCCCAGAAAGCGAATGGAGGGTCGCCCTGAGCCCAACTCAGCTTGACAGTAGTCATTTATTTGGGTTTGGTTTTGAGACCTTGAGATTTTCAAGGAACAGGTCTCTCTTGATTGCTCCTCCACTCAAATCCAAACCTTCCAGATGGGGAGGCCCTGGAAACCCAATGCTGTAGAGCTATTTTCAACTCATAGTGACTCACCATCAAGTTGCAAAGTCTGTATATCTTTACAAGAGGAGACTGCCCACCTTTCTACCCTGGAACACCTGGGGGTTTCAAGTTAACAGCTCAGCACCAAACATATTCCAGGGCTCCTGGGGAAACCCCGGAAAGCTCTTGCATTTAGTCTTTAGTGGGATTGCATTGGACATGTAGATTGCTTTTGGTAGGATGGTCATTTTCAAAACATTCAGTCTTCCCATCCATGAACAGGGAATATGTTTCCATTTAGTTAGGCCTCTTATTGTGTCCTGTAGTTGTGTTTGTAGTTTTCTATATAAAGGTGTTTTGTGTCTCTAGTTAGGTTTACTCCTAAGTATTTCATGTTGTGGTTGGGTCTTGTAAATAGTGCTGCTTTAGTATTTTCCTTTTCCATGCTTTCTTTGATTTTGTATAGAAAGCCAACTGATTGTGATATGTTGATCTTATATCCTGCCACTTTACTAAATTGGTCTACTAGGTCTAACACTTTTTGGTTGCGTCTTTGAGAAAATATAGGATTTGTCTTCTTCCTCCCCCATCTATGAAGTATATCCTTTATCCTTCATTAATAATTGTCTTTGAGAGGAGAAGTTTACAAATAATCTCAAAACAAAGTTATAAGTGTAAACTATGGTCTTAACCCAAATGTTTCTTCCTCTCTCTCTCTACCTCTCTTCCCCTTTTTCTCTTGCTCTCGCTCACTCACGCTCGCTTTCTCTCTCTTTCCCTTTAAAGCAATATCCTAACAATTGAGTCCAGGCTCTTAACACTATCTCAAGGGAATGGATTATATCTTTCACTACAATAATCAAGTATCATTTTGAAAACTGAGTGATGAAAATCACAATATCACACGGGCAAATACCTGTTAAATATCTAAGCCTCTATCCTCCAAAAAAAATGTCCTTAAACAAAACAGCATGATAAGCATGAAGCAAATTTTGATATATTCTTAAAGTTGTTCTTTAGAGAATCCCTACTTTAACAATAGTGATGAATTTTAAAAAATGAGACTTTCCCTGCATGCCACTGGAATTTTGTTTCTCATTAAAATTCTACAAATGCGTTCTTCCTTCCTATACTTTCCTAGATGGGGTCCAGAGGAGAGACTCACATTTTATTTTAATTTACTAAAGGGGATATTGCAACTTTAATTATGTCCCTCCATCTTCGGCTCACTCTCTCTCCCCCCAGAGACCACCAGGCAGTAACTTGGAGCTGCACAGACTGTTACAAATTCAGTATAACTAATGCAAAAGGATTTGCTGGTAGCTTTTTGATTGGAACAACAGCTGCAGACACGAGCTATAATTTTTAAATCCTTCACTGGTTGCTTTAGTTTATATTTTTCAACTCAAGCAAAATGCCATTTGACAATTGACGCTGCACAAAGATTTTTATGGAAAAACACTCAGTGTTTTTGTAGCCTTGGTGGGGTGGGGGGAGGTGGAGCTAATAAATAAAACTGCTGGCACTCCCAGGCACTTAAGAAAGGACAACTTTTAGGAAGAAATTGGTTTATTTGCTTCCCCCCACCTCCCTCATTTGGATAGTGAAGCAAGGTTGTTGCTCTCAGAGTTATCAAGCAGAACGCTCACTGCCGGAGAGGTGAGACTGAGGAAATTTCACACTGTTAATTGTGACTGAGCTAATGTGACAAATTTCATTCTGCCTGTCCAAGTTTGCTATGCCTGATTTCTAATGTTTGTGGATAAAATGAGATCAACTCTTGGAATAAGGCCAGGTGTGAAATGGGAATCCACACTTGTAAATGGAGGTCTAGTTCTTTAATCTCACAATCTACCCAGAGGGCTGTCCAGTGACTGAATACAGAGCCTCCAGGGCTTCGCTTTTCACTGCAGCTGAAATTAACAGCAGGTTATAAAAATGGTGAGTCTTTCTACTACCTGAGTCTAATCTACATTCAAAGAAAACAAAATATTACAGCACCTCAACACTTAAAGCAGGCCTTGGTTTAAAGATAATAAAATAATATTTGATGCTAGAAAATGCTGCCAAGCCAAATCTCTCAGCTGGCACCCCTGTTTCTGTTTCTGGGTGTCACTGAGTCAATTTTTACTCATAGTGATCTTCCTAGACAGAGTAGATCTACCCCGTGGGGTTTTCTAAACTGTAACCTTTATGGGAACAAATGGCCAGGTCTCTCTCCCATGGAGCTGGTAAGTGGGTTCAATTCACCAATCTTTCAGTTAGCAGCTGATCATTTAAGCATTGCACTACCAGGGCCTTCTTTAAAAAAAGGCCGAGGGCGACGCACGCCACAACCGGGGGAACGCACGCCGCCGCCAGCCGGCGGAACGCCACTGCCAGATGGGGGAATGCTGTCACCAGACAGGGGAACGCCGCGAGAGGGACCCGGAAGAGACCCGGGAAGAACAACAGCCAGCCACCTACCGCGGAACTCCAGAGGAGCGAAGACTGTGAGAC
>NW_006399885.1:7264852-7272363 GCF_000299155.1 Elephantulus edwardii | reverse complement strand
TAAATTATTAAAATAAAAAAAAATTACAAAAAAAAGGCCACTACCATTGAGTCAATTCCAATTCAGAGCAAGGACAGGGTGGAACTGGAAGCATCCACTTGTCTACATCAAGTGACCTGGAGGATAGTTGCCTGGACAACAGACAGGAAGAGATCCTGTCTGCACCCATTTTGGAGAGGGGTGGGTCAATAAAACACCAAACTTGTGAATTGTATTATTGATATCGCATGCAGGTAAAGTTTTACTAACGACAGTTTGGGGATGGTTGCAGCAGTCCAGCAAAGAGCACTTTCCAGAAATAAAGGCTGAATGTCGAAGTGCACATGGACCAAGGGAAGTCACTGTTAAAGTCAGGTGTATTATGGCCTAAAGCAGAGAATATGTGAGGGCATGGGTATGAGTTC
Source organism: Elephantulus edwardii (assembly GCF_000299155.1). Classification (NCBI taxonomy): domain Eukaryota; kingdom Metazoa; phylum Chordata; class Mammalia; order Macroscelidea; family Macroscelididae; genus Elephantulus; species Elephantulus edwardii. The sequence continues at coordinate 7,271,959 of NW_006399885.1, read as the reverse complement.
AGTTGACTGTGTGAAGGTCTTCAGCTGTGTGACTCATAACAATTTATGGATCACACTGTGTTCATGCAGGGGCTACACATTCACTAGTCACATTGGTGGCGGTGTTGAGCACCATCAATTTTGGACTGACCTATAGCTGACTGTGCAGCAGGTTTTCAAAGACAGTACATTATAGGAGAGGAGACTGCCCATCCTTCTCCCTAAGAGCAGCCAATGGATTCGAACCCATATCTTCCAGTGCCAATCAGTGGCAATTAATATTATAAAGTAAAATTTCTATGAATGATTGTATGAAAAGCCAATGCAATTTGATCACCTTCACTTAAAAAAAATTTTAAGAGCATCAGTTCTCTATTAGAAACATACTAACGGCTGGAAGTTGCTAGAATTCTACACACACACACACACACACACACACACACACACAAGAAGAGATGCAGCAGAAGAAAATCTCCAGATAAATATCAGATTTTGGCAAAGCCATCAGCTACTAAGTAAGAAGCAACATCTTCTAAGAGACGCTGCTGGTGGGGTAAATAGTCCAAGACTTGCCTGCTAACTGAAGGGTTGGCGGTTCAAATCCACTAGCCACTCAATGGCAGAGAAGACCTGATGATCTGCTCCCATAAAGATTAAACTGCCTCAACTGCTATCAAGCCAATTTAGACTCATCCCAACTCTATACACCAAGACAACTGCCTCCTAGGATTTCCAAGGCTTATCCTTTATGACGGAAAGGGCGCTCTGGTGGCCTAGTTGCAAAAAACTGTGCTGCAATTCCAAAGGCACGCGGTTCGAGGCCCCCAGCTGCTCCATGTGCTAGAGGATCAGCTATGGGTCGGTTTCGACTCGGGGATACACACAACAAACAACATCCTTTATGAAAGCAGATGACATCATCATTTTCCTTCACAGCGGGCAAAGTGGCTAGTGAGTTCAAGCCACCAACCTTTCACTTCTCAGTCAAGTGCTTGGCCTCTGCACCACCAGGGCTTCCCCTCATAAAGATGCCACTCAGGGAACCCTCTGAAGCAACTCTACTCTCCCATCAAGGGCTGCCGTAAGTTAGGGACCCAACACTGACCATTCCTTTAGAAATGCTCCCAGCACTAAAACTGCAGATGCTACCTACCATGCATGCTTTGGAGAAAAATTATCAATAGTACAACCATGACAAAAGTAATGTTTGGACACCTATCCACCATCTAGGAGGACTCTAAGAAGTCTCACTGAGGGCAAGGAAAAGTTTCCACCGCAATGACAACACACTTGGGTTAACTAGACTGATTTCCAGCCAGTGAGCTTTCCCTTGTATACCTTCCAAAATTAGCTGGATACTGACAGGTGGAAATAACAACAGGAATAAGCAAGAAAAAGACATGTGCTTGCCAAGGGCAGAATGACGTGTCTGGAGGTGCTGAGAGAGGGCATGGCTCTCCTCCAGGTAGCCCTAATACACACTCACCACAGCACACTGAGCATATTATAAAGATGGTAAATCTGGGGGTAGGGACATACAAAGGTCATTAGTCCAGCAAGACCTTCAAGATCTAGAAAAATAAGATAGATGACCACTACATGGTCACATCTTTTTGCTGTGTTGCTGCTGTATACCGGCAAGTCAGAACTAACCCGTAGCTCACCGCCCCCCAGTGGGTTTTCAGAGGTAGTAAATCATGCAGGAGAGTGCCCGTCTTTCTCCCATGGAGGATCTGATGGATTTGAACCACGTGCCTTTGGACTGATAGCACATTTCATTACCAGCAAGACACCAGAGTTCCCTATGTTGTTGTTAGGTACCATCAAGTACCTAACAACTGTGAGTCACAGCAACCTCGTGCATTACAGATGTGAACCTTGCCCTATGCTGCAGCATCCTCAGGATCTCGGGCATGCTCGCGACCACTGCAGTGGTCACTGTGTCAATCTATCTTCCTGAGGGTCTGTCTCTCTTTCTCTGATGCTCCAACTTGCCCAGCATGATGTCTCTCTCCAAGGATTGGGTCCTCCTGAGACTACACCCATGGTGGATGAGATAGTTTCACTATCCTTGCTTCTAAGGAGGAATCTGGTTACACTTCCTTCAAGGAAGACTTTGTCATTTGAAACCCCTGGGATATTCAATACTTTTTGTCAGCACCATAATTCAAAGGCATCAATTCTTCTTCAGTCTTTTTTATTCATTATCCTGCTTTCAGACATGTAGGAAACAACTGAAAAGGTCATCACACGAATTGGGTGTCCCGTAGTCTTTAATCAGCATGTTTGTTCTTTATAACTATAGAGAGGTTCTTGACAGCAGACTTCCCCAGTGTAACAGATCTTTTGATTTCGAGGCTGTTGCCACCATGAAATGTTGATTGTGGATTCAAGTAAAGTGAAATTATTGTTGACAACTTCAATCGTGTCCTGTCTATTACTATGTTGTCTATTGAGCTAGTAGTGAGAATTTTTGTTGTTTTGATGCTGCGGTGTAACCCACATTAGAGGCTGTAGTATTTTATCTTCTGCAGTAAATGTTTCAAGTCTTCTTTAAGCAAGGTTGTGACACATAAGGAAATTTTAAAATTACCCTTCAATTTTAGAGAAGTGTTTCAGGCAGGCAGTTTGCTGTATTATGTGTTTGTGAATAAGTATGGTTTACAAGTTGTTGTACTGCTAGAAGCCATTATGAAATAGTTAAGCACCACAACAAGATAAAGGTAAATAATCCAATAGAAAAATTGGCACAGGATATGAACAGGCACTTCACCGAAGACGACATTCAGTTGGCTAACAAGCACATGAAGAAATGCTCAAAATCCCTAGCCCTAAGAGAGATGCAAATTAAAACAACTATGAGATATCATCTCACCCCAGTCAAAATAGCAAAATTTAACAGAACAGCAAGCAACAAATGCTGGCGAGGTTGTGGAGAAACTGGAACCCTGATTCACTGTTGGTGGGAGTGTAAAATGGTGCAACCCCTGTGGAAAGCAGTATGGCACTTTCTCAAAAAGTTGCAAATAGAGATACCATTTGACCAAGCAATTCCACTACTGGGAATATACCCTGAAGAGACCATAGCTGACATCCAAGCAGATATATGCACACCCATGTTTATTGCAGCTTTGTTCACAATAGCAAGGAGTTGGAAACAACCTAAGTGCCCATCAACAAACGAATGGCTAGAGAAGCTGTGGTATATTCGCACAATGGAATACTATGCTGCATTAAAAAACAAGGAACTCATGCAATATTATTCAAAATGGTTGACTCTGGAGAACATTATGCTGAGTGAAATATCCCAGTCACAAAAGGACAAATATTACATGATGCCACTGTTGTAGAATGGGACTGTCCTTGGGGTTGGGGAGAGACTGAGTAAGATGGGTTCAATAATGTATACTGCAATGAAACAGAGGAGGGAGAAAACTGTTTAAAAGAGATATATGACTAGGTACTTCTGTCATCACAGGAGTCTAAAGAGATGGCTACATGGTGGAGGGGACCTGGGGAAGGGTTTGTAAAACAATGAAAGAATCCTTTCTTTTACTTTTCCATAATTTTTTACTCATGTACTTATAACTTGTTAGTCAAATTTGTGTCTTCTAGGTTGCAACACCCCCATGATACATCTTCAAGGATATGAACATGTACGGCCAAGCACAATCAATAAGAGTGCATCTAAATTCCAAAATCAATCTCCATAATAGTCTATGTGTTTCCTACTGCCAAAGGGGCCCTTTAGAGTAGTGAGAGAAGATCTTCACCCTGAAACCCACAGTGTCCCTTTTCAGCAGGAAGTAGCTAAGAGAATACGCCATCCCCTTTTCCTTATGAATCAGGGTGAAGTCTCTCTCAGGGAGGAGTGATAGGGAATGGCAAAGGACACACCGACAAAGAAGATTAATCAGAACTGACTTTGACAAGCACTGTGGCAATTGGACAATTAAAAGAGACATTCGGATGGCAGGGAAGAAGAACAAACTGGGGAGGAGGGTGGAGAGAATGGTGCGGCAATGAAGGAGTGAAAGCCCAGAATCCCTGTGAATGTCCATTGAAACTAATAAAATTTAATAATAATTTTAAAAAAAACATTTCCAACCTTATTTCAAACACCAGCAGGGGTGATCATGGTGAGCAGGGTTCTGTTGAGCTTCCAAACTAAGACTAGGAAGAAAGTCCTGGCAAATGACTTCCAAATTAACCCGAGAAAACTCCATGGATCGCCACAGAGATTCTTCAGTGTAGTGCAGGAGGGTGAGCCTCCTCATTTGGAAGGGATTGTGGACTCGAGCATTTTGGTGATTTTGAGGATGGTACAGGATGGATATTTTTGTTCTGCTGTACTTAGGGCGGACACAGGTCATGGCTGACTAAGATAGCAACTAACGATCTCAGGCAGTGGTCAGCTTTCTATGTCATATCTGAATGCCAAAACACGGGAGGGGGGGGAAGTTAGCCAGCCCATTTTGACTGATACTGACCTTGGAGGACAGAGCAGAACTGTCCCATAGAGTCCCATGGCTGTATCTATCTCCAGTGGAGCAGCTTGCAGATCTGAGATGCTGAATTTTCCATTAGCAGCCAAGTTTCCATCTCCACGTGACCAAGATTCCACATATATTAATAACAGGGTCTGTGTATAACTACTAGGGAGCTCTAGTGGCCTCGTGGTAAGAAACAGTGCTGCAATCCCAGAGACACATGGTTCTAATCCACAAGCTGTTCCACAGGAGAATGACAGGCAATCTCCTGGGCTATTTACTACCTCTGAAAACCTACTGCAGGGTCAGCTAGGGGTTGGTTCCAACTTGAAGGCAAATAACAACAACATAAATCATGACTGGGTGTTTTAGACCACATTTGTCTCAGAATTACTACCTGAAAGGCCAAAACACAAGCGTACCTAGACATTGCAAAAAAGGAGAATGTGCTAGCCTCACTTTTATAAAAATGTTAACTTCATTTAGAAAAGTGTAGGGCTGTACGCTTTTGAGTTCTTATTTCCCAGGGGTAGTGACTGATTGGCACCAGAACATCTTCATGCTGGTCCAGGGGCCTGCATCTGAGTGAAACTCTGCCCAAGCTGAAGGATGAAACCTTTGACTGAAGCTCTGAGGTCATGTCACTCTGCTGTAACTTTCATTTCAATTGTTTGGGAGTCCAAATTGCATTTGGTTAGCTACTGTCATGGCAAGGAATGGCTGTTTCAAGAAAGGAAACTGTAGTAAACAAGTCTGGAGTGGGGAAATCTCAATTTTATTACTAACTACAGGGTGAAGATAAGCATGAATTTTACTTATTTCCCAACCTGTGTGAATGTATCTGGAGCTCACCGTCCCACTTCTCCATCGTCATCGGCAGCTGGGCAGGCAGCACGCGCTCAGCCCCAGACACCCAGAGCTGGGTCAGGGCTCCCTAGTTAGAGGGACACTGCATTCAGATTGCCAAACAGGGAGGGGCCCGCCTCTGACAGCCCTCACTGCCCCTGTGGTTGGTTAACTCCCTGGACTAACCCACACAGTATCCAATGAATATCTACAGTTCAAATTTCAGTACAACCAGAAAGGGAACAGAAGGAGCTCTGGTGGCTTAGTGGTAAGAAATTGTCCTGTCAATGCAAGGTTGCTGTTGTTACATGCTGTTGAGTCACCTGTGACTCACAGCTACCCTATAAAAACAGCTCTGAATCCTGCCCTATCCTGAGCCAGTCTCACTGACTCCAACACACCAAATTAACCCTATTGCCCCAGTTATTATGTCAATCTATCTCATCTGGGATCTTATTCTCTTGAGCTATCTCTCCACTCATTCAAGCACGATATCCTTCTCCAAAGACAGGTCCCTCCTGGCCATGTGCTCACAGTATGTAAGAGGAAGTTTCAAAATCCTTGCCTCCAAAGAGAAACTTGGTTTCACCTTCTCCACGAGAGAAAGACCTATTTGTTCCCCTGGCAGTCCAAGGTATGTTTAATACTCTTCTTTAGCACCACAACTCAAATGCATCAATTCTTCTGCCATCCTTAGTCATTGGATAGCTATGCGATTCAAATCTACCATCTGCTCCATAGGAGAGAGATGGGCCTTCTCCCCCTAGGAGAAACTGCCTCTGAAAGTCCACTCGGGAGGGTCAGCTATTGGTAAGTTCTGACTTGACAGTACACAACAACAACAAAAAGGGAACAAAGAAAGAGATGGGGTGAGGACTAGGGGGGTGGGGAAGGGCTGTCAGTGGCAAGTACACATGTTCCCCAAAAGGATGTGCTATCTCAACCCTGCACAGACCCAACCCGGAAGTCTATCAGAGCCTCACAGGGACCTCATCCACAGGGCTGTACTGTAAACCTAAAGGCTGTGTCTCTCTAGCAGTCTGAACACACCAGCGACTCCGCAAGAGGAAGACGGACACTGTAAGTCACTTCTGACTGAATGTCAATGAGTTTGAGTTCTGTGAACGTTTTCCTGGGGCTTGCATTGGGCCCCCCGTTGGTCTGTCCAGCCTCACTCATTAGTCTTGGGTGCTGGTTCAATCAGAAGGAACAAGAGCAAAGGTCAAGGTGCTTGATGCAAGGTCGTTTCACCCTTGTGGTAATTCTTTCCAAAAGTGCTTTGGTCTAATTTTCAAATAAGAGAACAAGAAATCAACCCCAAATGGCAAAGAGTGTCTACCATAGAGGCACCTGAAAGAAAGGAAGGAGATATGGAAAGCAGCACTGCTGGATGACAAGGGTAACATCCCTGAGAGATAACGGGAAAAGACAGCCCCTAACTTGAGGGGCTCTAGGACGTTTCTTTCTGAAGTGCCATGACCTAGAGTCTATTTTCAAAACGTCTGGTGGAGAATCTAATCCTGAAGTACACATTTTATCACATTCGTACCACAGATTATGGTGACCAAAGAAACAGACACTTAAAAGAATTTTACACAATCACCATTCAATTTTTATTTCAATTCAATTTTCAATTTACTCGTAAACTATTCCTCTTTAACAACGTCAAATAAATGATTTTTACTTAAATCCCTCTTTCTTCCAATTTCTATCATGATGTTTAGCATGTAGATGGTAGGAAAAACCTATCAATTATTTTATTGAGTAATATAATTATAATTCTATTAACTAA
>NW_006399885.1:7241847-7264752 GCF_000299155.1 Elephantulus edwardii | reverse complement strand
ACTCTAGAAGATCAATATATTTGTGAAGAAAGCAATAAGAAAAAAGTTGTCAAGTCTTAACTTTATATATTACACTATAAAATACACATAAGTATATGGAATAATTTTCTGAGAACTACGGGTGGCAGTTAGTGACACACTCCTGACCCAAACCTTGGCATTCTCTGATGGTCTGGTCTGTAAGGGATAGGCTAACCCAGAGGCCACTCCTCTTTGTAGTGGTTCAAATTCACCAGCAGCTTCAAGGGAGAAGGATGGGCTATCTCCTCCCATGTAGTTTACAGCCTTGGAAACCCAGTGGAGGGTTTTATTATTGACAGAAATGAAGGTGGCTGTTTTTGTAAGAATGTGAAAGTTGGACAATGAATAGGGAGAACAAGGAAGAACTGATGCATTTCCATTGTGCAATTAATGAAGAGTCCCGAATATACCACAGAATACCAGAAGAACAAACATTTCTTTGTTGGAAGGAGTGCAGCCAGAATGCTGCTTCAGAGCAAGAACGGTGAAAGCCTGTTTCACACACTTTGAGCATGTTATCAGGAGGGTACAGTCCTTGGAAAGGGTATCATGTTTGGAAAAGGGGAAGATCAGCAAAAAAGAGAAAGACCCTCAATGAGATGGATGGACACAGTGACGACAACAATGAACTTGAGCACAGCAGAGATTGAGAGGAGGCACTGGCAAGGTTTAGAGCTGCTGTACATAAGGCTGCTGAGTTTAGATCAGCTTGCCACCACTAACAACTTCAGAGTTGGAATATTTATTAAAGGCAGATGATTTTCATCTGAGCAGCATGTTCATTTGATATGGGCAAATTGTTTGTTTTGTCTCGTGAATGAATAATTGTACCAACTGTCATTACTCATGCGTCCGAGGAGACTGTAAGCACACCTGCCAGGCTCTTTAAAAGTGGAAGACAAGAACCAGCATCAGGAACAAGTCTTTTAAAAATTGATTACCTAGACTGAGAAAGATGGGATAAATTATGTATACTGCATTTAAACAGATGAGGGAGAGAACTATTTAAAAGGGACATGTGATTAGTTATTATGACAGGAGTCCAGAATGAAGGTTGCATAGTGGAGTGGACTTGCGGGGAGGGATTGTATAACAATGAAAGAATTTTTCTTTTACTTCTCAAAGAGAAGAGTGAACTGGGGAGCAGTGCTGGGCAGGGAGAAAAGTGCAACAATGAATGAATGGAAATCCAAAATCCCTGTAAATTTTCATTAAAATTAATAATAATAATAAATATTGTTTAAAAATTGATTACCTATATTAATTGCCGTTTCCTGTTTGTCTCCGGTCAACACCCATATTTTAATTTCTGCCTTCAACAGAGTTGCTATGGTTTCTGGAACACCTGCCTGAAGGCGGTCTTCTATGGCTGTGGCTCCAAGTAACAGTAAATTCTAGATGGAAAAAAAAATACCACACACTCAATCAAAAGTTGGTGCATACTTAACAGCAGTGTCAGTTATAAAATTCAAACAAAAGTGAGCAGAAACAGTCTAAGACAGTTATTGTTTTATATCAGTTCTAATTTGTAGATGAGTTTTGATATCTACTAGACATGTTGACCAGTTCCTAGAGACAGTTAGCATGCTTGGTAAAGTAGAGAGCATCAGAAGAACACGTTCAATGAGATGAACTCACATAGCAGCTGCCGCCAGGGTCTCAAGCAGCAATGACTGTCAGGTAGTGCAGGGCTGGGCAGCATCTCATCAGTTTGCAAACGGGGTTACTATGAATTGGAACCTTCTTACTTGCACCTAACCAGAACCACAATAACTACAATATCTTTATGGATGGCATTTTAAAACTCCATGCACAAAATCTACCCATTGCTTATCATTCAGTTCTTGGTGCATGGCAGATGTAGGATAGAATAGCACTGACCTGATAGCATGGATTATGGACAAGTTATTCTGAGGATATTAACACATCAACCTTCCTCTCTCACCCCAATAATGAATAACATACTATATTATGTTTAATAATTAATAATGTATTGTTGAAACACAATATAAACAAATTATTTTATGCAAAACAATTAAAAAATAATAAAAATAAGGTTCTGTATTATGTCAAACATGTAAAAAACAGATTTCTATAGGATATACTTATCCAAGACTACACTAAGAATTCAAAAACTATATAAGAAAACATTTTAAAAAGTCTTTGGACAGATGAGCTATAAAAATCCACCCATTTTTGTCCTCTTAAAGACCACAGGAAAAGTTTCTTCATAGTACACTGAGGCTAAGTGTGAACATGCACTATATTTAGCTGCCAGCGTACTGGTCTGCTGGGTTTGTAGATTCCAAATTGTCTGCATCTGGTAACCACCACCAGTCTCCCTCCACCCATGACCTATCATCTCACATGGCCAAGAAATTTCAGGCAAAGCCAGCTAATCACATAGCTGGTACTGTATGGGCAGATCATCTGTGTAACACAACCATTCTTCACTTATCGATGTTGTTAGGTTCCAAAGACCAGGTGGTTAGGTGAAAATCAGCATTATGTGAAAACAGAAGATGACCACATCTGATCACAAGATAGAGGATGACTACATCATGACATCTGGGGAGCTCTGGAGGCTGAGTGGTAAGGAGCTGGGCCACCAACTCAAAGGTGCGTGGTGCCCCCCAGCTGTTCCTTGAGTAAAAGATGGGCAGTCTCCTCCCACACAATTCACTACTTGTGGAGCATCAGATATGAGTAGACTTCAACTTGACGTACATAAAAATAACATCATTACATAACTTCCAGATGATATCATTACATAACTGTCATGGCACTTGAAAATTATGACCCCACCAAACCAGCACATAGGCTTACCATCACACCCAACAGGATTTGTCCCTCACACCTTCATATCCATTACTGTCATTATCAATATTCAAAACTGTCAAAGAGTAGGAGATTTCTACTCTTCTCATAAATGTGAAATGTGCAATAAAAAAATGGTTGAAACTGGGGGTGGGGGCAAGGAGGAAAATCTGCAATAATGAATGAATGGAAATCCAAAGTCTCTATAATCTTTCATTAAAATTTCAATTAAAAAACTGGTTGATAAGTAATTTGTTTTCTGACTATAATGTGGTTGTTTCCAATAAAGAACAGTGATTCAGCCTATCCAGATTCTACAAAAATGGTCAAAAACAGAGCATTAAAAACTCCACCATAGCTGGTGGTAACTTAAAAAGACAGGGGTGTGGTGGGCATAATTCAATGGGGAGTGATTTTATATAACACAATGTATGGGAATTATTGTATGAAACACAATGTGAATGAAGGAAGTGTGAAACACAATGTATATGAATTCTGTATGCAAAACAATATAAAAGAAAAATTAAAAATATAAATAAAGCAAAACAACTTTAAAAAAAAAGAAAGCAAACCACAACTCCAACACAAGAGGCGTATAAAAAAGCAAAGGAGAACTAAACAAACATAAACGGAATGGGGATAAAAAAAAGTAGCTGATGATGTCAAAATTAGGAAACTTGAAGATGAAGCCTCGCACAAAGCAAAAAAAAGTTGAAACCTGATTTCCTGATATGAAGAAACTCACTAAGTACAAAGTTATCTAATGCTTAGGGATAAGTTTAAAAGAACAAAAAAAATTCAAAGGAGGCAACATAAAGTAGCAATGATGATATTAAATATGATATTGAGTGTGAAAATTCCTCTTTCATACAATGTTGAACTGAACAATGGGGTATTCCAATTGTCCATGGAACTGGTCAGCTACTCACATAAGCTTATTCTTGTTAAGAACCAGATAGTCCTTGTTTCAGCTTTTGACACAATATTCCTTAATAAACTATTAATGCTTAGCTGCCAGTACCTAGACCTTTCAGATAGCTTATCGAAAGTCAGTGTTTTTTTAAAGGAAAATATTAACAGTTAATAGTTAAACAATGTGAATGAAGGAAAAGTGTGAAACATAATGTATACAAATTGTGTATGCAAACCAAAATAAAATAAATATCTGAAAAATACCCTTACTGGTTGATTAAGAAGCTAACTAGAAAACAGAACATCATACACAGCAAAAAGATTCTTGTTCAAACACTTTGTGGTAAGTAAAGTAATAGGTGATAAGTCTGTTGTTGGGCATAGAAAGAATCTATCATGTATCACATACCTTTTCAATGATCTCATAACACTCTTCCAGTCGTTGAGCTCGGTCTTTCAAGATGGTGCTGGCTTCTTGATAGACTTTCAACCATTCCTCGTATTCATTCTCAGAGAGGTCAGCATAAGCCAGACAAAGAGTCCGAAGTCCTGCAAGCAGCCACAGTGGAGACCAGGGAACTGAGTGAAGCAAAGCAGTATTTCTCCTCACTGTAAAATCTACTCACTACATCTCACACGAGGGTGCTCAAACAAAGAAGCCACCTGCCATGCAGGTCATATCAATGTAACTTCTCAAACATCTTGGAGGGGAAAATTAACATAAATAATTGTATTGTATTCTTAAAGGAGCCCCAGTGGTTCTATAGGTTAAGGGTTGGATTGCTTACCAAAAAGTAGCAGTACTTCAAACCCCCCAGCTGCCCTTAGGGAGAAAGATGAGGCAGTCAATTCCTATGAAGACTGCTGTCTCAGAAGGCTGCTGGCGAGTCACCACAGCATGGGTTTGATTTCTTTATTGTCTATCTACTCCAACGATTGCTGGTGGCATAGTGGCTAAAGTCCTCAATTGCTAACCAAACACTTGGCTATTCCACTGGATAAAGATGAGGTGTTATGTGTAGTTCAGTAAAGACTATATCCTTGGAAGGCATGTGGGAAACTCTGCTCCTTCCCACAGGGTCGCTGTAAGTCAGAATCTGTGTGATGGCTTTGTGTTTTGGGGGGGCCTGGGTACTATTTTCAGATGTCAACCACCTCTTCTATGTATTTAAAAGTACACGAGGAACCAAAACCCAAAGCTATTTCCACTGAATCAGTTCCAGCACATGCTGACAATTAATCAGGTTTCCAAAGCTGTAAATCTCAACAGGAAGAGATGTCCCATCTTTTGTCCACAATGTGTGGCTGGTGGGTTTGAACTGCTGATCTTTCGGTTAAATGTGAACTGCTGATCTTTTGGTTAACTGTGAGAATCATTATATACTATACCGCCAGAGCTCCTTTTATGAGAAGCCAGTCAAAGGCATTTCTCCACGGTAATGGAGGTCTGAGAGCTGTGCTGAACCTGTGCGTACCATAGGCTGGTATCAGCAGGTAGAAGATGATGGAAGTATGTTTCAAGACAGTAATAAAAAGATGCCACACGAACTTCCTCAAAAAGTTGAACACAGACATTCCACATGACACAGCTATTCCACTGCTTGGAAAAGAAAATGAGAACTGAGGCACAAAGACTCGTACACCAATATTCATAGCAGCCTTATTCACCATCACAAGAACATGGAAACGGCCCAGATGTCCAACCACAATTGAACAGATTGAGAAATTATAGTATATTCATATAATGGAACACTACACAGCACACAGGAGCAAGGATTTTCTAAATTATTACCTAGCTTGAGAGAGACTGGACAGCATTATGCTGCGTGAACTAACTCAGTTCTATAAGGACAAATACTGTATAAAACCATTATTGTAGAATGAGTATGAGGACCCAAGGGTGGGAGGAGAGTGGAAGAAGAGGGATGAGGCTGTGCGGGGGGTGGGGAATTAATTGTGGAGTTGTACGATTTTATGGGGGTGGGGTGAGGGAAACTGGAAGAATCCGGTTTGAAAAACTATGCATTTGAATTTTGTAGATAAACTAGTTGTTGATGTTGTTGTTGTAGTTGTTGTTGTTGATTGTCATCAAGTTGAGCACAACTCATAGCAACTCTACGAACAAAATACCTGAAGCCTTTCTATAACTATTATCATTTATCAATGTTCATAGAGTTTCCAGAAGCATGTTGTTTAGAAAAAAACAGATACCACATGAAAAATCAAAGTTTTCGAGTAAATGTACCTGTGCATGCATGCGCGCACGTGTGTATGTGTGTGTGTGTGTGTGTGAGCACCCGCACCACTTAAGCAAGGCTCCAGCTTTCATCACACTCACTCCTCACTCACCAGCAGGAAAAGCTGACCTCACTATAGTCTGGCGCTTTCCGAGAACCCCTTTCTTGTACACTATGGGCTCCGTGAGTTACTATTTCCTTAACACAGCTCTAACCCAGTGCCATGAGGCTAACAGGAGCAGGACAGGGAAATAACAACATGAGCTCTCGAGAAAGAGAAATACTAGCTCCTCAGTGTTCTGCGTGCTGAGAATCATCAGGCCTGTTCCCTCTGTGCATGGAGTCCCTGCCACTGCTGGGTAAGAATGACGCAGGTGGCAAGTGTCACATGAAGGTAATGAAATATGGACTGTGCACGCATTATAGCATAGACTCAGCACGTGGAGAGACTGGGAGACTCCTAGGAGGTCAGCCAAAAAATGACTCCACGAAAATGACACGTTCACTCAGAACATGACATGAGTACTTGGAAACAGCCCTGCAACAGTTGGAAACAGCACGTGTAGCTTTTACTCACCTTCTGTGGCAAAGTACTCCAGATGGCATAATGTTTCCTCCATGTATTTTGAATCTCTTGAAAGTCTCTCAAAAATGACATTATCCTATAACATAAGGAAATATCGTGACCAGCATATACTTAGAGAAACCTTCCCGTCAGCATGCTAAGCATGGCTTTGTTCTACCAGTGTTTGTCTACTGTGTGTGAGAGTACTTGAGTGGGCAGGTTGAAATGTAATTCTTGGCTAAGTTCAATCATGAGCCTTGAAAAACAAACCAACTACGGACATGTCCAACAACACCAAAATGTACTGTGTACCTTAAAATTCAAGCTAACACATGCTGGGGAAATTAGAGACATGAGGAATGGTGCCTATATTGATTCAAACCTGCAAAACACACAGCAAAGTTCCTAATACCTTTCTGCAGAAGCAGAGAGAATATGCTGCACATCTTGGATTACCTGAGCACAACCTCATTTTCTGACAGGGACGAGACCCTAAGCAATGTCATGAGCTACAAGACACTAGCCGAGCTCAGCCTAGATATTCTGGTGTGATCCAGCTCATCACCCCATAACCCCTTCCATCACGGACATGCAGGGCTGGGGGACAGTATGCCACACATCCTCAATCAAATCAAAGTCATCAAGGGATCAAGAATTGTCCTTTATTTAAAAAATTCAGTCTTTGTCTTTGGTTCCTGAAAAATGACACTTAAATCATTGGAATTCCCCAGGTGACTAAGAAAGGTCCCTTAGATGAGGCTTTCAGATCGTATCTATGTAAAAAATGACTCAGGTGAGGGCCAGCTACGCTAGAAAGATGCTTTTCCTGAGAGGGGAAGGAGGGACTATCATTCAATCAATAACACAACCTTGGAGGAGGACTTGAAGTGTTACCGGCAGAAGAAGGTCAAGGACTGTAGTTTTTAGTATGGATTGAAGCTCAACATTAAGAAGACAAAGATTCTCACCACTGAGCTAATTGATAGCACCATGAGAAGAAAAATATTGATATCGTTGACAATTTCAGCTCTCTTGGCTTCACAATCAACACTCTTGGCATAAGCAGTCAGGAAATCAAAAACTGAGTTGCACTGGAGAAGTCTGCTGTCAGGGACCTCTCCAAAGTGCTAAAGAGTAATGATGTCAGGGACTAAGTTGCACTTGATCCAGGCCATGGTCTTTACAATTATTTGCTATACATCAGAGAGCTAGACAACGACCAAAGATGAGAGAAGGATCAATGCCTTTGAGTTGTAGTACTGGAGAAGAGAATTGGACATACGATGGACTGCCAAGAAACAAACAGGTTTATCCAGGAGAGGGTGAAACCAAGCTGCTCCTTGGAGGCAAAAACTTTGAAGCTCCATCTCACAGATTTTGGACATGTGGCCAGGTGGAGCCAGTCCCTAGAGAAGGACATCAAGCTTGGAAGGGTGGAGGGACAACACAGGAGAGGAAGACCCCAGATGAGATGAATTGACACCATGACTGGGGTAATGGTGGCAGGTGTGTTGGAGTCAGGGAGACTGGCTCAGGATAGCGTAGGATTCAGAGCTACTGTACATATGAGTCGCAGGTGACATGAAGGCACATAACAACAACAACTATAAGGCCTCCATAAGAGCTCCCTGCACACTGAATCTCTAGGCACTTCCTGGCTGTTGGATCCATTGATGTATGAAGGAAAGTAGAAGTGTATTACTATTTAGGACACCATGAGTCACACTACGGACCTTGTTAGACTTGATCCTATACGTTTCTTCATTGTGTCATTTTGCTAAAACAAAACTATACTAAGTATAGAGTTCTTATTCTTTGGGCATGTTGCTAAGAGAGGCTATTCCCTGGGAAAGGGATATCATGCTTGGAAAGGTGGAGAGTTAGTGAAAGAGAGGAAAACGCCCAACAAGATGGACTGACATGATGACTACAGCATGGACTCATGTGTGTGAGAGATGATTGAAGATAGCACAGGATAGGACAGGATGCACGTCTGTTGTTCATGAGGACACTATGAGTAGTACTCGAGACTCAATAGCACCTAACAACAACAACAACACGGAGTTATCAAACCTGAAGGAGTAGTGAGGTCTAACACATCAGAAGTGAGAGCAGCCTGGAGATCTCTGAGCTTTGGTTGTGTCTTCAGGGGAGGGGAACCCCTAAAATTTATAGCCATCAGGTCACCAGTAATGGAGCCTTTTGGACCTACAAGTTTATAACTACCCTCTGGAGATGGTGGTAAACCCTGAATTTATAAGCCACAACTTTTATAAGTCAAAATTTCTTTTTCTATTCCTATTAAATCTGTATGCTGAGCAAATCATTCAAGAAGCTGGGCTACGTAAAGAACAATGTGGCAACTCAATTTGGGGCCAACTTATCAACAACCTGCATGATGCAGATTGAATTATGCTGATAGTTTTGACAAGAAGCTTGCTTGCTGAAAGTGAGGAGGTCTTGAAACACTTGATCAAAGACTTGAGTATGGATTACATCTCAACATCAAAGAAACAAAAATTCTCACCACTAGACCAATAGGCAACATCATGCTACATGGAGAATAAAACTGGAGTTGTCAATGGTTTTGTCTTACTTGCATCCACAGTCAACACCTTTGCAATCAGTAGTCAAGAAATCAAAAACTTGTGTTGCACTGGAAAAATATGCTGCCAAGGACCTCTCCAAAGTTTTAAAGAGCAAGGATGTCAGTCTAAAGACTAAGGTGCACCTGCTCCAAGCCACAGTCTTTGCAATCGCTTCCTATAAATCTGAAAGTTGGATGATGAATAAAGATGGCAAAAGAAGAATTAATGGTTTTGAATGTGGTGTTGGAGAAGAATACAAAATACCGGAAACACTGCCAAAAGAATAAACAAATCTGTCCTGCACGAAGTGCAACTAGGCTGGTGAAACTTTGTCTCACATGTTTTTGGGTATGTTGTTAGGAGGGACCGTTCCTTAGAAAAAGACACCATACTAAGAAAGGTGCAGGATTAGCGGGAGAGGAAGAAACTTGATGAGACAGATTGAGACAAGTGGCTCAAGTATATCAGAAACTTGATATGAGGAGGGTATGGAATAGACCACATTTCAGATCCACGGTTCAGAGGCCTGCTGAGTCCTAGTCAGATCAACAGCACCTAACAATAACAACAGGTTGAAACAACAGCAGGTCTCCCTGATTGCAGATGGCATCCCAAGCCGTTTTAGTGGTCTGGAGGATTATGCCCTTCACCTGGGCATTGTGACCTACCTCTGGAAGGTTAGACTTGGGGGGAAAGTACTACGTATACCGTTAAGACAGACTAGAGACTGCATTGATTCGATCATTACATTTGGGGTCAAAGATTTAAAGTGATTCTGGAGAAGTAACACAATATTAAATACCTTTTAAGATATAAACAAAATTGAGTTTATTTGCCTGCATGTTTGTGGAAGAGGTTAACAGGTTTGGAAATACTTAAATTTCATAAAACCAAAATGCACCATCCCAGCATTCTCACGCTTTTGCTGTTCTGTGTCTACAGCCGCCCTCACACTGCCTTGTACCTGCTGTACTACATAGGACACAAGGACAAAAAAGAAAATGAAAAATATTATATGCAAACACAGTTCATCCTTCCTTTAACTTGATGTTATTTCATAAACTTGGAATTCTTTAATGAGTCCATACAGAACAAATTTCAAATTCCAGGGATGACTCCCATTTGCTAATAAAACCTACACAGAGAGTATACTCAGGTAAGATCACCCTGCTGTCCCAAATTAACATTTTTCAACAAATCATTGACCCTCACGTAGCTTCATCTTCTTGACACAGCCTCATAAAATAAGTTCAATAATTCCTTCCTTCAATATGTTATGCCAAACTTTACCAGTCAGACTTCCCCTGCCCCCAGAAGACATCACTAACTTTATGAACTAAGGAATAAGATCCTTATAGATGTTGCTTGAGTTATGACAGTAGGTGTGTCTCATGGAACATAAAATTGAAAGGACAAGAAAAATCAAGAGTTTTACATGCTATATACTTTTGCAAGTAAGGTTCATAGGCAATAATATTTCCTCCCTAAACTTTGAGAAAGGACGATAGCTATAGAAAAGCTTCAGGCCTTTTGTTCATAGGGTCACTATGTCTTGTGCTTGACTGGACAGCAATCAACATCAATAACAAGAAGACATAATACACTTAGATTTAATTCTTGGGAAATTGGCCAAGAGTCAGGAAGAAGAATGTGGTAACTACAGACACTAATCTCAGACCTAATTCAGAGCTTCCTGAGAGGTTTTTTTTTTTTTTTTTAAAAAGAGCTATAAATGGGGGGAACTTGGTAAAGGCCAGTGAGAATGGTTGCACAGGTCAAAGATCCTAATCGACATCACTTAATTACACATACAAAAACTACCAACATGGCCTCTGTACGTACTCACAGCACGGCATGTCTGTTGAAGTGTTTTTTAAAAATGCAAAAAGAAATCACCAGTATGCGAAGCACTCATCCAGTACTTACAGCTCCCTTACAGTAGAGGCGAAGCTGTCCCGAAGGAGTTCGAACAATTACGGACATTCTTTTCCTGTCACTGGAAAAGTAAAAATTTAAAAAATTTTAAAAAAAGGTTTGTCATTGATCTGTGTTAACAGATGTGTGTCTCAAAGTCAGATCCAACGACAGGCTGGAGTTCTAAAAATAGCCACGCTCCCTTTTCCCCCTACTTTCTCCTCTTAGTGACACGAGGCAAGTTTTACCTCCTACTGAAACTTACATGAAATTTCTCCTCCTCTCTCTGCTTCTAATTCATATACATCTCTTCCTTTCCCTCCCACAGAAAGCCACTAGAGCAAATATTTGCCAAAGGAGATAAGAAAGAAGAATTTGAGCATTTACTATGCACGCTTGATTTACTTCAGAGACATGCTCTTACAATGCCTACTTTATTCTACAGTGAAAATTATTTGGTGGGAGATTCAAAATAGATATGCTTAAGTCAAAGGCCCTTCATTGTTTCTGCTCTTCAGTGGTGTAGAAAGAGATTATCAATTCAGAGCATTTCTAACCAAGCACCTAGGTATCCTTTATCTCTCTCTGCCCCACTTCAAAACCCACACCCCACCAGACTCCACTTTCTCATGCATTTTTTATTACTGCCCATTCTCACTCACAAACCTTCAATGGCTCCCCATTGTCTCTAAAATCCTCATCAACCAGATCTCCAGCCTCTCCACATCTCACTGAGCCCCCAAATGCTCCTACGTGGTCTAGTATACTCGTGCTCAGTGAACTCCATGCCTTCTGCCACAGGACTGCATCTAATCCTGAAAGACGTCCTCACCTACCATGGGCCCTGGGTCATCCATCTCTCTGGCCTTTCTGTACAGTCATTCCCCCTGCACTATAAGGTCCAATGGGTAAGGGACATTATCCCTTCAGTTTTACATTAAGTCCTATGTCAGTCTACAGCGCTCCTTCTAACGTGCATTTGTGCTTGGTACAGCTTCTTAGGAGCCAGGTGGTCTTAGCAACCAGGTGATTGTGTTCTTAGAAACCGAGTGTCCGCTTCTAATCCCTAAGGAGAGCTAGCTCCAAAGACTTCAAAGGAGATTAGAAGGTTTAAGGGGCCACAGGAAATAGATGAGCCCATGAAAAAAGAAACAGAACCACAGCTATAACCACGCGTGCCCTTGATTCTTCATCTTCCCAGCATCCTGCCTCCACTCCATGGACTCACCTACTCTAGTCGAACTTCCTGCTCTTCTCCCTCTTTCTCCAATAAGTTCTGGTCTTGACAAACACAGCCACAAAGCAGTGTCAAGTGGCCAGATGTCAGTGGAGATGGGGCACAGGAAATCTGGAGGGGTGGCAAGTCTGTGTCTCCCTCCATATAGACACCCCATTCCCTGTCCCCATGGACTGTCACTGCTCTCACCTGTGTCCTGCCTCTCCCCCTGATCCTTTCCACCCCAAGTGCTGAGGGTCCATCAAAATTCAAATTTCCCTCCTAAAACTAAGTGTTAACCCATCTTAGGAATGAAAAAGCAACCAGTCTCGAGCACCTCATGAAGCAACTTGCAACTCAAGTAACAAACATGACACTTTAAAAATCCACTTGATTTTCAAGTCTCTCTCAGGGAGGAGTGATAGGGAATGACAAACAACACACTGACAAAGGAGATTAATCAGAACTGGCATTGACAAGCACTGTGGCAACTGGACAATTAAAACAGACATGAGGGGAAGAAGAATTAACTGGGGAGGAGGGTAGAGAAAACAGTGCAACAATGAATGAATG
Organism: Elephantulus edwardii; assembly: GCF_000299155.1. Taxonomy (NCBI): domain Eukaryota; kingdom Metazoa; phylum Chordata; class Mammalia; order Macroscelidea; family Macroscelididae; genus Elephantulus; species Elephantulus edwardii. The sequence goes on along the minus strand of NW_006399885.1, from coordinate 7,251,909 downwards.
AAAACCCAAAATCTCGGTAAATGTTCATTAAAACTAATAAAATTTAATAATAATTTTTTTTAAAATCCACTTGATTTTCGAAGATAGTTTTGAGACAGCAAGAGAGTCATGCTCTAGCACTCACAGACCAGGGTCAAGAAGACATGAAACATCAAGACATGCTTTCTTATCACAAATGATGATGATGTTTCCATCACTATAAAAAAACAGGAACCAACACATATGTCTGAGTCTTAAATTTAAAAAGTGGCGCTGGGGAGATTGCTTTGGAGCAGGACAAGAGAACCACCTGGCCTGGACAGCACTTGGGGGTGAGGGGCCAGAATCTGTCCTCCTGAAAAGGCTTCTCAGCCCTCCCACAGAAGGTTCAGATGGCCCAAGGAGTATGCCTTCGTGTGACTTGAAAATACTGATGAAAATAAGCCCCCCCATCCACCTTCTCCCAACCTCACAGAAAAGAGTGCAGCCGCTGGCATCACCATGCCACAGCACCCCAAACTCTGGGAGCTCAAGAGAAGAAAGCTGTGACAGATCCTAACATTTCTGTAGAAGAAAGCAGAGAGGACTGGACTGGAGCCGGCACCAGCTCTAATGGCACCCACAAATTCTGGGGAGACTGGGGGACTGATGCATCACCCACTGTGACCACTCAGGTGCTGCATTTGTCAGCACTCACAGCCCTGCAAGTGAAACCGTAGAGCAGTCACAGCTATGTACACAGCTCAAGTAGAGCCAGGGGGAACATACCTAGAAAATTCCAGGACATTAAGGATTCCAAACGTCTGCTCCTGCCCCATCTAAAGGAAGAAAAACAAGCTCTTACCTGAACTGCAAAGCTAAAAAGCACAAGGACCGGTTGAATATTCTCTCCATAATCAGACATTCTCTCCCTGCCCCTGCTTTCCCCTCTCCCATCCTCTCCCCTCCCTTTCTCCCTCATGACAATTTACTACCTTACAAAAGCCCTGGTAGTGCCGTGTTTAAAGCACTCGACTGCTAAAGCACTGGAGGGTCAGCCAGCAGTCAGTTACAACTGGAAAGCTGTGAGTACATGGAGTGCTTCCTTTAAGGAGCCCTGATGGCATGGTAGGTTCGAGGTTCTAACCCGCCAGCCTCTCTACTGCAGAAAGATGAAATAGCCTGCTCCGGTTAAGACTGCCAACCTTAGAAACCTGAAGGCACAGTGCTTTTCTGGTGGCCTAGCGGTTAAGGAGTTCCACCACCAACCTAAAGGCTAACCCACCAGCTCCTGTGCTACTTGGGAGAAAGATGGGCAATCTCTTCCCATATGATTCACAGCCTTCAAAAACCTGCTAGAGAATCAGTTATGAGTCAATTCCGACTCAATGGCAGTGAGCTGAGTGGATTATGAGGAGTCAGAATTGATGCAAAAACAGGATGGCTGGTTTGGTTTGCGAACACCTTCAGCATGCACCGCGCAGCATCTCACGCCTCTTGTGTGGCTGTAGCACCCTCTGCTGGTAGAAGTCTCCCATTGCTCACAACATTGTTACCCGACCTGACCGAAGATCTAGACTTCTACAGATTCAACAAAAGTAGACGCTAAATACGTAAATAAATAAAGTAGACGCAAAGATATAAACCATAACACCCCCAGTTGGATTTGGGGCAACACCTAATAACACAACACAATCATTTTCTACAACAAATATGTAAATATTCACACTAAGTAAGATTCACAAAGGCTATGATGGCTGGAGAGGGGTACCACCGCTGTGCACCAATGGTTATGACCTGCTTCCTTGTGCAGCCAGTAGACTCAGCAGCAAGAGCAAGTGCTTACTCTATGACCATCAATATGAAACTGTGGTAAATGAATGCATAATGTACTGGGCTTTTAGCAGAAAGATCAGTTGAAATCTATAGGGAGACTCGAATCACTGGCCTCTCAATTGGCAGCCTGAGATGTTATGCACTGTCTCCTTAACTCATTGTTTTCAAGTTGGAGCTAACTCATGGCTGACCCTCCAGCAGGTTTTCATAGGCTGTAAGTCTAAGAGTTCTCATCTTCCCCTGAGAAGCTGCTGGTTAACTGCACGGCTGGCTGCAGACTATGCCACCAGCCAGGTCTCTGGATATTCACAACAGACACGTCATCTCAACCATATATTCTTCAAAGAGGGAGACAAAACAGAATCGTAGGGACAGGCACGAGGTTGTCACTTACAGCTTCTATAATGACTGAGTACGGCGTTCTGGCTGTGAAGACGAAGCCCAGTTTTTTTGCTCCTTTCACCAAAGCAGCTTCATCTGTCAATAAAGAGGTCAGTGGATCACTGGCTAACCCCTTGTAATGATGAAATTCTTATTAATTCTTTTTCCACTTAACAAAGTCCTCACCAGTGAAGGAAGAACCTCAGTGAGCTGGACTGGCTCAGTGGTTGCCACAATGGGCTCATGCAGAGATTGTGTGGATGGCACAGGAGCGGGCAGGGTTGGGTTCTGTTGTGCTTGGGGCTGCTGTGAGTCACAGCTGACTCCACAACGCCTAACGGCAACACCAGTGAGAAATTTGGTTCCCTCAGAAAGGCCTCAGAATATGGAAGGGACTCACCTCCTGCCACAAATGTAACTTTCTATTCAATGGGAGGACTTGAACTTAGAATTAATTCACCAGAAATAAGAAGAAAAAAGTGAACATATTTCTATTAACTCAGTTGAGGCCAAATTTTTTCTGATTAACCTATCCAATACCTGCTGCTTTCAGTTGATTCCTTCCATGGTTACCTTCCATTGTAACTGAGGTTGTCAAGTTTTACAGCAGTAAACTGCCTCACCTTTTCCTTGAGGAGCGGCTGGTGGAGTTGAACCATTGTTCTTGAAGTCAGAAGCCCAGTGAATTATATCCTACACTACCACGGCTCCGTGTCTATCTAACAGTTCCCTTAAATTCTGATGCACTATCTCCTTGGAGCAAGGCAGTTTTTAACCTTGTAGGAGGCAATATTCAAAGACCGTGGGGACAGCATTATGGTCTCCACAAAACAGTCTCACCAGATTCTGGAAAATACACAAGGTGTTAGGATGATCACGGAAGTCAGCCCTGCTCTGCACTTCAGCAGCTCTCATCTGTCAGGTAATGGAGGAGGGCTGTGGTCAATGTGTTACTAGAGCCAGGAACGCCCAGCATCTCCCTGCTCGCCATGGTCTGAACACCAGCAGCCACCATTTGTATGAGGTGTGAGGTCAGAGAGGTCAGCGAAGTCTTTATGAGGAATTGAGTTACAGCCCAGTTTCCTAAATTCTGAGCTATGTTTCCCAAAAGGGACAGCAGGGAATAGCCAAGGGGTCCCTCACCTGGAGAGGAGGCCTGGTAGATGATCTCATCTCCATCCTTCTCAGGGACCACCGTGTGACACACAGCCAGAAGGGTGAGGAACTCCTGGATGCAGGGAGCTGTGGGCTACAAACAACACACTGGTTAGTCTGTTTATCCAAGCACGACTGGTATGTACCTGACAGAAAATCAGGTTTATACTCTAAAACAGAGAGAGAGTGCTGCTTAGACTCTAACTACATTCAGGACATGGAAATGATACAAACTTAGCTGCCTAAAGCACTTTGAAAAGATATCCCTATGTAACATATTAAAATTTAAAAATTATTATTCCAAGTTCAGAAAATATAAACAATTCAACATCCAAATGATATGTTGCAAACTTCAAATGTCTGAGAAAAGCTCAGCAAATAAATGAACACCTCAGTGTTAAGAAAAACAAGGCAATGAAAAGTCCAGAACAAAACAATAGCTGCTAACAACACATTGCACTACATTTTTTCCCTCTTCATGTATCTGGAGCATATTATCATCTCAAATAGTTTCTAACTTATTTTTAAGTGAACATGTGCTACTTTTCTTCTGAAGCATCTAAGAAAACATTTTCACTTCTAAGAAGAATTAGCTATTTACTGAAATATGTGTGTGTTTATATTGATACATGAACAAAACAGGTATTTCTTAAAGAAGGTGAAGCTAGTGTGCTCCTTGGAAGCAAGGATGGCAATGTTTCATCACACACACTTTGGGCATGTTGCTAGGAGAGGTTATTCCTTAGAGAAGTACATCACTCTCGGAAAGGTGGACAGCAAAGGAAAGACCCTCAACCAAGTGGCCTGCAGCAATGGGCTAGAGTGCTGTTGTACACAAAGTAGCTACGAGTCACAGGCAACTTTACAGCACATAACAGCAACATCCGGTGCATGTGATTTCTCAAGTCTTTGTTGTAGGAGGATATTATGGGGTCTCTGACTAAGCTAAAATTTGGACCTTTCCTTCTAGAAGCTTCTTCACACAGTTTAATTCTGACAACATGTAACCACAATGGTTGAAAATGACTTCACAGTAACTAGATTCTTATATACAAATATATATGCATACATATATTTTACATATCTTATGTAATTATATGTATTACATAGAATGTATGTGTAATATATATGATGTATTATTTTAAATATATATGTATTCTGTTATATAATACATAGATTGTGTGCATATATAATTGTGTATATATACTCTTAGTAGTTCCATTTTCAATGTATATAAGTTGTAAATCTAAAAACATCAAGAGCTCTGCTAGCCTAGTGGCAAGAAGCTGCTCTGCAATCCTGAAGGCAGTGGTTCAAATCCACCAGCTGCTCCACAGAAGAAGGCTGGGCAATCTCCTCCCTTGCGATTAACTGTCTCTGAAAACCCACCAGAAGGTCAGCTATGGGTCAATTCTGACTTGATAGTACACAACAATATATCTAAAAATTAATATTAATGCATTTGTTGAACTTCAAACTATACACTTCTAAACTAAATATTATGTTAAATTCTAGTTATGCAGTATACAAACAGCAAAAAATTAAAATCCACTGCTATTAGGTCAGTTCTGACTCAGGTTCTCCATTCTCCATCATTTCTGAGGCTGTAAACCTTAACATGACAGACTGGCTCATCTTTCTCCAGTGGAGCAATTGAAGGATTCAAACTACTGACCTTTTGGTTAGCAGCCAAATACCAAAAAACCCACTATGCCTCCAAGGATCCTTATGCCAACAATATACAGATCTCAAGAATGCATTCCTGAATATTCAGACTCAAAGGCATATTGATCCAAAACAAAATCTGGGTCCTCTTTCTTGGAAAATTTTTGAAAATCCATCTCACAAGCAGGAATCATGAGTTAGTCGTGTTATCAAGGGACAACATGAGTTGTTCCTTGGAATATTCCAGAGGTTGGGTCTCTGACTAAGCCAAATTTTACCATGAGTCTTGGTCCATTAGCTTCAAACAGTCCTAAAGGACATAGAAAATCAGAAATGATGACCTCAGGTAAGAGAAAACTCCACAGCAGATGGAAGACCTCCCTTGGGGGACAAGGGGCAGTCTTCCTGGCTTAAAAACCTTCATTTAGTCAATAGTCCCAAGACCATTTAGGCAAAAATGTGGAGCATCTGTTTCCGCCTTCCCTACCGCCAATCAATTTATGACAAATGACCAAGGAATCATAAGAGAGTTTGTATTTAAGCTACTTTAAAAGTTTGTTTAAAGAAGATCCATATTATGTAAAATTGATACTCCATAAAAGGGGAAATGGGAGGGAAGAAGGGGTTAAGATGAAAGGAAAGACCCAGGAATCAGTTCCCTCTTGAGTGGAGAGAAAGCAGGATCTATGAAATCTGAGCAATGAAGGAAGGACTCTTACACTATGACCTAACCATACATCTCAGACCTCCTCTTAGACAAGGAAGAATCACAATCAACACACTAGCCGACAAAGTGAAACTTATTGCATCTCTGTTGAAAATGCACAACAACCTGACTATTTTAGCTTCAAGGGAAATTAAAAATTCTCAACTACTATGAAATAATGAGTTCAGGAGCAACCTTGTCCTACGTATTTAGAGTCCCTCTAGGGGCTCAGTAGTTAAAGCATTTGGCTGCCAACCAACTGGTTAGTCATTTGAACCCAGCAGCCAATCCATAGGAGAAAGATGGAGTAATCTGCTTCCAAAAAGACTTAGAGACTTGGAAACACTATATGGAAATGGTATTTGCCCTACAGGATTACTCAAGATGACAGAAGAATAACTGATGCCTTTGAGCTGTGGTGTTGGAGAAGAGTACAGAATATACCATAAACTTAAAAAAAAAAAAAAACAACACAGATATATCTTGGGGAAAAGTGAAGCCAAAGTGTACACATACTTTGGGTATGTGGCTAGGAGAGGCTATTCCTTGGAGAGGGGTGCTTGGAAAGGGGGGGGCGGTGTCAGCTAAAGAGGAAGACCTTCAACATGATAGACTGATACAGTAACTGTAACAATGGGCTCAAGTGTGTCAGAGATGCTGAGGATGGCACAGGACATGTCAGGGTTCAGATCTGTTTTTCATGGATTGATATCTGATCCAACAGCACCTAAAAACAGTAACAACAGGATTGCCAGAAACGAGAATCAGCTCAGTGGCAGTGGGAATTAGAAACAGGCCTATAAAATGGGAATATGATACAACATTCTCTGTAAGCTTTAAAAAACAAATACTGTTGAGTAAATTTCACAGAAGCATGTATCTTCTGAAGGAAAAAATACTAGAATCTACATTTGCTAATATTTATAGAGCAGTTGGATGTTATCTGTCAAAAAGCTTAATTAAGGAATTAACCAGGATGAAGAAAATCTGGAAGGCCTAAAGGACCCAGAAAAGTTGAAAAAATATTAAAATACAGGCAAGCAGACTTCTAATTTTTTAAAAAATGATAAATTCCCCAACCAATGGCCTCATTACATCTTTAATAAACTATGAATATCCATATTAATAAATATCCTGTAAAGTCTCTCATTTTCTTCATCCATATCATAATCCTAAAAAGAAAAAAAGAAGAAAATTCTGGAAGGACTTACATGGTGATCCTCAATGTTCTTCAATAGTCTGGGATCATCAAAGTCACATGAGTCACTAGTGCTAGGAGGCAGCCCACTGGAAGAGAGAATAGGAATGTGTAGTCAATGTAAACTGTCCTGTTCAGATAACTCAAACCTAAAAACTAACAAGATTTGTCAGCAATATTCACATATTGGAAGCCAATAGAATGATAGTAAACCCTGTAATTACTGCAATACCCAAGTTGTTTCATACTTTCAGACAGCAAAAAGTCTCTAACTTACCATAACAATGGTTGTTGTTATTGTTGTTGTTATGTGCCATTGAGTCCCTTGTGACTCATAGCGACCCTATGTACAACAGCCCTAAACTCTGCTCTGTCCTGTGCCAATCGCACTGTCTCCAATATACCCATCCCAATTACCCCAGTCACGGAATCAATCAATCCACCTCACAGAGGGCCTTCCCCTCTTACGCTGTCCCTCCACCCTACCAAACATGATGTCCCTCTCCAAGGACTGGTCCCTCCTTACAACATGTCCAAAGTATGTTAGACGGAGCCTCAGAATCCTTGCGTCCAAGGAGCAGCCCAGTTTGACCCTTTCCAGGATGAATCTGTTTGTTTTCCTAGCAGTCCATGGTACTAACAATACTCTTCTCCAGCACCACAGCTCAAAGGAAGACATCAATTCTCCTTCTATCCTCCTTAGTCACTGTCCAACTCTCTGATGCATTAACAAGTGTTCACAAAGACCATGGCCTGTATCAGATGCACCTTAGTCTCCAGAGAGACACCACTGCTCTTCGGTACTTTGGAGAGGTCCCTAACAGCAGACTTTCCCATGGCAATACGTCTTCTAATTTCCCGGCTTCTGGTGCCAAGAGTGTTGACTGTGTGTACTAAAGCTGTGAACAATCTCAATCTCTTCACCATCCATCCTAATGCTGCCAATTGGTCCAGTGGTGAGAATCTTTGTCTTCTTGATATTGAGCCTCAATCCATATTGAAGGCTGCAGTCTCTGACCCTCAGCAGCAAGCGCTTCAGGTCCTCAGTTTCAGCAAGCAGGGTTGTGTCATCTGCATAACGCAGATTGTTGATAGATCTTCCACCAATCTTGATCTCATATTTCTCCTCATAGAGTCCAGCCTCCCGGATAACAATGGTAGTTGATAAATTATTATAAATAGCCACATAGTTATAAGGAAGAAAAATATAAATTGGGATGAACACTTTGGAACTGTGATTTCAGTCACTTCAATAGTTAACTTTGACAGAGAAAACTTCCAAAAGTGCTTGAAGCTGGTAAATAAAAAATAATTGGTGCCTTGTGTATTTGCCATTCTGGCCAGAGTGCATGCATGAGGTGAGAAAGGGTGGTTAATGGATGCAAGAAAGGATGAAGACAATGAGAGATTTAATTACGCACTTATATCTAGCTTTTCCTGAAAATCTTCCTGTGAACAAAAACAACAGAAAGAAAAAATGACAGCAGAGTTGATGTCATGCTCAACTCTGAGTGGATATCAGAGTTTAGCACATCACAGGAAACAGAAACCAATAACTTCTGGGGGAGGGGAGGCATTTAAATGTCAAATGATGGCACCAGCAGAACCCCAGTAAGGCCAAGAAAACATGAGCACAGAGGAAGGAGAGCACAGGGCTAGCTTCAAATTTTTGGGAGGAAGACTCAGTCCTCACACACCCACCCTCATCTATGCAACCAAGCTACCAAATCTTCCACACCCAGAAATAAGCCCTTTGGAGGAGTCAGAGTAGTCCTGGACCAAGCGTCAATGGTATACCCGGCACATATTTGGTTGAGGCAATGGCATTCTCCCAAAACAGGTGTTTGAAGTGACATTCTAGGAACACTGAAATGTGTACCCTACACCTCTACCCATAGCTGTTGAGGAAAGATTAACAATCCTCAGCACAAGACATGAGAAAAAAAATGGGCCATTCTACAAGTAAAACCCAGGCACAAATTGCCAAGAGTGACTGAGTACTCAAGTCTCAGATGGTCACCCCACAGCAAAGCAAACCCGGCATCCAAAACTGCACCTCATACACATACATAGACTCATTAATCAGCATTGATCATGAATCAGGCTGTCGATGGGTACTAAGTCTTTGAAGAAAACCTTTAAAATAGTAGTAAGAAACCAAACTACCAAGGAAGAAAGGGAAGAATGGGAGGCTCTGAGAGTGGCTTTGTAATTTAATTCCTTCTCAGATTGATTCCAACTCATACCTGGCCCTCCAGCAGGCTTCCAATACTTTAAAAAGCATGGAAGGAGAAATTGAAAGAGATCTAAAAACCTCACTATAAAGAATACAAAATCACGTTGAGAAAATATGGAGGAAAAAGCATGGAAAAGGTGACAACACCAAGAGGTTCAATGCATGATTAATAGGAAATCCTAAGGAAAAAGGTAAGTGGAAGAGGAGGAAAGTATTCCAGAAATGATGTAAAGACACTCAAAGTCGATAAAAAGAACATCTATAAATAGAATGGGCCCATGAGTGGCCCATTAAGTGCCAAAATCATGAAGAGAAGGAAGTCCACACCAAGGCATACGGCAGAACTACACCAAGATCTAAACAAAAGACACCCAGGGAACCTTAAAGGATTCCAAAGCCGGGGGCAGGAGCAGGTCACACATGTGATGGTCTACACCTTCATTTTCCACTATCAAAAGTCTAGAGACAATGTAAAAAAAAAAAACGTTCTCCACTTCAGTGCAACCTCTACGGAACACTGTATGGTGCTTTCTCAAAGAGTTGGAAATAGAAATACCATTTGATCCAGCAATTCCACTTCTGGGAATATACCCTAAAGAAACTATAACTGACACCCAAGCACACATGTACACCCATGTTTATTGCAGATTTGTTCACAAGAGCAAAGAGTTGAAAACAACCCAAGTGCCCATCAACAAAGAATAGATAGAGAAGCTGTGGTATATTTACACAATGGAATACTACGCTGCATTGAAAAACAAGGAACTCATAAATTATACAAAATGGGTGAGTGAAATATCTCATTCACAAAAAGACAAATACTGCATAATGCTAGTGTTATAAAAGAGGATTGACATAGGAGTTAGGGGGAGACTGAGAAAGAGGGGATAAATAATGTATACTGCATTGAAACAGATGAGGGAGAGA
>NW_006399885.1:7206520-7241562 GCF_000299155.1 Elephantulus edwardii | reverse complement strand
TAGATATAGCTATAAATATTTTCAAAAGTTTTAAAAAAAGTTGCTCTTGGCTGCCTCTGGAAAGTAGATATGGGTAGGAAATATTAAGTCAGGAAGCTGACTATTAAGTCTTGTAGTGTTATTGGACTTTGAAAATATGTTCATATTCAAACATTATTCTATTTATCTCTCATCACATATCCAATTTTTATATTCAGCTGAGCTATGCCAATATGAAAACATCTCCAAGTCTTTTCCACTAATATATCAGTAAGTACCAGAATCAACTCACCAGAAATCTTCTGAAGATGGTTCTCTGGCCAGTTCTGGGAAGTGACTGCCAGAGAGAAGAAAAAACACACTGGCCACTAAATTGTGATTAAAGGACAGGTGAAACAAACCAAAACCCAGACCTAATCAGGTCCATCCTGATGGCCGCACTGCACCCCCCTGTGTTACATAGCAGAACTGCTCTCCCTACAAGACTCTTTCTTGGCTGGCATCACTATGGAAGGATATCTCCATGCCTTCCTTTCATAAGTACACTGGTTTGTTTTGAACTGCTAACCTTTCACTTCGTCAAGTACAAACTGTTTGCACCATTCAGGCACTAAGATTTCTTGAGTAAGACTTCATGAGTAAACTACTTTCAACTACTAAATTAAAAATATAGCCTTATTTACTTATAACCAAATTATAAAAATATAACCTTTCTTGATTTCATTTCCTGGGACTTACAAGTTCAAGTTTGACTCAATACCTAATAAATTTAAAATATACTCAAAAATAGCTACATATTTATATTCCTTATAAACACTTTTTCAAAAGATCAAAAAGCCAAGGCATGTGAATAATTTCAAAGAAACCTGTTCTGCTGGAAGAATGACAGGGAAGTTCTCAGGAAGCAACGGACACTCACCCATAGGTCACCCCTGCAATGCTGCACTTCTTAAAGTTCATGATATTGCACGTCAGGGTTCCAGTTTTGTCAGAAAATAAGTATTTCACCTAAAAGAAAGAAAAGAAGACACACAAAAGAATTTAACACTGCACAAGGAAGAGTAGATCAAGTTTTTCCCTTCTGTGTATTTCAAAAGCTACATTACATTAAAAGAGTCAATTTCCTTAAAGCGAGCAAATCAGCAACAGAAAATTTATTTCAATATTTAGGTCACTTGGGAAGTTTTCCCCATAACAAATTCTAGAGTCAACTGGAGTGGAAATTACGAGCAAAGGAAATGTGAGAATTATGAGCCATGGCACCATTTTTTTTTATTTATAAGGATAGCAACAATGATACAGATTTGTCTTTAAGATAAACATGAGGTCTTTTACAATTGTTAGTTCAATACCACAATGGAACCTGCAAAACCTTTTCTAAGTCTCTGCCCCAAAATTGGAGTAAGAACGGAGATCCTCAGATGGTCCGATGGTCAGATAAACAAACTTTAAATTTTACAATCACAGTCACAATAAATGTGTACAAGAAGACCACGATATGGTCTGCTGTGTTACTTTACAAGCTACAAGGTTTTACAGACGTGTTACACAAAGCTTTCAGTACATAACGGTGAAAAGGGAAACTACCGGAGTTGATTAAAAAACAAACCACCTCAGCTTGATTACCCAAATGCAAGGGATCTAGTACAAAGGCAAAGGTGCTGTGCACATGGCACTAACTTGGGTCAGAATCACAGCAGGGAAGAGGGACAGGATCATGAGACAGGAGGGAGTCCAGTGCGCACTTTCAACACTAACTGGTTCTGCAAACTCTGGAAAAGAAACCTAATCCTTCTTGACCTCAGTTTCCATATCTATAAATTAAAAGGACTTGACCAAGAAATGAAAAAAATAATTTTATATTTCGTATTCTGAGAAATTATATGATGAATTGGTGAGGCGTGGTAATTAGCTGGGATTTATCTCCACTAAAGATTTCTCAAGCTTCTCAATGGCATTTTAAAGACAAGGGTCTCTGAGTGTCCCTGGGTGCCAGCTGTACTCCAGTGAAATCAAAGAACTGTTTTTGAAAGACAGTGTTTTATTATTTTGTAAAAGAGAAATTAATAAGATGAATTGTTTTCTCTGTATTCTTCTAAGGAAAGACACTGAAATGACTTCTCAATTTCAACCGAGGAGGCTTTAAGAAAAGAAGTATTACTAAAGTTCCTAGAAAGTCAGTTGTTACAAGTGGTTGTTGCTGTTGCTGTTAGTGACTAGGACCCATACTGACCCTGTGAACAACAGATCTAAACTTTTTCTATCCTGTGCCATCCTCGTAGTTCCCACCATGCTCAGACCCACTGTGTCACTCCATCTCACCGAAGGTCTTCCTCTCCTTGAATAATAACCTCTTTCCAAGCATCATGGCCTTTCCTTCTTACATGTTATATAACAATGTAAAATGAATGCACTGTGAGTAATGAGTGAAAGTTCTGAGTGCAAGACTGGGGAAAGGAGTCTTGGTATCGTGTGTAATGTGTTAGGCTGCTAATTGAAAATTTCTAGGTTGAAATTCACTACTTGCTCATAGAAAAAAAGATAGGCAGTCTCCTGAAAAGAGTGACATCCTTGGAAACTTGTAGGGTCGCTATATGTTGAAACTGACTTCATGACAGAGGGTTTGTGTTTTGTTTGCTTGTTTTTTGGTTTCGTTTTTGGTTTTCCAGGAATAGGAAAATGGTTTCTATAAAAATGGCTTGGTGGTGCCAGACTTCTTCCACATCTTCATGAGGGGAAGAGAAGAGAATGAAGATCATGAGCCCAAGACTGAGTCCTAAGAGTCGGAGCTCAGACATGCCTCTCTTCTCTCAAATCTTTCATCAGTTCTGACATGCTCTCTCCATCTTCACTCTCCATGTCCCTTGTGGGTCTGATAATTCATTGCACTGCCCAAGTAAACTCAGAGATCACATTCACATGTATGAGATTTACAAGGGAAGCATCAACTCAAGATCAAGAGTGACGTAGGATGCAGTTCTTTGATCAGGATAGTTGCATCTTCTTAGCCATGAGCACAGGAGGCTTAAAGCTGGGCTTTCAGGACCCTGCCCTAGCCTACACTCTGACCCAGCAAGTGTTACAGCTACATAAAGCTTTTTAACTCCACCAACAAGTATGCAGAAGCATCCCATTAGTGGGCCTTGGGCCTGAAGGCACTCAGCAATCTCAGTCCATGGACTGGCAAACCTGAGTGCATCAAAGTTAGAGAAGGCACTTCATTCCACCAGCAAGACTGTAGGAGTTCAGCTCTCATGCTACACAGATCAACATACCCACTGGATCTGCCTCACTCCATGGGTCAGGAAGCCCATTGCACAGTCTAATACCAGTCTTTCTGGTTCTGTTGCAACCATTTCTGTCTTTTTGCTTTTCCCCACCTCATGTCATCTCTGGTGTTACGGCTCTCTGCCTACTGTCTATGACGTTCTCACCTCAGGGACCCTGGGTCCAAAGGACATGGCCCATTCTTGCTTCTTCTTAATGGCATAACCTCTCAACCCCTGCGTCTGGAGTTGAGTCCCTTTGCCATGCCTAGGGGAGTGACACTAATGATAGTGTTCGATAATTTCCACACTTGGTCAGGTCACCTTTCTTTGGAATGGGAGCAAATATTAATCTCTTCCAGTCAGTTGGCCAGCTGGCTGTCCTCCAAATTTTTTGGCACAACTTAGTGAGCACATCCAGAGCAGCAAATTATCTTAGAAACTGGCCTCTATGAAGAGGAGTGTGGCATCAGAATTGGAGGGAGACTCATCAATAACCTGCATTACGCAGATGACACAACTTTGCTTGTGAAGGTGAAAAGGATTTGAAGCACTTATTGCAGAAGATCAAGGAAAGCACCCTTCAGTATGGATTGTGTCTCAATATCAAGAAAATAAAAATTCTTACTACTGGATCAATGGGATCATGATGGATGGAGAGGAGACCGAAACTGTCAACAGTTTCATCTTGCTTGGATCCACAATTCACACCCTGAGTACGAGCAGTCAGGAAATAAGGAGATGCATTGCACTGGGAAAATCTGAGTGTCACATGCAAGCAAGATTCTGCTGAAAATTATCCAGAAACGAATGGAGCAACTTGTCAATAGAGAACTGCAAGATGTGCAGGCTGGGTTTAGAAGAGGCCATGGTACTAGGGATATCATGGCTAATGTTAGATGGATCTTGGCAGAAAGCACAGAGAGTACCAGGAGAATGTCTATCTGTGCTTCATTGATTGACTGATTGATTGATTGCTTTTGACTGTGTGGATCACAACAAGCTGTGGCTGACTCTGAGAAGAATCGGGATCCCAGAACATTTGATTGTGCTTATGCAAAACCTATACTTGAACCAAAAGGCAGTTGTCAGAACAGAGCAAGGAGACACTGAATGGTTCAAAATCAGGAAGGGTGTCCACCAGGGATGTATTCTATCTCCATACCTTTTCAATCTGTATGTAGAACAGATCACCTAGGATGCTGGGTTGTAAGAGGAGGAATGTGTGGCAGCAGGATTGGTGGAAGATTCATCAACAACTTGCATTATGCAAATGACACAACCCTGCTTGCTGAAACTAAGGAGGACCTAAAGTGGTTGCTGCAGAAGGTCAAGGACTGCAGCCTTCAATACGGATTGAAGCTCAACATCAAGAAAACAAATATTCTCACCACTGGGCCAATTGGCAGCATCATAATAGATGGTGAAGAGATTGATACAGTTAAAAGTTTTCCTTTGCTTGGCTTCACTGTCAACACTCTTGGTACCAGCAGCCAGGAAATCAAGAGACGAATTTCACTGGGAAATTCAGCGGTCAGGGACCTATCCAGAGTACTGAAGAGCAACTACGTCAGGCTGGAGACTAAGGTGCACTTGATCTGGGTCATAGTTTTCACAATTAATTGCATGCTATGCATCGGAGAGCTGGACAGTGACTAGCGATGACAGAAAGAGAATTGATGCCTTTGAACTGTGGTGCTGGAGAAGAGTGTTGACTATACCATGGATTGCTAAAGAACAAATAGGTTTTTCCTGGAGAAGGCGACAGAAGAATTAATGCCTTTGAGTGATGGTGCTGGAGAAGAATTCTGAACATCCCATGAACTGTCAAAAGAACAAATAAATCTCTCTTAGAAGAAGTGCAACTAGGGAGCTCCTTAAGAGACAAGGAAGGTGACATTTTCTCTCATACACTTTGGGGATGTTGTCAGGCGGGGCCTTGTAAAAAGATATCCTTCTGGGAAAGGTAGATGGTCAGTAAAGAGGAGAAAATCCTCAACTAGAGGGATTGACACAGTGTCTACAACGATGGGCTTGGTGCAGGGATGAGGACAGCGGGGGACAGAACAAGAAGGTTCTGATCTGTTGTCTAACGTTAAAATGAACTGCAGTCAATTGGATGACATGTAACAGCAACAATAACTAGAATCTTGTATCAAAAAAGGACTTTCCTGAGGTTACTACCTTTTGCTAGACCCAAGAAAATCTTTCCTAACTATCACTCCTAGAATCTTGTATCAGTGAAGACTTTCCTAAGTCACTAAAGTCATATATCAAAAAAGCATGCACAGAAGGCTATTCTGGAAATAATCAATGTGACTCATGGGTTTTAAGCAATTTATGGGAAAGTGAACACAGCTACAAATATAAAAAGGGAATAAAGAGTGTAGTTGCAGATTTTTTACTTCTAAGAGGAAGTCAAGGCAATTTCAAGATTAAATGAACTTTAATGGGGGTAAGGGAAGGATCTGTTGTGGAAAACAATATATTCAAATTTTGTAAATAAACAAACTAGTATTAAAAAAATTAAGTTAATTGCTTCAGACTTCGGTATATAACAGGATTATCTCTAAGAAAATTATGAAACATCTCCTCAAAAATACTAAGCCTTAATCAACAGCAATGAAGAAAGTGATAAGAAATACCATAAGCAAAAGGAACTCAGCAAAGAAGAACATTAATAGCTGGAAGAACGGTATCAGCAACACAATAAAAAAACTGAAGAAAAATGACAGCAATAAAACCATAGTAACTGATAGTTGCACTGAATCTGAATGGATTAAACGCACTGGTCAAGAGAAAAAGAGTGGGTGGGGACACACATCTGCACCAAGAGGAAGCGAGAAGAACTCAGCAATGTCCTGGCTGCCATGAGGAAGGCAGCTGCCAAGAAGGACTGAATGTGCCCCACTGTCCACCAAAGCCCATCTGATGTATTAAAGTGTAACCAACAAAAAAAAAAAAAAGAGAGAGAGAAAAAGAGTCACAGAATGAGTTAGGAAGCACGATCCATTAATAAGCTGTCTACAGACAACACACCTTACACAGAAGGACAAAGACAGGCCGAACATCAAAAGGTGGAAAAAAATGTACCAATAAAACATCAGTCAACGGGTATGCGGATCCAAGGGGGGAAGGGAGGAGTAGAGGGCTGAGGATGGGCAGGGGCTTCAGGGGAGGCGGTAATCATAGTGTCACACCATTTGATGGGTGGATAAAGGAAATGAGAAAGATTGGGGTCAAAAACAATGTATAGGAAATTTGTAAAGTAAACCAGTATAAAAGAAAAATTTTATTTAAAAAAAAAGTTCAAAAAGAGAACTAAAAAAAAGGAAGAGTGGCAATACTAATTTCTGATAAACACAAAAACTAGCATAAGAGACAAATAAAGGTATTATATGATAGTTATAGGGTCACTGAGCAAAAGGACCTAATTATAAAATTTCTAAACATCCAACAGGGAGCTCTGATGACCTACTGGTAAACAGCTACACTACAATCCCAAAGGCAAGTGGTTCAAATCCACCAGCTGGTCCACGAGAGAAGGACTGTGATCTCTCGTGCAATTTACTGCCTCTGAAAACCCAGTGGAGGGTCAACTATGAGTCAGCTCTGATTTAATGGTACACAACAATAGTAAGAAACCAATGACAGAGCCCCAAATAAACTCTAACAGATTTGAGTAGAGAAACAGATAACTCCAGAGTGACAGTAGGAGACTTCAATACACCACTTTCAACGAAGGTTCTGTGGGATTTTAATGGGAAGCTCCCAGTGTCTTCTAACACCGGTCACCCCTTAAGTTCATCGCTCTTCACATAGCTGTTAGTGAAGTCCCAGAAGATGCACTTACCTGCCCAAGCTCCTCATTCAAGTTCGACGTCCTAGCCATTGCTGGGGTGTCATTTTCCATGTAGTACATGTCCGTGTCCTGGTACACAGACAGAAAGAACCCTTGAGAAACACGTGCCAAGAACCCCTTATTTATTAATCCAGAGGAGAAATTAAGAACAGGTATCATAAAACCATTGTACTTTATAGGCATGCTAATGTTCAATTTTCAGAGGTAAAGTAATAGTGGCTATTGCTATAGAAAATGCTTGGGAAAGTAGAGGGTCAGCAAATGAGAGGAAGATCCTCAATTAGATGGATTCACAGTGTAGGTGTGCGTTAACCCACCAGCATCTGACAACAAAGAAATCAACTATCGAAAACTAACGTGATATATGAGAAGATGGTGAACAGTATAAAGACGATCTAGTTTTCAAGAAGACTTTACGTCACCTGAAACTGACTGGCATTGAGTAAATTCTGACTAATAGTGACCCTCTGTTGGGTTTCTAAAGCTGTATATTTTAATGTAAGGAGGCTGCCCTTCTTTCTCAGGTAAATTCGCATTTGGGTATGAGGACCGTTTGGCTTAAACTGACCAGGTTAGTTTTAAGATTAATCTAATCACAAATGGTGAGTTCAAATGGCTGCCTAGTGGCAAGAAGCTGCACTGCAATCCCAAAGGCATGCAGTTCAAGGTCACCAGCTGCTCGGCAGGAGAAGGATGGGCAATCTCTTCCCATATGATCACTGTCTCTGAAAACCTAGAGTCAACTCTGGGTCAGTTCCAACTCTACAGTACACAACAACAACAACAATCCTAAATGAGCCAACAGACTTATAACCCATCGTTGTCAAGTCAAAATCAACTCATAACTGACATTCCAGGGAGTTTTCAGAGGTTGTAAATCACACTGAAGGCAAATGCCCATCTTTCTCCCATGAAGCACCTGGTAGATTTGAATCACTCACCTCTGGGTTGGCAGTGAACTCCCTACCCACTAGGCCACCAGAGCTGCTTCATTTTCAAGGGGCTTACCAAATGACTAACGATCTGAGGAAATTCTACTGCTGACAAGACGATTCTGACTCACAGCAATCCAACAGCAGGTTTCCAAGACTGAAATCTTAATTGCAAGATACTGCCCATCTTTCTCCCCTGAGGCGTTGGTGAATTTGAACTGCTGGAGACACAAGGCCTTTGGTACAGCACCAGGGCTCTTTTTCTAAGAAAATGGTGACTGGGGAGCTCTGGTGGCCTAGTGGCAAGAAGCTGCACTGCAATCCCAGAGGCGCATGGTTCGAATCCACCAGATGCTCTGCCAGGAAAGGAGGGACAATCTCTTCCTGTACCAGTCAGATCTGATTTGACGGTACACGCACACACATACAAATAATAAAATAAAATTAAAAAAAAAAAGAAAACGGTGACTAACATTTACCCAGTAGCTTAACTTGTACACCAGTTTTAATACTCACCCAATTTATAAAAAGGGCTTGTGTGTATTTCACAACCTCCAGAGTCACCAGCAGGCTGATGGGAATGAGATTGTTGTACAAGATGATGAACGTCAGCAGGTTGTATCCAAAATTATCCGAGCTCGTGTCTGCAGAAGAAAATGAGACCATCTGTGCATCTGCAGTCACATTCTCGATTCTGTCTCTCATAATTTTATTGTTTGGGTTTTTTCTAAAAGATGTTTACAACAGAAGTCCAACTGTCTATGTATAATTTAGATATTCAAGCTAAAATCATTTTTTACTACCTAATATGTGGCATGCCAATTGACATAGTTCAACAAACAGACTCTGCCCTGAATGCTCTCACGAAGTTATGCCAAGAAATCTGGAGGCCAACTGACTGGAAGAGATTTATATTTGTTCCCATTGCAAAGAAAGGTGATCTGACAGAGTGTGGAAATTACTGAACATCATTAATATCACATACAAGCAAGATTCTGCTATAAATTATCAAAAAACAACTGGAACAGAACATAAAGAGAGAACTGCCAGATGTGCAAGCTTGGGTTTAGAAGAGGCTGTGCATTAGGGATATTGTAGCTAATCTTAGATGGATGTTGGCTGAAAGCAGGTAGTACCAGATGCATGTCTACCAGTGTTGTGGACAACAAACTGTGGCTGACTCTGAGAAGAATGGGAATCCCAGAACACTTGATTTTGCTTATGCAAAACTTATACTTGGACCAGAAGGCAGTCATCAGAACAGAGCAAGAAAACACTGTATGGTTTAAAATCAGGAAGAGTGTATGCCAGTGATGTATCCTATCTCCATAACTTTTCAATCTATATGCAGAACAGATCATCAAGGAGGCTGGGCTCTATGAGGAGAAATGTGGCATCAGGATTGAAGGAAGA
This sequence comes from Elephantulus edwardii, assembly GCF_000299155.1. Taxonomy (NCBI): domain Eukaryota; kingdom Metazoa; phylum Chordata; class Mammalia; order Macroscelidea; family Macroscelididae; genus Elephantulus; species Elephantulus edwardii. Next base: position 7,232,110 of record NW_006399885.1, on the reverse strand, counting down.
CTCATCAACAATCTGTGTTATGCAGATAACACAACTTTGTTTTCTGAAACTGAGGAGGACCTGAAGTGCTTGCTGCAGAAGGTCAAAGACTGCAACCTTCAATATGGATTGAAACTCAACATCAAGAAAACAAGACTCTCACCACTGGGCCAGTAAGCAGAATCATGATAGATAATGAAGAGATCGAGATTGTTAGCAGCTTTAGTTTGCTTGGCTCCATAATCAACACTCTTGGTACCAGTATCCAGAAATCAAAAGATAAATTGCATTGGGAAAATCTGCTGTCAGAGACATCTCCAGAGTACTGAAAAGCAACGATGTCATTCTGGAGACTAAGGTGCACCTGATTCAGGCCATGCTTATTAAGCATCAGAAAGCTGGAAAATTACAAGGGATGATAGAAGGAGAATTGATGCCTTTGAGCTATGGTGCTGGAGAAGAGTATTGAATATACCATGAATTGCTAGGAGAACAAATAGGTTCATCCTGGAGAGGGTGAAACAAGGCTGCTGCTTGGAAAGAAAGATTCTGAAGCTTCATCTGACATACTTTGGGCATGTTGCAAGAAGGGACTAGTCTTTGGAAAGGGACGTTATCCTTGAGGGGGTGAAGGGACAGCACAAGAGAGGAAAACCCTCAATGAGATGGATTGACTCGATGACTATGGTAATGAGGGTAGGAGTGTCAGAGATGATACGGTTCGCTCAGGGTAGAGAGGAGTTTAGAGCCATTATACATAGGGTTGCTATGAGTTGCAGGTGACTTGATGGCACATAATAACAACAATTGTGTGTTAAGGAGACCAGGTGGTGTAGTAGGTTAAGTGATAGACTGCTAACCCAAAGGTAGGCAGTTCAACTCCATCAGTTGCCCTTCAGGAAGAAGATGAAGTTATCTCTTCTTGTTACAGCCTTGTAGACTTAATAGAATTGCCATAATTTGGAGCTGACTCAATGACAGTAGGTGGGTACTATGTGCCTGAAGCTATAAATGAATGCGAGTACTATCAAGACACAAGCAAAGAGCTGCCACATAGGAGGCTGAGGAAGGGATGAGCCAAAGCAAGGTCATCCATCAGGGTGACCATGCATCAAAGCACATTTCCAAGGGAAGAGTTCACAGAATGCTACAGAAGCACAGAGCAAAGACAGTAGATTCAACAACAACACAACAACATAGAAGCAAAGCTATAATCAGGACACATCAAAGAGATGACCGTTGTTATGTGCTGTCAAGTCAAGCACAACTCATAAAGACCCTCTGAACACCAGATCTGAACCCTGTCCTATCCTGTGCCATCCTTATCATCTCTGGCACACTTGAGCCCATTGTTGCAGTCACTATGTCAATACATCTCACGGAGGGTCTTTCTCTCTTTCATTGACCTTTCCAAGCATGATGCTCCTCTCTAAGGAATAGCTTCTTCTAGTAGCATGTCTAAAGTATGTGAGTCAAAGCTTTGTCATCTTTGCCTCCATGGAGCACTGGTGGAGCTCTAATGGCTGAGTGGTAAGGAGTTACGCTGGCAGCCCAAAAGCAAGTGGTTCAAATCCACCAGCTGCTCCTTAGGAGAAAAATGGACAAATTCCTCCCTTGACATTTACAACCTCTGAAAACCTGCTAGAAGGTCAGTTATGAGTAGGATCTGACTCAACCGCACATAACACTAAGACTGATCATAAGATCATGATATGGGAAAAATATGCCCAAGGAAAACAGGCATAGATAGGCAGATAGAACATACTTACCAAAAAGAGGAAGAAGAATGTTTTGGGAGAACAAGAACCCAAAGAGCTTAAATCTAAAGCAAAGACAGGGTCATCTTTGATAGTAAGAAAGGTGAGGACAGAGGGATAAATCACAAGGTTTATAGATATCAAAACAAGAAGTTTTTCCTTGAAGGTCATAATACCCTGGGTAAAGTAAAAACTAGGAAGATCTTCTTGACTAAAGAACAGATGACACAAACTTGCTTGATGAAAGTGAGAAGGACCTGAAACACTTGCTGCAGAAGATCAGAGACTTCAATATGGATTACATATCAACATCAAGACAAACAATTCACCAGTTGGGACAATAGGCAATGTCATGAGTGATAAAAAAACACTGAAATTATCAATGATTTAATCTTACTTGGAGCCCCAGTCAACACCATTGGCATCAAAAGTCAAGAAGTCCACAAAGACAAATTACATTGGGAAAGTCTGCTGTCAGGGACCTCTCCAAAGTACTGAGGAGCAGTGATGTCAGTTTTAAGACTAAGGTGTGCCTGATTTAGGTCATAGTCTTTTCAGTCATGTGCTATACGTCTCAGAGTTGGACAACAAATATGAATGACAGAAGATAAATCAATGCCTTTGAATTGTGGTGTTGGAGAAGAGAACTTATCCCATGGATTGCCAAAAGAACCAACAAATATGTCTTGGAGAAGGTGTATCCAGAGTGCTCAGTGGAGGCAAGTATGACGAATCTTCTTCTCACATAATATAGTACGTTGCTAGAAGATGCTCACCTTAGAAAGAAACATCATGCCCAGAAAGGTGAAAGTTTAGCAAAAGAGAGAAAGATTCTCAATGAGATAGATTAACAAAATGACTTGCAGCCATGGGCTCAGGCGTGTCAGAGATGGTGAAGATGGCACAGGCTAGGATAAGACTCAGATTTTTTTGTTTATAGGGTCTCTATGAGTTGTGCTATGAGTATGTGGCACATAACAACCACATTCACCTTCATAATAATGCTAGAAACTCAACAAAATCCAAGTATACATTTTAAGAACCAAAATCATGGATTGCAATCCAACCTATAACTAAAGTTACAGTTTCATTTCACACATTGGTAAAGTGTCACCAAGAGTTCTCATCGTCCCTACAACCAGGAGAGGATAAAATAGATGAATGGGACCTTCTAAGAATCAAATCCCTATGCACTATGTAAAAAACTTCTCCAAGAGGGTACAAAGGGAAGCCACTAAATGAAAAAAAATATTTGGTAATGGCATGTCTGATATCTAGAAATTATAAAATACTTGAGTATCACAACAAGATAAAGGTAAACAACCCCATTGAAAAATGGGCACAGGATATGAACAGACACTTCATCAAAAAAGGTATTCAGATGGTGAACAAACACAAGAAGAAATGTTCAAAATCCCTAGCACTAAGAGAGAGGCAAATCAAAACAATTATGAGATATCATCTAACCCCAGTAAGAATAGCAAAATTCAACAGAGCAGCAAACAGCAAATGCTGGTGAGGTTGCAGAGAAATTGGAACTCTTATTCACTGGTGGTCAGGGTGTAAAATGGTGCAACCACTATGGAAAACAGGATGGTGCTTTCTCAAAAAGTTGGAAATACAAATACCATTTGACCCAGCAATTCCAGTGCTGGGAATATACCCTAAAGAAACCATAACTGACACCCAAGCACACATATGTACATCCATGTTTATTGCTTCTTTGTTCACAACAGCAAAGAGTTGGGAAAAACCCAAGTGCCCATCAACAAATGAATGGATAGAGAAGTTCTGGTATATTCACACAATGGAATATTATGCAGCACTGAAAAACAAAGAACTCATGAAATATTATACAAAGGGCTGACCCTGGAGGACATTATGCTGAGTGAAATATCTCATTCACAAAAAGACAAATACTGCATAGTGCCACTGTTATAAAACAGAACTGACATGGGGGCTGGGGAAAACTAAGAAAAGAGGGGATACTGTACAAATAATGTACATGGCATTGAAACAGATGAGGGAGAGAATTGTATAAAAAGAATATATTATTTGTATGACAAGAGTCCAGAATAAGAGCTGCATGGTAAAGTGGTGGTGGGGAGGGACTGTATAACAATGAAAGAACTTTTTTTTTTCCAAAGAAAAAAGCTAACTGGGAGGAAAATGCACAGCAATGGATGAATGGAAATCCAAGTTCTTTATAAACTTACAATAAAATCTCAATTTAAAAAGAGAGTTCTCATTGTCATAAGTTTATGTTTCTCCATAAAATAATTAGAAGAGAAAAAATTCTGAACAGCCTAATGAGTATATACTTGAAGACAAGAATAAAGAGAGCTGCAAGAAAGCACATTAGTGTTTGAAAATTTCAAATTTACTGGAAATGTTAAATAAGGACTACATAAATGTGTGTGTGTGTGTGTGTGTGTGTGTGTGTGTGTGTGCTTGTCTATCTTGCATCTTTAAAAAAATACTATACACATACACACCTTTTTCTTTTAACATCTTTTTTTTATCATCATCATCTCTTTAATGAATGTTTACAGATTTTGGGTTTGCATTTATGGTTACACATTATACTCCATCCCCATCCTCTAGCTCTCTTTTCTATGTACGTGTCACTTGTGCCATATAATTGACAAATTCACTGATCCACAAATATTAAAAATTGTAAATATTGTACTTTGAGGATTGAGAGTGCGTCATCCCTGTGAGGAGAACCTCATCAGACCTCAAACCAGAGCTCAATCACGGCATATGGAAATAAATCATGATCCATATGGATCCTGGTCGGTGGCCCTAACTCCTGTAAGAGTAGTGTCAGCTGAGTCTCAAACCGCTGAAGTCTCCCCCTGAGGACAGGACCACCGAGACCCCTGTAACACTCCAGCGGGAAAGGAAGGACCAGGTGCCTAGTCTGAATGGGGGGCAGTGTCTGTCTCAGCAGTTTCTCCAGGCCAACAGTGGACACATGGTTCCCCCAGAAATCAAAGTACTGGAGCTGAGAGCAGAGGCTCAGGGCGGGCAGCATTACAGTGAACTGGGAATCAGATATTCTACACCCACTTAAGTCCAGGTGTTCCAGGGTGGCTGAGACTCTTTATAGCAGAAGTCTGAGCAATTCAGGATTGAAGTCAGTCAGGACGACATCATTCAAATCAAGGTATTTTAGGTGGCTGGTGCAGGGGCACCGGCTCAGGCACGTGACGTCTGATAGTGACAGTGCGCAATCTTTGATGCAGAGAGTTTCCAAGGAGGTGTCCAGGTACCTGAGGATCTAGCCCAAGTATCCTTTCAGGTAAAACACAGAGTATAGCAAGAGATGCTTGAGTTGGTGCAGATGGAGGAACTGAGACGTGAATCGTGTGTAGATAGCATCCATCTCCTGTTCAGCCTGAGTAACACAGATGTCTGTCATGGATCGCCAGACTTCGAGGGTTTTCAGATGAACCATCTTGCCCAGGAAAGGAGCAAATCTGCCCAGGTCCCGAAGGTTCAGGGTAGGGATGATTTCTAGCGTCTGGACACAGTCAAGCTGAACGTTTTGTAGGATCTTCTCCATGACTGGGTAAGTTATTGAGTGTATCATAATTTCCAGCTCACTAAAGAAAAGCTGGGGAAGAACTTTCCCCTTCTCTATCCTCTTAGTGAGAAAGTTGAGCACTTGATATTCACAAGCGTCATTGAACCAAAAGTCTACAAGTTTCAAGACAGGAGGAGATGGCTGCTTCTCTCCTGAGTTAGGATCCTGTGAGGAGCTCTGAGAATTACAGGGCTCATTTGAAGACTCCAACTTCCAGAAGGTCTTGACGAAGTCTGGCCGTAGGTCTAACACTTTCAGATTGCATCCACTGGGTGGAACTTTCAAATCAAGGAGGACACGAAAGCCATTAAGGACAGCATCTAAGACATCTGGGTAAGTGTTCCGATCCTCCACCCAAGCCCTCAGGGGCAGACAGGGGAAGGGCCAGGACTGCACCATGGCCTGAAGAATCTTGGTGTTCCTGCTGGAGATGACCTCCGTCATTAGTGGTGGGACGAGGATCGGAGACACAGACTGCAGAGCCTTGATGGCCCACAACTCATCTTTCATTAGCTTCTGCATTGTCAGGTCAAAGAGGCTGGGTGGAGAGGAGCTGCTCATACCGAGGATTCTGTTCAGAACCTTTGCTCCTTAGAAAATACAGTCTTTTCTGGTAAAGGGCCTCTGCTTCAACGTTGTTGCTACCGAAGATACCAGGATGAACAATTCAGGTTGCTGGCTGAGCAATTCCAAGATACGCAGGAAGAGGACAGGTTGATGTGAGGCTTCAAATCCAAGAACTGGAAGTCAGGAACCAAGTAGGCAGTTGCTGAACCTATCTTTTTAAAAGACACAAGATCATCTAAACCAACAATGACAACATTTCATTGTTGGATTTATAACATAAACAAAATATGATGTATTTTCATATATATTATTATATATATGGATATAATGAAACAGCACAAAGTTGGAGAAAATGGAGTTAAGAGTGCAATGTACGTTATTGGAATAAAACAGCAGACTTTCCCATTGCAATGCGCCTTTTAATTTCCTGGCTGCTGGTGCCAAGACTGTTGACTATGGAGCCAAGCAAACTAAAGCTGTGTACAATCTCAATCTCTTCACCATCCATCCTGATGCTGCCAATTGGTCCAGTGGTGAGAATCTTTGTCTTCTTGACATTGATCCTCAATCCATATTGTAGGCTGCAGTCCTTGACACTCTGCACGTCTGTACGTTATTGGAATAAAATGGACGGCAATAAGAAGTCTTATTGTAATCTAGTTACAACTGCCTCATAGCTGAACCACCTTAGGGCTTACAAGGCTGTACACTGCATGGGAAGAGATTACCCATCCTTCTTGAGAGGAATGGTGGATCCGAACCACCAAAGAGGCACTGCATTTGGGCCAGCAGTGCAACACCCTACAGACCACTCGACACAGCACCTTAGGGGCCCCGGTGTGGGGTCCCAGCCTGTAGGGAGTTGTGCTGCTAACCCAGAGACTGTACCACTCTGGTGTTTTAAATCCAACAGTAGATCTGTCATAAGAAGAAGGGCGATCTCCTCTCGTGGAACCTACAGCCTCAGAAAATCGGCTTGAGGGGCAGCTATGAGTCAGTTCTGACTCAAAGGCAATAAGAGTGAGAATATGAAGTCAGTTCTGCTAAACAAAGAAATTCCAGCTACATGAATGATCACCAAGAAAATTCCTCAGAAGATGTATTTTAAAAAATAATTGTTATATGAGTAAAAAGGCAGGCCTTTAATGAACCCATATTCACTTTTGCACATGACCATCCATAATCTTTCAATCTTCTTTGAAAGGCTGGTGTCATGTTCAGTAGCTAAAGAGAAGAAAAGGGTGTATGACTCTGCTTGGAGAAACTTTCCTAGGACGGTTTTGTCTCTTAGATCAATAAAGAGCTCACCAGCACTTACCCATCTTCTTGATGTACCAGTTCTTGCCACCGTGAGATGCATTCCAGAAGTGAGCCCCCACAGAGCTAACCAAGGCCATGACCAGAAGGATCCCAAACAGCACCAGGATCTGCACATTGGTCACCTTCTCTACATTCGATCTCTTCAGTGGTGCTTTGGTTGAATTCTATACAACAGCATTTAAAGTCAATAAGGAGCAAAGAACATAGACATAGGGACAAGGGGTAAGGGCAAAACGAGGCAAGACAGTACAATTGAACAAATTCTGGGGAATAAGGCTATAATCCTTGTAAGAAGACTAATGACATTTTTACAAACTGTGCCATGTTTCTGATTCAACAGCTAGTTTTAAATAAAAACAACTGAAGACACACATGATCAGCTTAAAGAACACATTCTAACTCTCCACGACGAAATCTATACTTTTTATAATTACATCTTATGATAAAATTGGCTATTTTTATTGCCTTAGAGAACAATAGGTTCTACAAAATCTAAGTTTTGTTTAAAAGAAATTAGGCGATTGCAAAATCAAGAGAGACTTGCAGTTTCTGTATCATAAGAACTTGGATGTAATCATCTATGTGAGTAAACTTATAAAGAGGAAAAAATAGTAAATATTTCCCTCCAGTAGCTCAAAATTTAACTTAAGAGGGGAAAAAAGAAGACATACACAAACACATAGACATAAGTCATGTAAAATAGAACATCAACAGTTGTCAAAATAAATTGTGGATTAAAAAAATATCACTTAGCAAACTGTGAACAAGAAATGAACAGGAGAAATCAGGAAAAAAGTGAGTGAAGTGGAAAACTGAAACAGCATTCTGAATTGTAAGAAAACTGGACAAAAAAGGAAAAGAGAAAGGCAGGTCAGAAAGACAGCCTTATAGTTTTATCAAAAAACCGACTACTGCTAAGTGAATTTCAACTCATGCCAACCCTTCCTCATGTTTCCATGACTGGAAACCTTAACAGGAGCAGACTATTTAATTGTTCTTCCATGAAATGGGTTCAAACCAACAACCTACACATAACCCACTATTACATGAGGGTTCACCTGCCACTACAGGTGTTAAAATTCAAAATCCAAACTCAATGTCATCGAGTCAATTGCAAAGCTCTAACGAGAGGAGAGTGCCTATCTTTCTCTCATGATGCCTCTGGCGGATTCAACCTCCCAGGGCTGTGCAGTCGTTTGATTAGCAGTGCAACACGCTATGCCACCAGACCTCTTTCACAAAAGAATACATTTCTAACTTCTGCATTCCAATTACCAGCAAGTATAAATACATCTTGATCATGCTGGATAAATTTCAGATGGCCGAAGTTGGTAGAAACAAAGATTGATAAATGTGATTTCTGTCTCAAGCAAAATGTAACAAAGGTATATCTGAAGATATTTACCAGAGGAGACAACAGAAATTTGGGGGGTGGGGAGGGGGGGAACTGACCTAAAAATTGAATAAAGGCACTTCCTTTCCAAGCATAGGTTCATAAAACACTTGGATTTTTCTCTAATGAGAATACACACATGTTCCAACTTCTAGTCAATAAGAACAGGTGAAAAAAACAAACAAATACAAACAGAATCAGCAGTGCTTTTTCGCAGAGAAATGTTTTACCTGCATGAGTTTGGTGTCGTGTCCAGTGTAAACAACTATGCCAAAGACCCACTGAGTGTTTCTAAGCTGTGTACCTCTTAATAAGATCTGGTCAGGCCCAAGGGAAACAGGGCTAAAAATAAAAAACACAACATTTATATTTAATGCAATTCTGGCAAAGAAGAATGAGCTTTCCCTTTAAACATAACCCACAATAAATCAAATGTTCCATTAATCAAATTTGGATTATTTCACTGAGTCACAAGGGACAATTAAGTTCATTTTGGATTAAAAAAAAAAAACAACCCCAAAACACTTTAAAATAACAACAACCAAAAAACCCTATCCTGAAAATGCTAAGGGCTTTTGCTGTTGGGTTTTGGGTTTCTTATTTTATAAAGTGTTAGCAGGAACTATACAGTCTTCCTCAGCCGTGGTCTGAACTTCAAGACCAGCAAAGACGGAATTCACTACAACCTTAACAAGAAACTTATCTATCTGAAAAACTTATTTATTTTATACATTAATAAGAGGGGAAACACTTTTTTAAAAAAAAAGATAATCATCTTACATCAAGGATGGCAATGATTAAATAAAGCCATGAATGATCGTTCAGGAATTTAAAATGGAGAGCCTATGGAATGTCTATATGAATTAAAGAAAACCAAGAAATCATTCCATTCAGAGATGTCAAATGTGCTGGGAGTAGGGGTATCCCCTGCATCAGGACCTTCCCAGCCCACCAGCCCATAGAGGCACTGGTAAGAAGCTCACAAATAAAGACAGGAGGAAGATAGGACAGGAGAACCACATCCCAACACAAGGACAAGGAGTGACTCTCAGACCATGAAGCAAATGCCAAGAAGACATGACAACAGGTTACAGACAGCAGACAATGAGTATTCTTAGTGTAGGGTCACTATGTTCCATTTCATTCCACTGTCCCAAACATATGCTATTTGGAAGTAAGCAAGAAAAATTAGATATTCCTCTACTAAATGTGTTAACTTGCCTACAGTTCAGGAAGCTGTCTATTGCTCCTGTATATCTTGTTACCTGTAGCCTACTCTCTGCTCTGGCTGGTAGAATAAGTCATGTATTGTGAACCTCAGGTGAGATCCTCAAGTTCCCATCTTGTCAAAAATCAAGAGTTCTTTCCTTTCATTTAAGGAAAGGTTCTAATCGAAACAGTGTTTCCAGGAAAAGGTCAACTTCTTGTGTCTAGCTAACCATGAACAAATGGCACTTTTAAAATATTATGAAACTAAAAGATACTCTTATTTTCTAACATCCAGAATTTCTTATTCATACTGGGCCTGGGCAGTGGGGAAGGGTAGAGGGGAAATGATACCTTTTCCCATCTAAGTGTAGGTTTCCAGTGAAGTCATAAAGATGGCGATTGGGTCCTTCACATTCTATGGTTCCAGATAACTTCATCAACACTTCTCTTGTCTGCATGTCAGCAGTATGACTCAGACCCTAAATGTCAAACCAAAAGAGAAAAATGAAAGTCATATTCAGTGCATGGGGACAATGCTAAGCATCACAATTCTTAATTTTTTTTTTTAAAAAAAAGAAGAAAACAATAATCATCTAATGTGGAGAATCAACTATCAGCCCCTAAAGATATACTTTGCTAGTGAATTTTTCAATAACAATCAAATGCAAAGCCTTCCAGATAACTCAGTGAGGTGGAAAATTAAGAGCCCACCATTACTGGAAACCCATGTTTAAATAATAATTAGCACACTCAAACATCTTGCTAAAAGCATTATCTATTAGCTATATTCTAACACTTCTGAGAAAGTAGAATGAAATCCTGTTTTAATATTTTACTATATCTTACACTGGCAACTTCTCTTTAAACAGAGGGGGTGGGGAATGTCAAACTCAGGAAACAAAGATACGTCAACAGGATTATCCAATTCAACTTGATGTGGCAGAAAAAGCCTTCTTCAAAGGGAAAATGATAAAATGAATGGGAAATAATACAATGTTTTGATATATTCAAGACTACTCTTTACTCTCAAACTAAGAGATAGAATAAAAAGAGCTTTATCAAGGTGTGAAATATTTTTGCCTAACATACTCTTTTTGGAATTAAAATGACAAATGAAACAGCAAGGTAAAGGAAGGTGCCGAGATTATTGTCCTTTTATTATCTTCACTAAAGGTATTTCCCTTTCCTCATTACTTAGCCCAGTCTTTCACATACAAGCTGGTGCTCAATGAGACAATACAATACGGAGCTCAATGAGACAGTTGATTCCTTCAGATTAAGGTGTATGTCCTTTGTGACCTAGGGTTTGATGAACCCACTCTGCAACGCTAGAGTCCTCTCAACTAGTTCCTTCAGCTTAAGAGACGTTCTTCTCACAGATCCTGAGCATAACCTAATAGTGATAGCACATTTTTAAAGCCTTCTAGAAAAAAAATACTTGTTGAGACACATGGAATCCAAATTTGGATTTACCCTCCACACGCATACTAAATCAAAAGAAGATGACTTTACCTGGCGTATTTTAAGGTTTGTCTCCCCATCCAGATTAGCTGTTTCCACATAACACATTGCCTGAGGTTCACTAAAGAGATAAAAAGGAGGGGGAAAGAAACACAAGAAAATGAAAGTTTAATAAGAACCTCTTTGCAAAGTCACAGCTCACAAAATCTCCATTATGGAATTTGGAAGGAAAAGGAAGGTGCCGAGATTATTGTCCTTTTATTATCTTCACTAAAGGTATTTCCCTTTCCTCACTACTTAGCCCAGTCTTTCACATACAAGCTGGTGCTCAATGAGACAATACAATACGGAGGTCTGATGCTTGCCTTTTAAAAGTAAATTATTATACGCAATGACATTAACTAGGGATGTTTGATTAAAAAGGCAGACAAATGTTCCACTTAGGGGCTCCACATCAACATGATGTTGTCTGTGTAAATTACACAATCTTACAGGTTCCTACATCAAGGCCTTAGGGGGGTGCTGCTAGACTTCAAAATGGCAGAAATAACCATGGAAAAATGAGCAGGGTTATGCTTTCTGAGTCACAGCTTTGGCAAAGAATATTGACAATACTATGGCCTGGCATGAGGAAGAATGATGAAGGAATTGGTGCCTCTGGATTGTGCTGATGGCAAAGATCACCGAATCGGCACTGGCTGCCAAAGGAACAAACAAATCTGTCATGGAAAGAGTGCAGATGGAATGTTTCATGGAAGCAGGGACTGTGGTGAGATTCTGTCTCACATACTCTGGGCTTCTGTTAGGAGAGGCCAGTGCCTGGAAAAAGACATCACGTTTAGAAAGGTGGTTAGCAAATGAGAGAAAGGCCTTCGACAACTGCACTGACACATGGACTTCAGGAGAATGCAAATGCCAGAGCGGGATGTGGAAAGAAAGAGGGTGACTCGCAGGGTAAAAGGGTACAGGTGGCTGGTGACTTTGCTCAGTTGTCATTTACCACATTATGCTCTTAGTATTTATGTGAAAAGGGGTGCCCGTCTGACCTGGTGGAGAGCAGGACCATGTCTGCTGGAAGATACTGCCCATTGATGGCCTTCACGATGTCACCCACTGTCACCTAAAGAACCAAAGACAATGATGTATCAGAGAACGGAAGCGAGAAGCCAAGTACAGCGCGAGTTACTGTCACATTGATTCTGACTCCTGGCTACCCTGTGTGCGTCAAGCGTAGAATAATTCACATAGAGTTTTCAATGGCAGATTTTTTTTTTCTTTTTAAATAGAAAGCCAGGTTTTTCTTTTGAGGTATCTTTAAGTAGACTTGAACCACCAATTATTTGTTACACAATTGAGGGTGCACAATATAGCAAACACCCTAAATCCACTGGCATCCAGTCAACTCCAGTTCATAACAACCATCCATTCAGTGACCGTGGCCGTGAGGGACTGTCCATCTTTCTCTGAGGAGCAGCTAGTGAACTCAAACCATTGACCATTCAGATAATACATAACACACTACACCACAGGGATCCATTCCCAATGAAGATGCAAATGGCTGGATATTTAAACCAAAAACACTGTTACTCAGCCATAAAGTTTAAGCCAAAGAAGTTCACAACATTTTCCTTAAAAAGGAAAGTGCTTCAGTGTAAGTAATTGGTCTGTCTTCAATATCGTGTAATAAAAAATGTAAAAAGACAGAGAGACAAGAAATGAGTGAGACCAACCATCAAAATCTCATTTTTCTCACAATTCATTTCACAAATACAGTAACATGTCCATACTCACTGGTGTCAAGTCAATTCCAACTCATAGTAACCCCAAAGGACAGTGCAGACCTGCCCCACAGGGGAAGACTGTAAAACCTTCACAGACATAGCCTGCCTCATCTTTTTCGGCAGAGTAACTGGCAGAACCCCTAACCTTCTGTTTATCAGTGGAACACTTCATCCACTGTGCCACCAGAGTTCCTACCCTGTCTAGAGTAGCACGCTGTTAGGCAGAGTGATGACGAGCACAACTTTGGAGCCATCCAGATGACCTGGGTTCAAATCCTGACGCTGGCCCACTTCCAGCTGTGTAAGTTAGGGAAACTCTGTGTTTTCCCATGTGAATAATACAGATATCAATCTATCCTCCGTGGGTTACTATGAAGGTCATCTGAATTAATGTGCATAAGCTACCCCCATTTTGCAAATGGGTTAAATGAGACTCAAAGATAAATAACGTGCCAGTGACAACACAACAAGGAAGCAGTTAAATTAGGATTCAAAGCCCAGTTACCTGCATAGAAAGCAAGTTTTATTAAAAGGGAATCCTAGATTCACCCATCGACATTGTATCTAAAATACTCCCTGGACATGCACTAAAAATCCAAGGATTTATAAAGCTCCAAGAAACAAATATTTTTAAAAAAATCATAGTCAAACCAGAGATTACTTTAGGGAATTAGACCCTAAAAGACAAGACTCTAAACCAATGAGACTGTGAGGGTCAGACAGGGTTATGCTGTGAACATGACATACTATGAGAAGGACAGCATCCACCAACAGGAAGGATCTTCATGGAAGCACACTGCCTCAAACCCACTGTGCCACCAGGCTCCTTAGAAAGGGGCACTACATAAAGTCGACAGTATTAGAATTCCCTGGTGACATATGAAGAAAGATCTTCCCTTGTTCCTAAGGATTAAAGATTAAAGCTGTAAACTATTTAATTTTACTTGTAAGCATTATCAATACCCATGCTACCAGGAGCCAAGAAATCAAAATCTACTGTCAGGGGCCCCTCCAAAGCACTAAAGTGCAATGATGTCAATTAAAAGACTATGGTGTGCCTGATCTTACTATTAACTCATCTGAAAGTTGGACAATGAAAAAGCATGTCAGAAGAATGGATGTTTTTGAGTAGTGATGTCAGAGAGGAGTACTGAATATCCCATGGGCTGCCAAAAGAACAAACAAGTCTCCCCTGGAGGAAGTGCAATCAGGATGTTCCTTAGAAGCAAGGATGATGACACTTCGTCTCACATATTTTGAGCATGTTGTCAGAAAGAGTGAGTTCTTAGAAAAAGAAATCATGCTGGAGAAGGTGGAGGACTAGAGACACGATTTTCGACAAGATAGATTGTTACAGTGACTGCAACAGTGGGCTTGAGCAGATCAGAGATGGTGAAGATGGCACAAGATAGGGCAAAGTTCAGATCTGCTGCTCATAGGTTTGCTACATGTTGAAGTTGACTCAATGGCACCTAACAACAACAACAACTTGAAAGTAATTTCAAAACAACCTTAGAATAAGCATAGCTTTGATTTCATTCTAATACACATTCTTTTTCTCTTACTAATCAAGAATTTCAAATATGCATGTAGATACTTATTAAAAACAATTGGATTTTGGAATTTGGGATAACAGCTCTTTCCAGGTGACTGGATTTAACTTACTGTTGCCAGAAAAGAGAAGTTATTGAAGGCACTCTTAAGAGTGCATCAAGTTGCTTGCCAAATATGGGGGAAAGTTTAAGTAAAATTGGTCCAAACAGGAAAAGATATTCATTGAATCCACTGTCATCAAGTCAGTTCTAACTTGTGATACACCCCCCAACTCCCTTGGGTTTCCAAGCCTGTCAGTCTTTGTGGGAGGATTCTGTCCATCTCCAGAATGGATTTGAACTTCCAGATTTTTCATTAGCAGTCATACATGTAATCTACTACACTCTCAGAGTACCTTATGTGGAAGGATAAAGAATTACATTCTAGGATGGCTGTATAATTTGAAGTTGCGATCCAATCTAAAAGTAAAGAGCATACCATTCAAGTACATTATAAAGTAACACTTTGGCCCATTATAAATAGATTTCACAGGACAGAAGCAAAGAGTACCCATATGGCCTGGAAATTACTTTTATATGTAAGTATACTTTATTTGACTAGTTTAAGTATATTTTTAAAAAGTCAGAGGAAGCCATTAGAGAAAAACCATTCGAAAGGAAAATGAGCTGTATTTCCAAAAGATAAAAGACAGTCGATTTCTTTTGTTTTTTAAATTTCAATTAGGAAGGAAAGAAAAACTATGGCTTTCTCTTATCTAAATAAAGAATTATTCACATCCAAGTAACAAAGTACCAAGAAGTTTCATGTAAACTATCTTCAACATAAAACAGAAAATCATTTTGTATTTTATGTTCTGACGCCTGTTTGTCCCATGGGTGTTTAAGCAGAGGTTGAAGAATTGATTTCAATTCTTGGTGGCCCCTGTGTTCAGAGAACTGTGTTACACAGGTTTTCAAAGGTGGATTTTTCCAAAGACAATTGCCAGGGCCTTCCTCCAAGGCACCTCCAGGTGGACTCAAACCTCCAACCTTTCGGTTAACAGCTGGCCAAGTTAACTCTTTGCACCACTCAGGGACCCCTTGAATATATGAAACTACCTAAAGCAAAAATTGGTGCCTTTGAGCTGTGATGCTGGAGAACAGAATATACCAAGGACTGGTAGGAGAACAAACAGGTTCGTCCCAGAGAAGGCGAAACCAGGCTGTTTCTTGGAAGCAAGGATTTTGAAGCTCCACCTGACATTCTTTGGGCACATGGCCAGGAGGGACTAGTCGTTGGAGAGAGACGTCATGTTTGGAAGGGTGAAGAGACGGTGCAGGAGAGGAAGACCCTCGATGAAATGGACTGACTTAGTGTCTCAGTGTCTGGGTAATAGGGATAGGTGTGTCTGAGGCAACAAGGTTGACTCAGAATAGAGCAGGGTTCAGAAATGTTGTACATAGGGTCGCTATGAGTCGCAAGCGACTCGACAGCACATAACAACAACAACAAAGCAAGAATTCTCACTATGAGAAAAGAATCCTCTCTAGATTGCTGAATCCACTCTAGAAGGTATCCCAAGTCTCTCAGTTTGAAGAAATACTGAAAAAGATCCTTTTAAAGTTGATCAAAGCCATTAAGATCCACCTAAGGGCTGTCTCTCAACTTTCCATAATGCCATAGCTACAGCCTGGGCTTCTCAAGGATGCTGGGCTGGAGGAGCAAGAGGATTTCACAAGGGAGTCAGAGTGCTTTGCGGACCTTAAAGGCAGGTGACTGCATCTTGCCAAACATCCTGGGCATCCCAAATAGAATGCTCTCTCATCTTGGGCATTCTCACCTCTCTGCTGTCCAACTCACTGATTCACAAACTGCTGGCTTTCATATCCCCAGAAGGGTACCCTGCTCTATGCTCTGTCCATTCCCTCTTAAACTGACTGGTTCAAGCGCAGCCACAAATGTGAAGAGGGCGCAGGATCAAGCGGTTGGCCATCACGTTGCTGTGAATGGAAAGAGCATCTCAACCGCACTTAAAAACTACTCACCCTTAGAACATTCTCAGTTCTGGAGGGACACTCCCTGATCTGAACTTCAACTCACCAGAGGCCCTCTTCATCCCGGAGTGAGCCTTCCCCCAGAGCCACGCCCTACATCACACAGCACTGCCCACCAGCGGCTCTGTGAGTGAAAATGCCCAGTCTCGGGCCTCACGGTGGCTCCACCAATCAGGAGTTGGAGAGCAGGACCCAGTCATCTGTGTTTTAACAAGAGGGCATGGTGTTCACAGAGGGTGGAGACCCGCTTCTTGAGAATCCTCATGCGTGGGCCTGCATGTCATTCCTATCTGCACCCCCAGTTCCTGCCATGTTAAGAACAGGTAAAACATATTTTCAATTGAAATAAAAATGCAAAAATATACATTCAATTGACAAGGTACAAATGACTATTCTCTTCCTTTTTCTCTACAATGTATAAGGGTATTTGCTTTGGGAGCCTATGAGGACTGTCTGCTCCTGTATCCAGACTCCAGACAACCTCACCCTGCACTCCGATGTTTCCAGCAGAGCCAGCACCCCACAGCCAGCTGACTCTTGCCCAAACTGATCCTTTATGGGAAAGGCAGTGACAATAGGTACCCTAAAGCAACAGAGTGTTGTGTAACCTTTGAACTTCTGTCAACATGAGAAGGTTCTGATTTCCTGTGAAGCCAAGAATTTCCAACCTCTTTATTAACAACCATCTCATTTCTGAAGGAGAGTGAAGCTAATTAATGCTGGCCAGCGCAGGGGGTCACCACAGAGGTCATAGTGCCACCACAGAGCACTGTGAAAGGTTGACAGTTCAAGTCCACCAGCTGGTCCCAGCATCAGAAACCAAACAGAAGGTCTTTATGAATCACAAATGACTTGATGGTAGTGGGGGGGGGGGTCTATAAATTGTGGGTGGGCCTCTTACAACAGAATAAAAGCCAAAAGAACTAAATGTATTCCATGCAAATCATATTACAGGCACTTTTAAAATCTGGAATTCCAGTGGTGGTATTATAGGAGCTTCTGTGTGGTTTAAATGGTTAAGCACTGAACTCATTAAAAGGCTGGCAGTTCAAGACCAGCCCAGGGTGCCTTGGAACTAAGGCCTGGTGATCTGTTCAGAGAGGTCACAGCCTTCAAAACCTCTTGGAGTAATTCTACTCTGCACACACGGGATTCTCCTGAGTTGGACTGCCTCAACCGTAACAACAGAGCTGATACACTATTAAACCTTCGCAAGGGAAAGCATTCTCAGTTGTCATTCAAAAGAGTTTTCTTTTCCCATCCTATTAATCTGCTTTGATTCCTGATGTAACGAGAGTTATTCCTAAAAGCATCCTGTGGCCCTTAAGAAGGTCCAGCTAACACAGAGATGCTCACTGGAGATGCTCATTTTAAGAATTCGAGCCACTCATTTCACCAGGTACAAAATATCCAGCTGGCCAGCATATGTCTTCTAAATGCTCCACATGTCACTACAAGCCATCACAGCATCCATAGAGCCTTCTCAGGCCCTCCAAACCTCCAACCTTCACTTGGTACTGTCACACGGAAGCAGTCAGTATAAACCACCCGACACCACCACTGCCTTGGGACCAAAATGAAATGGCCTTCCACCCTGAGTTCCCAGAGGACCTGGTGGTGTTTCATTCTGCCTTACACTATGAGGCAGCACCGAGCAGCTGGCACCTGACGAGTCCCACTCCGCCGTTCTGTATTTAATCGTGTATGATTACCAAAAACATAAAAGCGAAGAATCTATTATTTTTGTTAAACAGGAAAGATTTAAAAAAAAAAAAAAAAGACTAGGGAAAAATATTTCCAAAGTGGATTTTAGATTTCAGAAATTTGTATCAAGAGTAATGAAGTTCCTATTTCATTCAACACTGGTGGGAAGTCAGAGTTCCTTCTAGAAAGTGCAAAAGAACAGGGAAGGTACCTATCAGCTCTAGGACACTGTCACAGAACAACTGCACAACCCAAAACTCACATACACACGCACACCTCGCATCATGACATACACTTCACACTGCAATAGGTGCCAGACATTTACAACAAGTCTCCAAGCAATTACTTTCTGGTACATCTTTAAATTTAGATTTTACCTCTTTCCACATGATGGTATGCCACATGCCATTTCTTAATACTGAAAAAAGGGGGGGGGGAAAGTACCCATTACAAAACATGATAACCAAAATCCACTTTCTAAATTCCAGAAGGCTTCTATAAGAATTCTATTTATTAATTCATACATACTGTTTTCACTGGTTAAAAAGTACATTTTGATATAAACACATTATACCCTTCCCTTTCCCCCCAAATGGAGCCCTAATCTATGTACCTACGGAATGCATATATTTACACATTAATATACACGTAGACATAAAGATGTACAAACTTGTTAAATCAATATATATGTGCATAGTGCAAAACAACAACAAAATCATATAGATCAATGAGCCAGCTCCTACAAGGTCAAAACACAAATAAAGAGCTGGTACTCAGAAAATCAATACAATGAAAACTGATGAGAGGAGGGAAGGAAAGATTACAAACGAAGGGTGTGAATGTCCGAACTTTTTCAAAGCTGTTTCCTGAAAATTGCCATTTCTAAAATTCTAAAGTACACACACTTTGTTTCTTTCTTAGTTACCAGGGACAATATTATATTTGATGTGCTTGTTATTTTACTGTTCCATTAGAATGTTTTATAGAGAAATTCCTCAATTCATCTCAATAACATCAATGACTTGTTCCTTAAAGTTCTATTACATGCAGACGTTAATTCCTACATTTATCAGTGGAAACAGTGACCAGACTGGTAACTTACCTATTGTTTTCTTTCTGTTAACTGCATTGTCAGCCTTATGTCGCTTCTGTCACAGAAAAGGGGGGGGGGGAAGCCCTTAGATTAAAAAGTTTCAAATGAGTTATTAAAACCACAAACAATAAGATTATGGAATAAAAATGACAGGGACAAGTAAAGTAACTGCCAGCAACAAGAATTAATTCCAAAGACTTTATAATCTAGCACACACTAGCTACTTTCAATGGCTATATTCTGGTTCTAGCAATTACCCTCTCCAAGACAAAGACGTTTTGGAGAAGGTATAACCAGAGTGCTCTCTGGATGCATGAATGATGAGGCTTTGCCTCATATACTTCGGGCATGTTGCTAAGAGGGGCTATTCCTTGGAGAAGGACATGATGTTGCAAAGGGTGGAGGGTCAGCAAAAAAGAAAAAGATCCTCAACCAGGTGGATCAACACGGTGACTGCTGCAATGGGCTCGTTTGTCAGGAAGTGTGAGGATGGTGCAGGACAGAACAAGGTTCAGATCTTTCATTTATAGGGTTGCAATGAGTCATACTCAACTCAACAGCACCTAACAACAATAATTACCAAGCTTTTTGAGGTGTAAACTTCTCCCTTCTTATTTGCTTTAGATCATTATGAAACAATTTGTGAACCAAAACTACTCCATCAAGTCAGTTCTGACTCCTGGTGATTATCCATCGACTTTCTAAGGTTATTAAATCTTAGCTGGAGGAGACTGTTCATCATCCTCCCAGAGAGCAGCAGTTGGAGAATTCACACCTCTAACCTTTTGGTTAGCAGAGCAATACATAATCCACTATGCCACCAAAGAGCCCTAAGAGCAGGGGTGGCATCCACTTCCTAAACAACATGCCTCTGGAAACTCTATGAGCTTTGATAAATGATGATAGTTATAGAAAGGCTTCAGGCCTTTTATTCATAGGGTCACTATGGGTCGTGCTTGACTCGACAGCAATCAACAACAACATGACAAATCAAAACGCAAACAACTGAACTTCATCAATAAAATATCTTTGGCCATACTACTATTTTTTAAATATGTACTAAGTCTATCTATTAACAAAAACATGTGTGGCACCCATGTGTGACTCTAAGACAGGGTAGAGAAAGACAGACTCACACACACACACACACACACACACACACACACAGTGGTACTTTTTCAAAAAGTTGCAACTGGAAGTTCCATTTGACCCAGCAATTCCACTACTGGAAATATACCCTAAAGAAACCAGAACTGCCACTGAAGCAGATATAGGCACTCCCATGTTTATTGCGGCTTTGATCACAATAGCAAAGAGTTGGAAACAACCCAAGTGCCCATCAACAAATGAATGGATAGAGAAACTCTGATGTATTCACACAATAGAATACTATGCTGAATTGAAAAACAAAGAACTCATGAAATATTACACAAAATGGGTGACCCTGGAGGACTTTATGCTGAGTGAAATATCTCAGTCACAAAAGGACAAATACTGCATAGTGCCACTGTGGTAAAATGGAACTGACATCTGGGTCGGGGAGAACCTAAGAAAAGAGGGGATAAGTAATGTATACTGCATTGAAACAGATGAGGGAGAAAACTGTAAAAAAGGAATATAGAATTAGGTATTATTTTCATGACAAGATTCCATAAGAAGAAATACATAGTAAAGTGAACTGTGGATGACTGGGGGTCGCGGGGTCGGTGTATAACAGCGAAAGACTTTTTTTTTCTTATTAAAGAGAAAAACAAAAACAAACTGGGGGGGGAGGGTGGGCAGGGAGGAAAATGTACAACAATGAATGAATGGGGGGAAATTAAATGGAAAGAGTATGTTATAAAAATACATGTATGTTGCATTTTAAAAGTCATTAATAAAAAATAAAAGAAGAGAATAATATAGTCAATGAACTCAGAAATCTATATTCTCAGATAAGTGTGAAGAGAACACAGAATCTTATGAAATTATGTCAAACTCAAAGCAGCTACAATATAAAGAACTATAAGCTTTCATCTGCTATTCATAAGAGTAGGCACAGAAGTGAAATACAACCAAAACCCCCAAATCCATTTGAACTAAGTTGATTCTGACTCATAGTAACCTTTGATCAGATTACTGGGGTGTGCTCTTTTTATAAAAAAAAAACCACAAAAAAACAGGTAATAATTTGCTTTATTACTAGCAATGCACATAGACATCACAAAAATATTTGTAGGGCATATATTTCAACACTGTTAACAACAGTTAACACTGCAAAGTATAGTTAAACTGAAGTTTGTCTAACTTTATCTTTTTATGAAAATTTTGTCTTTACTTTTAAATTTTTTATTTTATTTTCTTAACTTTATTTTATATTGCTTTACATACACCGGACCCTTCACCTTTTCTTTACCAATCTCTCCCTCTGCCCATCAAATTGTGCAACCCTATGTTTAAGCACCCCCCCCCTTGGATCCTCATACATGATCTACAGTAATGGTCCCATACACTTTTTGATTTATAGAACTAAGTTCACTTAGCATAATGCTCTCCAGTCCCTCCAAAGTTAGGTAGTAATTTTCCTGTGTGCTACATAGCATTCTATTGTGTGAATGTACCATAATTTCTCAGTTCAATCAATCGTAGTTGGGTATCTGGGCTGTTTCTACGTTCTTGCGATGGTGAATAATGCTGCTATGCACATTGGTGTACAAGTCTCTGTACCTCAGTTCTCATTTTCTTAGAGTATATTTCAAGCAGTGGAATAGCTGGATCACATGGAATGTCTATGTCCAGCCTTTTGAGGAAATGCCAGAGTGGTGTACCATTTTACAATCCCACCAGCAGTGTATAAGAGTTCCTATCTCACCATATCCTCTCAACATTTATTACTTGCTGCCCTGTTAAACTTTGCCACTGCTCCTGGAGTGAGATGGTATCTTATTGTGGTTTTGATTTACATCTCTCTTCTTGTCAAGGATTAGGAGCATTTTTTATCTATGTCTCTTGGCCATCTGAATGTCCTCTTCTGTGAAAAGTCTTACCATGCCTTTTGCCCATTTTGTAATTGGATTATTAGTCTTCTTCTTATGGAGGCCCTGTAGAATTCTGTAAACTTTCATTATGAGACCCTTATCTGAGTTCCCAGTCAGCAGACTTTCTTTTCTCCCTGTTGGAAAAAGTTTTCATTTAATACAGAGAATTAATCTTTAGAAAAGGTCCCATTCATCAATTTTCTTCTCCCCAGATTGTATATTTCAGGCTGTATTTGGAAGGGCTTTTATACCATAGACTAGGCCTTCTAATCTTGGTCCCAGTTTGTCTCTTACGAGCTTTATGATTTTGGGCTTTATTCCAAGGTCCACCTTGAGTTGATTTTTGTGTATGGTGTGAGAAGTAGATCCTGTTTCAGCCTTCTACAGGTAGTAGTCCCATTCCGCCAGCACCATTTTTTGAAAAGGTTGTCATCTCCTCATTTGATAGGTTTTCCTTGTCAAATATCAGTTGACCATAGATAGCTCGGTCCATTTCTGGGTTCTCAATGCTGTTCCATTGGCCTATATGTCTGTTATTGTACCAGTACCATGCTGTTTTGGTTACTATCGCTGTGGTAGGTTTTGAGGTCAGGGAATGCTATGCTTTCCATTTCATTTTTGGTTTTCAGAAGTACTTTGCTTATTTGGGGTCTCTTTCCTCTCCAAATAAACTTGACATTTTCCCTTTTGATCTCCTTGAAAAATGAACTTGGTAACTGTATTGGAATTGCACTGAATATATAGACTGCTTTTGGTAGGATTGTCATTTTCACAATATTGAGTCTTCCTATCCATGAACAGGGCACATTTTTCCATTTCTTTAAGTCTTTTATTGTGTCTTGCAGAAATGTCCTGTAGTTTTCTTTGTATAGATCTTTCGTATCTTTATTTAGGTTCATTCCCAAGTATCTCAATTTGTGGTTGGCTATTGTAAATGGTATTGTTTTCTTGGTTTCCTTTTCCGAGTTCTCTTTGTTACTATAGAGATATCCCACTGATTTTTGGATATTGTGTATCCTGCCACTCAGTTAAACTGATCTACTAGTCCTAACAGGTTGGGGTTTTGTGGGGTTTTGTTGTTGTTGTTGTTGAGTCCTTAGAGTTTTCTGTGTACACTATAATATCATCTGCATAGAGTGAAAATTTAACCATCCCTTTGCTGAACAGGATGCTTTTTATTTCCTTCTCTTGTTGTATTGCCCTAGCAAGTACTTCCAATACAATACAGAATTGCAATGGCAACAGTGGACATCCTTGTCTGGTCCCTGTTAGCAGAGAAAATGCTTTTAGTCTTTCTCCATTGAACATGATATTGGCTCTTGATTTTGCATATAAACTTTTTATTATGTTGAGGAAATTCCCCTATATTCCTATTTTTCTGAGTGTCTTAATCAGGTGTTGGATTTTGCCAAATGCCTTTTCTGCATCAATTTCCAGCATCATATGCTTCTTGTTATTTGCTTTCTTAATGTGGTGAATTACATTGATTGTTTTACTCATGTTGAACCATCCTTGCATACCTCTTATGAATCCCACTTGGTCTTAATGAATTATCTTTTTGATATGCTTTTGAATTCTATTGGCTAGGATTTTGTTAAGGATTTTTATATCTATATTCATAAGATATATTGATCTATAGTATTCTTTTTTGGTAATATCTTTGCCTGGTTTTTATATTAGGGTTATTCTTGCTTCATAGAATATCTCTAGGAATGTTCCTTCTTTTTCTATATTTTGAAATAACTTAAGTAGAATTGGTGATAAATCTTCTCTGAATGTTTGGTAAAATTCAGCTGTGAAGTCATCTGGTCCAGGACCTTTTTTCAGGGGGAAGTCTTTTTATGACCTGCTCAATGTTTTTCTTTTGAGGTGTACTCTTAATATAGGACTAGACTGTCTCATCTTTCTTCCTCAGAGAAACTGGTGGAATTGAATCACCAAACTTTTGGTTAGTAGTTCAACATGCAACCAACTACCCTACCAGGACTCCCTGAGGAGGAAAATGAGAAGCAACTGAGGGTTGCTGAGATGTAGTATGTGAAAAAAAGAGGTTGAAACTATTTCTGTGTCATTTGATGTATAGTCCAATGACTTTACATCCCTTCTCAAAAAATATCATTGCAAATTTGAAGAGGCTTAATTAAGGTACAATCTCATTTTTTTACCCTTAAACATGTAATACAAAGCAATAGTAAATTATATCTATCCAACAAAAAAGGTTTTATTATCCAAGTCAAGAACTTACAAAGTCTTCTACAATCTCTTTGATGCCTGCAATTGTTAAAATAATGATCAATGGCACCAGGGTGGTATATCTTCCTGTTGGAGATACATCGGGAATTTGCTGTAAAAGAAGAAATGAAAGGAGAAGTTGGCTCATTGAAATCATCCCCACAGTGAAAAGCAGTTATTTTTTGCAGCTCGGTTCCATTTCTCTTATACAAAAAAAATATTACCTTACTATGAAAATAAGTGATGTCAAAAGGACAAATACTGTTTGGAACCCCTGTTATAAAAAATAGGATGCGCCCAGGGAAAAGGAGAGCATGGAAAGACTGCATAAATAATGAACACTACGCTGGAATGGGAGAAAGGAGGGGATATCTGAAGAGAATGGATGATTGGACACTTTCAATCTGGAACAAGACATGTTCTACAAAGTTAACTGATGCAGGGGAGAGGAAGGAAAATGTGTATCAATGAATGAATGAACACTAATTTTTCCTATAAATGTTCACCAAAATAACAATTTTTAAAAAATAAAATGTGTGATGGATGCATTTTAGTTTTGTATTTTTAAATCCATCGCAATACATTTGGAACAGTAATAAAGGCTAGAGGGCTGGCCCAAGAGTCATAGGGTCAATGCCTCTTTTAGTAACTGCAACTTTCCCTATGTCAAAATCAAAAGACATTAGAACAGTCCAAAAGGAATATATGATCAGGTGTTATACATATGACAGCAACCTGGAACAAGAGATGCACTGCAAAGTGGACTGGGAGGAGGGAAGAGAGAAAAGGATGAAAATGTGCAACAATGAAAAAAAGTTTAAAAAAACCAAAACGTTTCTGAACAGTTTAAAACCGATTGGGTATTATGGTTATGACAAGAGTCCAGAATGAAGGTTGCCTA